>NC_143199.1:30487084-30799584 GCF_051530095.1 Phoenix dactylifera
CTATATAAAAGGACTACTTATTGTATAAAAGTTAATAAAATAAAAAAGGTTGAAGACCTACCTCAGCTTCAAGAAATTAAAGGGCTGAAACAAGTCTTATATGGGTTGATTCTAGGTTTGTGAAGTGATGCTAAAGGTGTGTGCAGTGCAGCCAAGATAATATGAAAGATGCTATGATCTTTTTGCTTATTGAACCTGTGACATGTCAATACAAAGAAAGAAAAAAACAATGAAACAAACAAGTCACAGGAATTATTCATTTACATGTTGGAACCGAAAATAATTCAAATTTTCGGCATCTTCTATTTGTTCTTTGAAGAGGCCATTTGTTTTCTTCCACAAATGATCAATTTCACCGTAAGATCTTAAAGAATTGATCGAAGCAACTTTAACCTACATCCTTTGATGTGAACTAGACCTGCAGTTGTATCATATCACCCTAGTATAAATACAACCTGGGGAATGCGAGCACAAAATATCCTGAAACTGAGCCGAACCTAACTTTTATAAGATGTATTTTTGTTTCACTATGGCAAGCTGGGGATGTGCGACGCTCTTTGTCGGTGTATGATCTGCAAAACAAAATTTAATAAAATCATCAGTTTGAACATGCTGAAACGATGAAGATTTTTACATAAATGAAGCCAAAAAATAATTGGCGCAAGAACATTTTACAATTCATGAAGGAAAAGGGTACGTTGTTACCTACGTGCAGAATCTCAACATTATTTTTGTAACAATAGGCTATCATTCCAATCGATGTAAAGCGTGAATATCTAATTTGCGGATCATAATAAAGGACCACAACTAATCTCTCACATCTCAAAAGAATGTGTGGTTTCTCACTGCATTATATAGTGATTAGTTTCAAAAAAGCTACATGAGAAAAACTAAGATCTTTTTATAACTTCGTCTCTTTTTCTTTTTTCAGAAAGACAGGTGAGACACTGCCATTGGAATCACCCTTGGGGCACATTGTCACCAAGGTTTAAATCTAGAACCTCCTATCCCTTAGAAGAGAGGTACAACTTTCGGCATGTAGCCCAACATGTGATGGTATAGCCTGAAATGTAACACCCTCACTCACCATTATTCAAATATCGCGGAACAAGGAATGAACTCCGCTGACACTGCTCGAGCCCTTTCGGATCCAATTGATCACCGTAGCCAAGTTACCCTTTCAGACTAGCTTTTTTTGGATAAGATTCTAGGTTGATATGCATAATGCGGGACCATAGAAGGTCTTGGGAGTTGGTTTGTGCAGATTAATGGAATCAAAGTGGTACCACTCATCATACTGGTCACAAGCAATGGCCCTCCAATCATAAGGCTTCCGGCAAATGCAAGAAAGTGTTCTCCGAGCTCCTAATAACTGCACTTACCACAGGAAAGGAGGGTGGCAAACTATATTTGTGTTTGGGTTTCAGTGCCAATATGGATACCTTTAACTCCTCAGAGTCAACAGGCAGAGATTCACGCTCAATACTTCACTCAATGCAGGTCCCCCCAAGTCTGAAATAACCTGCCAATATACAAAAAAAAAAAAAAAAAAAACCAAAAGTATATGGCTATCTTGTAAAGTTATTCAAAATTTGGAGATTAAATGCTTATTTTTCACCTGTTTAGAAATATCTGCCCGCCGCAAACTGATCTGTTTTACTTTTGTATTTCCTGCATAAAATGATCTTCAGTTGGTATGCTTATAGCTAAACCCTGCAACCTTTTCATGGACAAACCATCATATTTTCAATTTTTTTTAAGGAAAAAAAGCTTGACCAAGATTGTAGAACAACGTAGGCATTTTCTATCAATAACACTAGTAATTTCCAGCATTCTCTGATGCTAATCAATTTCCCAAGCCGACAGCATGATATATGGACTTGCAAATGGAAAAACTTTACATGGCAAGAACAGGTAAATACATGATAAAATTTCATAAACATATTGGTTTCCAAGTAAAAATCCAAAGTAGCAATGGATAAATACTTGTCAGTCAGAATCATCAGTATAAATATCCTCAGGACAGAGGAAAAGCAACCTAAAACATGGAGCAAATATCTGTTGGCTAAGAAAGTTCCATTTATTAAAAGAAAAGAGGTGTAAGAAGCTCTTAAAATTAAGAACACATCAATAAGCAACTCGATGGCAAGCTGCATGAAACAACCGGTTAAATATGCTGTAACGCAAGGTGAAACTGCATGAAAAGAAGACCTTCAATGCACTTAGAAGACTGTCTGCGACAGAGCTGAGATATTTGTCATGGTGAGAAATTGCACTCCAGAGCCTTCCTCACAATTTCTTGTACCAAGGCCAACTATTTAACCCTGGAAGAAAAACGTAAGCTAATGAATTATTTTGCCATCATTATGAATATAAACTAGACGTAAATATTTACAGATATGAGAAACAGAAATATTGCATCTCAGGATCCAACAAGCCGTGATTTATGTCATGCATGCCATGAGCTGATTTTTTTTTTTAATGGGTGTGGGTACAGGCAACAAAGTCAGAAAAAAGAAGAAAGTATAAAAGGGTAGGATGCAGACACGTGGTCTTTCAAATAAAACCTCCGAAATGGTGAGCCGCAAAACCAAAAAAATATTACAGAATTTTATATTCACGAGTCAGAATAAGCTTGTGCAGTGACATAGCACACGATTAATTTATAAAGATTTCTGGTTGGCTGCTCCATTAAAATGTTATTGCATCCAGCGTGCAAATATTTTTAAAAATAAATGCATAAATGCATATATATATATATATATATATATATATATATATATATATATATATATATATATATATATAAATACACATATAGTATTAGTTTTGTTTTGTATATTCAAATTATAAAACTTAGTTCTGCTATAAAGATTAATAAGCAATAACAAGTTTGAACATGTTTTCTACCAGTAATCTTTTCAATTTTCAGACAACAGTTGTTTATATATATGTTTGGAACTTGGCAGGACCTGACAATTTTATAGGCTTAAGGTTGGGCCCAAATCCGAAATTCATTTTGAGATTCGGGCCCAAACCCAAACCAAGCCCAGCAAGCCCATACGGGCCCGCAACCCGACTCGAGTCCAAGCGGGCCCGAACCAATCTAGTATGCTTCTGGGTTTAGTGAAAACCGGACCATGGCATTGACGCTTCTAGTTCCTCCTGTCTTAAATAGGCAACTAAAAATTTTGAGGGCTCGAACCCCAAGTTATTTTGAGACCATATTGATATCAAAATCTTTACAAACATACCACATCTAAGATGTTTTCCTTTTGGTCCAAAACTTACAAAATAGAACTACACAAAATCTAACTACAAAATTCATGGGTAGATGCAAAGAGCTTCCATTAGATCCCTTCAGAACAACAATTCTATGGTGTTGATTTTAAGCAGAATTATTTATGACTGGTAATTAAAATCGTGTGATTTTGGCTGCAAGGATTTTTTTATCAAGAAAGATATTAAAAGGTTCTTAGATCAAAATATAGTTGTCACTTTAATAAAACAAGAAATATCACGGCAATGACTGATGAAGGCTAGAACAAAATGTGAAGAATCATTTTCTAATTCATCCTTGCTAGTTTTACCAACTACTCCAGCATCCATGCATCAATGCATGCATTAAACAATCTCAAACTATGCAAGGATTCAAAGCCAAGTTTAGTTACTTTCGTTTAATATATATCACTTTCATGCTAAGCGACAAGATAGTCTCTTAGTTTAATTGATGATCAAAACTCTATCAACAACGAGGCACTGAATATCATTGGGTGATGCATGGAATACAAAATAATCTTTATATATACTTTATAAGATAGGAGTTCCAAATTTTGGCATATTCCTTGAAAGATTCTATTTATTGCTTTTCTTATAATAAACACCCTCAACATATTTGTTAAATACATAACCATGCAGTCAAACTTTTGCCCACCATCTCTTATCTCTCTTATTTTATCTAGTCTATGACCAAGTCAAGTCAAATAAAACTCCCACTAATCACCTCGCCATCTTAGCTTTATCTTCTCACATAGTTAAAGAAAAAGCAAAAGCTAAAAAGAAATCTAACAATATGTTTGAGCTTGCAATCAACTTTCTATCCTACGTACAATCTCTCTCCCACCTTCGCACTCTTTGATCCCTTTTAAGTAGGCATCATCTCCCACCCTACCCTTCAATTTTCTTCCCACCTTCCTAGCTTTCTATTCCATCCTCCCAACTCTCTCTCATCCCCTAGCCTGTTGATTCTGCCATCTCCCTCTCTATCTCTCTCGTTTTATTTTTAATTTATTTAATATATTTTGTAGTTTTAAATTATGGATTTTGTACTTTATTTGTTATATACTTTATTTGTTTATTTATATTTTTTGACATATTTTTACATTTTCTTTGCTTCTTTGTATCTTTTATTTATTTGTACATTTTATTCATTTTTTTGTTTTATATTCAGCGATTTTTGTAATACATTTTATTCATATCATTTTTAATTAAAATTTTACTTTTTTCATATTTTTATACCTTATTTTGTTTTATTCTCCTTGCATTCTTATTCATGTCTTTAATAGATTTTTATGTTTAGTTGCTTATATCTTTTCTAGTTAATATATATTATTTTTATGTTTTATATGTTTGACATATGTATTTGATTTTTAAAAATCATGTTTATTTTTTTTCATTTTCTCTATTATTTTTTGTTTCTTGTTTTAATTAATTTTATTTGTTTTGTTTGTACTTGGTCTTTTAAATTCTTTTTTTTTTTATCTTTTGTGTCGCTTTGTTGTTTTCTATTCCTTTTAACTGATATTTCTAAAAAAAATTATTTCAATTTCTTTATTTCATTTTTATATTATTCTAGCTTTCTATTTTATAGTTTTCGTTTTTAAAACTTATGTATATTTTTTATTTACTATATCTATTTCATTATCAACTTGCATTAGTATAAAAACAAAGTTTGAGTTGCGATTAAGTCCCAAAAGGTGAAGCCCATGCACGAATATAAATGGCCCCGTATTCTTTGAGATAGAGATAGCAATCTTCTAACATCCCATCTCTCTATCCGTCTCAAAAAGGTCACATAGATGGTATGTGAGAAATATTAAGTCAAGATGGTGAGAAGAGAATAATGGGAAACACTTCAAACACCTGGAGGTCATGTACTTGCCATTCCTCAGACTCTAAAAAGGGCCAGCTATAAAAGAGCTAGGGAGACTTGCTATTCTTTGATCATGTGTGGTGGTAATTCACTCTTTTTCGCATGTCCTCTCTGTATGACATTAGAATAGGGGACATGCCATGCATTTGGCTCATAAAAAGTGTGGAGATTCAGTGTGGATCTCCATGAACACTTATCTGTTGAGTGAGTCATATAGTAGAATTGGTGTATCATAATTTCGTAGCATAAGTTTTTCCTTCTCCTTCTCCTTTTTTTTTTTTTTATACAACAACGGCTCACACTCGACGGATATGAATGCAGCCAATATGATCAGAAAACAAAAAGCTACAAAAAGGCTCAGCACAGACTTGTGATCCTTCCAGATAAAACTCTCTGAATGATTAGTAGCAAAAGAGGCAACCTAATCGATAGCACTGTTTGTCTTCTGATAAGTATGTGTGACCAAGTAAGACCCATACTCCCCCAGTAGGCGGCGGATATCATAGAGCAATGGCTACTCCCCAAATGCGCATCCTCGCCCCCGAATATTATGGATATAGTTCTCTTTTCTATTGATGCCTGGAATCCATGAAATCACCTCATTCTTTCTCTCTTTTTATATTGCTACTTACTAGACTATTTTTTTGAAAAAAAAATTATTTATTTCAGCTATCCAATACTAGTATTTTTTTCGAATAAATTAGATTTATTAAATCAATTTAGAATATATATCTTTATGGAAATCAGAAAATAAATACTTATGAATCTCTATGCACAAGTAACACACCAAACTTCGAGTTTTTTTTTTTTTGTCAATTTCTAAACCAAAGAAGAAACTATCTGTGAGGATTTCTGAAGTTCTTAATAATCTCACTCAAAATCCTTATCATCATCACTTTCATTAATCAGTGCAATCATCGCCATTCATCAACTATGTTCTATCTTAAATTAATTGTAGAACCTTAGTATCCGAGACCTGACAGCAAAGTAGCTGGACCAGCCACACACTAAGGTCCCCAATTCTCCATAATTCATCTCCACTTGATCTCAGAACAGACCAAGTTCAGGTTGGTTGGTGGCGGGAGCAACCGCAGCAGTGCCGGGCCGGGAGGGAAGGCTGAGTCCACCGATCCGACGGCCAACAGACGCGCCCGACCGTTTCGTTGATTCATCCAACGGTGGCGATGCAGTTGCGGCGGCGGAGGGGCGGGCGGAAACCTACGAATCGGACAGGTGACTCCCAGTCCACCGAGACGCGTTTTTAAGCGGCCGTATTATTCTTTTTATTTTTTTTTGCAGTAGAAATTATACTACGGCGGTGGAATACCAGGAAAAAAAGTTTTTTTTTTTTTTAAAGGCTACCAATAGAATAATCGTTATTCATAATTTTAAGCTCTGGAAGGACGGCATGTCGGTATTAAATTTTTTTAAAATAATAATTATAATAATTATGTTTTCCAGAATAACTCGAAGACGAGATCGGATCTCTCTCTCTCTCTCTCTCTCTCTCTCTATCCCTTCCTCGTGCCCTCCCCTTACGCGGCTTTGAATCGGGCAGCGCTCCAAGGACTTCGATTTGGTTGGGTCGGTAGGTCTTCGATCGAGGGTTGTCTCCGGTTTTGTCGATCCAGATCTAATAGCTGGGGATCGATTCTTTGCTCCGATGCGGTTCAATCGAACAGCAGCAGTGGATTTAGGTAGTTTCTTTCCCTACTTTCATCAATCTCAGATCCGGACGAGTAGAGCGACTTTTTTACTTGGTGTTTCTTGAATTGGTGTATTTGATTCCAAGATTTGGTTTCGAAATGAGATGAAATTCGCTTCGAACTGTTGAAATTTGGTGGACTGAGTGGGGTTTTTTTTTTTGAATTCCAGTTCGCTGCAGCTAGTGATGATGTTCTTGTGAGTGGATTCGTATTCTTGATTGTCTTTATACAGAACCTGGAATGGGTTCTCGAGTCTCTAAGTTGACGTGCTGTTGGGGTTCTCAGTACAAGGGGACCGTTCTTGAAGCTCCCGATGTTGGTGAGTTTACATGCCTGATTTGAATTCGAAATCTTGTTTCAGAGAGTCAGTTGTGGGTGGTGATGGTGGTGTTCGTTTTGCTGCAGAGATCGAGGAGAAGGGGGACGCATATGACCTGCCCCCCTTCCAGGAGTTCTCTTTTGAGCAGCTTAGGTTGGCCACGTCTGGTTTTGCAGTGGAGAACATCGTGTCGGAGCACGGGGAGAAGGCCCCGAATGTTGTTTACAAGGGGAAGCTGGACGCTCAGAGGAGGATTGCAGTGAAGAGGTTCAATAGGTCGGCATGGCCTGATCCTCGACAGTTCTTGGTACTGAAATTCTCACCGTTATTATGTTCCGGACATAAATTTCCATCCCTTGTTTTCCTTTTTCTTGAAACTAACGTAGGAGTAAAAGCTAGGCAAAGTTTAAGTTTATGTTATATCAGCATGTAATGGATTTGAAAGAGATATGGATGGATTACATTGAGGTATTTCTTTGGAGTTATGTTATCCTTGCTCCATGGAGATGAGAGCATGACAAGGCAGAAAATATGGTATTCTTAGATGCATGCTGCGGAGATGAGACTCATAAAGCGGAAGTCGGGTAATAATAGTAACACCACTGTAATAATTGATTACATAAAATGGCCACAGAGCTGTTTTGTCGAGGAATAAATTTATGCATAACTTATTATGATGGTTCCATCAACTCAAGGAACAGAGTGGAGTGCTTCATGACCAATTTTGACGGCATTTTTTTTTTCACTTTAGGAAGAAGCAAAAGCTGTAGGTCATCTTCGAAACGATAGATTGGCAAATTTGCTTGGCTGTTGTTGTGAAGGTGATGAGAGGCTGCTTGTGGCAGAATTTATGCCCAACGACACACTTGCAAAACATCTTTTTCATTGTAAGTTCCTGGTGGCTGCCACAACCTTACTTTGTGTGTGTATTGTTGCTGTTTTTATTGTTCGAAGTTTTATTTACTAATCAAGAATGCTTTTCTTTTGTTTGAATATGGAAGGTGGGGAATAAAATTTTTTTGAAATCAATGCTACACTTGCATTGTCCCTATTTAAAAGGACTAACATTATTTTGTGCAAACTATAGAACTTTGAAATTCAAAAATTTTAACAATGGATGCTGCTATTATTGAACCAAGACTTATGTTTTCAAACGAAGCAAGCTAATTGCAATCTCTATTGAGACCTTTAAAATTGCATTGTCCCGTTGTGGGTCTTGGCACAATGGTAAGATTGTCTATTGAGACCTAAGTGTTACGATTTCAAAACATAAAAATAGTCTCTTTGCATTTTGGAGTAAGGCAGTGTACATATGACCCTACCTAGACTCCTCGGTGGCAAAAATATCATGCACCGGGATGCCCTTTTTTCCCTTCCTCCATCTCTCCCACTTCCCATAATGCTACCATGTCTTGATGGAACTATCTTTTTGTTTCATTTTGGGACCAAATGAGATCAGAATGTCCCACAAAATCTTCTTAATCCCATATGGTCACAATTGAACCTTTGCATAGATTGCGCTAGGTCGTGGCTCGATATTAACATGAATTATCTAGGCCTGAGCTTAGCTCACCCTTGAGCCACTAGTTCCGAGCCCAAGCCTAGCCAAATGAAAGATTGGTAGGCCTAAACCTGACCTGACCTGACCTCCATGCCCTAGATCCAAAGGCAATGATGCCAATAGTTGATGGTGGTGGCAGCTGGAGGTAGCTGCAAGAAGTTGGCGATAGCCGTCAATGGTTAGTTGGGGGGAGAGAGATAGAGAGTGGAGTATCAATGTCTGGGTCGAATTTCTCCACCTCACTCTAATTAGCTGAAAGCTGGGATAGGAAAATACTAATCTAATAATAAGTATGTCGGGCCGGGATTATTTATTTCTACTGATCCCAGCCCTACCCTGAAACCTGGCTGTGCCTAGATATTTGAGCCCAAGTCAGCCTGTGGGGCCAGCAATGCTGCTCAAGCCCGCCAAAAATCAGACTGGGCAAGTCTGGCTAGGTGGGCCGGGCTTGATTTGCTAAGAACTGAACAAAATGCATCACTGCATCACCAAACCTTCCCTATCTCTGATACACAATCCTTGTTTTTCAACACCTCAACAATAAAGCACAACTCTCCACCCAACTATCTCCTCATTCTTAATGACTTCAACACTGTTCAACAAAGCCCTTGTATATCATCTTGCTATTATTACAGCTTGTACTGTTCCTAAGTCATTCAGTATTTGTATGTCTCAATATCAGTTCATTTCTTAAGCTTGGCCTTTCCACTAGAATTTCAATAACTTCTAAACATGTCTTGCCTTTCTATATCCATTATGTTTTCCTTATTTTTTTTCTTCTTTTTCTTGTAATGTTAGTGATATTCATATGCTTCACTGCTCTTTCTCTGCCATGTAAAATTCAACATTTCATTAATTTGAATATGATCCTTTTATCTCTTTCATTTTATAGGGGAAACACAACCCATGAAATGGCCAATGCGATTGAGAGTGGTACTCTATCTAGCTGAAGCCTTGGAATATTGCACTAGTAAGGGGCGTGCTCTCTATCATGATCTTAATGCCTATAGAGTTTTATTTGATGATGTGAGTATGTAGCCATTTATTGGTTTTATGCTATCAATTTCTTCCTGCACTTGTAGTTTGTATCTCTCACTGTGGATTAGTGTTCTGCAGGATTGTAATCCTAGGCTTTCATGTTTTGGTTTGATGAAGAACAGTCGTGATGGCAAAAGTTATAGCACAAACTTGGCATTTACACCTCCTGAGTATTTAAGAACTGGTATGTATGCTTGAATTTTTGTACAACAAGAGGGCATGTTCATGTGGCTAATGTATTACTTTTGTCTAAGAATGTTTTGTGTTTGATCCTTTCTGGGATTTGGACTGATTAAGTCATCTTGAGCTTAGATATCGGGTAGACCACTATGCTACCAGACTGTTGACTTTTGCAATGTTGGTGCTTCGTGCCAATGTAAAAGACAAAATTTTCCACTATCTACATTATTTGACAGTTGATATCATTACTCAGAAGACTGAAATGACTGCTGCTGATGAGGAAATAGAAAGGCTCTTTTGGATGACGTGCTTTTCTGCAAAGGTCAATTGTTGAGACCTCTTTGTTGCCTAGGCAGTTAATCAATTCTAAAGAGAGCAGAAAGTCGGCACATTTTATTTATGGTTATTATTATTTTTTTGGCTTGTATATAGCCTATAAGAGAATACCAACACAAATACTTTGTTGAGCAAGGAATAAATGGCTAAACAAACACATTGTTTGTATCAGAACATCTATGGGCAGCATGGCAAATACTTGAATTAATTTTGATGAGTTTAAAAGTTTTTGTGGTAGTGAACCTGCACTAAGCACTCACTTAAATCTATCCCTTCTAGTTGACAATGATGTGGCTACAATTGGCAGTCAAGAAGACAGCATTAGTTTGTAGATTGTGGAGGACATGTATGGCTACAACGAGGTAACGAGGCTAAAGAAGTTTGACTATTAAGTTGAAATTGTAGTTTATTTGAAATGATGCAGACTTGCGGAGGATTATGATTCTTAATTAATTTAATTACTTGAAAGTTTGCAATAACAATTTTAAGTGACTGTATTTGGAGAAGTAATTAATTTAATCAGTGTTATGATACCTACTTTGGTTTCTTTTATTTTCTCAGCTCCAATGCATTAAGTTATAGGGAAATTGAGGGGGACCTTTGGATCAAGAAATGTTGGATGAAGTGGAATCACACAATTAGAATGTTATGTGTTTGCCTTATGTCGTCAAGACTTTGGGACAAGTAAATATAAAAATACAAAGTAAAGAGATCAATATTGGATTTTGGCAGTAAAAGTGGTTCATGCACACAAGATGAAGGTAGAAGATGAGAGAAAGAAGGTTCATAAATATCATTGCAATTTGTATTGTCTTTATGGTATACAATTATCCACAATTTTATGTTTAACTAAATTGTCTTCTCATATTTGAAGAGTTACATGTCCATTTAGTGTTATCTAGTAGTATAAAGAAAAATTGCATAATCATGGAGTCTTGCAGTTTCAGTCATTGTGCTTGGTGTTTATAGTTCGGTCAAATATTTGCTGGGAGGACATTCACTGAATCTAATCTGCAGTGGCTACTTTTACTTTTTCATTATATGATTCATGACTTCTTATCTGGGTAAATCTGAGTTGTTGCTACATCAAAATGTGTTCATAATAACTTCTTATTTGGCTATTATGTATTGTATAGTTTTCGTATTTTTGATGATTGCAACCATAAACATTACTCAAAGAAATGTTAAGTAGTTTCTCTTGTGATACAGCAAAAGGACACTAATTAGCATCATCCATATGGAAGGCCTGATGCTTACTTTATGAGTGGTGTTTAATGTTGTTTGTGATTCGGCTAAATGTCTGAAATGAGTTGAAATGTTTTATTGGAGAATGAGATTAAAGTTATAATGCAATTGTTCCTTCATGAAATTTATGTGATTTTTTCACATTTGTGACTTATGTTGTACTGAAGATATAGTATGATTGATGTTTTGACTATTTTCGTTGGAAAAAACCCTTGTTTATGTAGTTGAATCTGCATTCAGTTTAATTTGTTTATAAATTGTGAATTTGTGGATAAGTTGAGTAAGTTTTGATAAATCCACCAATTGTTTATATTATCTATTTTCTTCTCATTGACTTTGCAGGAAGAGTTACACCAGAAAGTGTCATATATAGCTTTGGCACGTTGTTGCTTGATGTTCTTAGCGGAAAGCATATCCCTCCTAGTCATGTAAGTAGTATTTTTTTGATCTACCTTCCATACTTCTGCTAAACATGGCAACTTTACCATGCTCTCCCCCCTCCTCTCCTTTTACTTTTGTTTTGCAGAATAAGCAGAGTTTGTTAATTGGAACATGGAGTCTACGGTTGAGTGTGTGGGCAAAGTTTCAGTAACACTGCCTTCACTTAAAAATAACTAATAAAAGGAGAGGAAGCCATAATATCAGGTCATTGAGATTTATGATGGAAGTGTCTAAGAGCTACTGCAGATCTGGTTATAATGTTGTTAAGCACTTTAAGACTGACTCTCACGAAACTGGACTTGACAGGTGAACAAGCTGGAATAACCATCTTGATAGAGAATTACGGCTGAGGAGGTTGAGAAAGCTGTTTTTATATAGGAAGGTGGAATAGAATGAAAGGGAGAACATGATATACATATATTTATATGTATATATAAATGAACGTATGTTTGTGTGGAGAGATTTTTGAAGGGGTGGAGTTTGCATGTCAATGCAAAAGTGTGTGGGTTGGGTGTTCTGAACAATGAGTGATTAATTATTTTATATTATTAACTATCATTTATGCATAATAAGTAATGCTGTACATAGAAATGATTCACAGTTCGTATGAAAAATATTGCCTTAGGCAATACAATCTTAGTTTAATAGGCCTAAACATGATGCCAATATTCACAGTTTAGCTGCTAGGTTTTTCTGTGCTAGATTCTGTTATATGATGATTTTAGTTTAAGCTTTGTTGTTCTCATTAGTCATGACTAATATGGAACTAAGAAATCTTCTCAAATCAAATCAGATCATGTTAAATTAACAAGAAATGCACAAGTTGATCTTTCAGGCTTTTTGGAGCGGGCATATATTGATTGGTTCATTTGAAAGATGATTAGTGAGACATTTTCTCTCATTGGTAGAAATAACGTGCTGATACTTTCCTTTGACATCATGTACTCTGCAGTTGGTTTTTTCTTAGAATTCATGTGCCTGCGTCAGTGTATCATGCTGAATCTAATTGCTTCCAGTACTTCTTGGCAGGCTCTTGACATGATACGAGATCGTAACTTCAACATGCTAACAGACTCATGTTTGGAAGGACAATTTTCAAATGAGGATGGGACTGAATTAGTACGTCTAGCTTCAAGATGTTTGCAGTATGAGCAACGAGAGAGACCTAATGTGAAGTCGTTGCTTCTTGCATTGACTCCGCTGCAAAAGGAGACTGAGGTGAGTTCATCAAATCCATTCTCTCTCTCTCTCTCTCTCTCTCTCTCTCTCTCTCTCTCTCTCTCTCTCTATCCATGGAATCATCCTGGCATATTTCTTCTTTTGTACTCATATTACTGTTTAGTGCAGTGGAATGGAACTGTTACAATGAACTTTGTCTTTTTAATATTTAGTCTCGATGTGATTCTGCAGTTCAGAGTCATGCTAAAATTACAACTTATGCATGTTATACTGAGTTAAGTTCATTGTCAGTGTGCATTTCTGCCTGGAATAATAACCTGTTGTTTATTCAGGAGTTCCTTGAGCATGCAAGAGTCTTTACTTCTTGGCTCAATGAAAAAATCTTAATCATCGTCTGTTAAATTGAAACCTCAAAATGATGGTGTTCTATGTGTTTAAAGTAGTAAAGCCTCGCCAAATGACGGCTTCTAATTGTTATATTCTAATTGTTGACTTGTCTGCTTATACATAAGTTTGAAGAGTTCCGATTGTGCTGATTTATTCATGTTGGCTTAAGCAGTGAGGAATAGCATTAATTCGTTGTGTATTCCTGTTTGTTTTGGTGCTTTTTAGAAGCACCTGTTTATTCGCATTCACTGGTTGGTGTAATTTCACATTTGCACATGACAAAATAAAAAAAAAATGAAATCCCTTCTGATATTGACATTGTAGTCCATCTCTTGGTACAGTGTGGTTACAGTAACATTATCCGTGCTTGTGCAACATACGACTTTATTTTTCTTTGTATATTAAGAACTGCCAACAATTATCTCCTAATTGAAAATGATTAACTTTCTTTATACGCAATGCTTTATGTTCGTATCTTGGAGCCTTGAAGTTTTTTTTGCTATTTCTTGTACCGAGTTTAAGATTTGATGATGTGGTGACAATCAACTTTTTTCACCAAAAAAATTGTAAATGTAAATCTTTTACTGGTTAAGTGACCAAGACACCCTTTGTCATCTTTATCCATCTGGAATTCTAGATAAAGTCCAAGGATGCTGCTTAACTCACTATCATTTGTAAAACTTCCAATGCTCCTGTTTCCATGCGCAAATACATGTTCTACTAACAACTGTACATGTTGTACTGGCAATTTATATGTTAATGGAGCTTAAGCTTGTAATCTTAAATGGCTCATTCTACATATACCCAAGTGAATCTTCATGCTTACACCGGCCTGTGAGCTTTCGGAGGGTCAAGAATGCATTAGTGATTTATTTCCTTATTTAAATCATGATGCATATTTGCAAGATTTTCTATCCAGGTTCCTTCTTATGTCTTGATGGACATGCCGCGTGGTGGTACATCCTCATTAGAGGCGCTCTCTCTTTCCCCACTTGGTGAAGCTTGCTCCAGAATGGATTTGACTGCCATACATGAAATCCTAGAAAAGATTGGGTATAAAGATGACGAGGGAACGGCAAATGAGGTTGGTGTATGAGACTTCCATTTTCACTTTCCCATTATATATGTTAACTCATTTGTGTATAAAATTAATTTGTTTTGGTTTGCATGTATGTTACTATTCACATGCCAATATTTGTATGTGTTCATGCAAATAATTTCATCTTTAGTAGCTGCAATGACTTCCAAAAAGAGGGAGTGGGAACAAATGATGATATTATATTGATTGATGCTCCTTCAGGATTTAACCTGCTATGAAAGAGATGGAATGGTTCTGGAGACTAGATTACTACAACCTTTTCCCCCAAAAATTGCTTCTTCCCTATTGTCTGAGATTCAGAGAACAGGATGCAAGTCTTCAGCCACCTGTTTAATAACTCTGATTAGTGTTTCTACCCCTTTGTATGCTATATTATAGCTTTCCAATTGCAAACTCGGTTTTTACGAGATATGGTTTCTCCTGGTGCCAGGCTTAAGATGAAAAAACAGATGAGGCCTGATTTTACATGATTGTAATTATGTTGTTGTCTACTGTTTTTTGTGATGCTTGACAAATATGCGGCTCTCTGACCATCAAAATCTATTCATATGGCAGAATGCAAGAGTGTATTAAAGCCTAGAGTTTTATCCTAAGTAGAATTTGTGGCACTACCGGGCACGGGATTTTTATCTTGTTGATGGGCTTCTGGCAGAATAGATAAAAATAAATGATCCATTGTTGCATGAGCTATTTGATTACCAAGTTACAGCTTTTGGTGTAAGCATAGATACATTTTTCTTTTCTGATATTTCACTGTCATAGATGTTCCAACCATCTCTTGCAATTTAATCTGTTCTATCGTCTGATAATTTGTCTGTTAAATTTATGTTTTCTTAATCTTTTTCCTTTTTTTCTTTGTTTTTCAGCTCTCATTTCAAATGTGGACCAATCAAATGCAAGAAACATTGAACTCAAAGAAGAAGGGTGATGCTGCTTTTCGGCATAAAGATTTTAATACAGCAATTGAATGCTACACCCAGGTTACTTTTCGTTTACTAATTGTTTGTTAGTTTTGACCGTTTCAGTACATTTTTAGAAATTTTCTTGATATACAAATGTTTACATATTTGATACCATATGTAGTCATGACTGAATGCTAAAAATGTTCGTCATTGATAATGGCAAGGTCCTTTCTTTAATTTTGCTCATAATGTTACTATTCCCATTCTTCAACAATATTTATTTATAGAAAAAAATGAATAAACGGAAGTTATAAAATCTGTAGCTATATATTTCTTTTGAGGACCGAATTAGATACCTCTTATTGTAATTTGATGTACTGCTTTTCTTGTTGTGATGTTCAATCACGCCAATGATTAAATGAGTTATAATTAGGAGAACTTCAATCCCCTAGTTTTTCATGAAAAAAGACCTAGAGCAGTTCTCAATTACCAATATTGTAAGGAGATTTTGTGGCCGAGGATGATCTTCACCATAAAATTTACCATAAACTTTCAGAACCTTCATCTGCTAATTGAATCATTTTATATCACTCACTTATGGTCTAGTTAATCGACAAAACTCAACACATCAAGATCTGAACTTTTGTTCAACCGAAATGTTGTAGACCTGCATTTAGCATTTATATCATTTGATGAAATAAAATACCAAGGACTTCAGCATTATCATTTTTTTTTCCTTTGTGACCAGCCCACTTTTCTGCAACTTTTTTCTGTCTTGTAATTAGAAATGACTTGACCATAAGAAAAGAGTTGAAAATGACAGGTAAAATCATATACTATTACTTGGGCCGTAAGGTGTGAAGGTGGACAGGAAATCAAGAAATTCTAGCACATATTACATTGCCTTAATTTTTTTTGTTAATTGGCTTCCCTCTACTTCTCGTACTTATATTAGTTGCCATTGTTCTAAATTGTAATTATTGTTCAATAATACATCAATAACAAAACTGTATAGATGGGTTATGGCTTATCTTTTATCTTTATGCATGATATGAAAAATCTCTGCAGTGGTTTTGGGATGCTCTGTAACTGATGCTCAGGCTAAATGAAGGACCTTCATCAAACTGTTTATTTATGGTGTAATCCTTTATATTAATCAGATTTTCTTTGAACTGGCATGTGGCACATGTTCATAATTGGAGCAGGTGACAGGAAACTGTAACTTTTATTTTGATTGTTTGGTTGTTGAGCCTGAGTTGTTTAAAGTCAATTTTAGTAGCTTTTAGTTAAACAAAACAGAACTTAGTTCATTTCTGAAGTAGCAACCACTACACAAAAAGTTAAGAGGAGAAATTGCACAAGAGTTGCATGGAATCCATTTAGAATTACATGCATCAATGCTGATGAACTTCTTCTTTGATAGAGAATCATATCCTAGTCCACATTAGATGTTCAGTGAGAATAATTTCCTCATCTTTCCTATATAAGACATTTTATTAGTTTCAGGAATCAGTGTGCTAGGAATTGAGTTGCAAATTATGATAAAGTTAGTATCTGCAATTTATAGTTGAGAGTTTCCGAGTACATATCATTTAGCGGGTAAGACAGTATGCAATCTGATCATTAATCCTTATAGTTGGAGTGGGATGCAAATATCCAAATGATGTTGGTATCTGCTTATTCAACATGCTGACGTCTCTAAGTTTTCATTGTTTTTTTTTTTTTTTTAACTTGTGAATTTTGCTTCTGGCATTTGGTGAAAATTTTGAATTATGAAATTGGATAATATCTTTTTTTTGATTCATCATTTCATGGTTATTGTCAAGTGAGCATTTTATAACTAGGTTGCTTAGAGACTCAGTTTTCTGGGGAACCTCATAAATTTATTGTTTTCATTACAATTTTTTTGATAATTTACTGTACATCGTATAGAACTGAATGATGCTTTATTTCTTGGTATAATAGATATGCAAGCCTATGTTACTGAATTTTTTTTTTATGACGTGCAGTTCACTGATGTTGGAACTATGGTTTCTCCGACAATTTTTGCGCGCCGCTGCTTGTCATACCTGATGAGTGACATGCCACAGCAAGCTCTTAATGATGCGACGCAGGCGCTGGTCATATCTCCAACTTGGCCGACTGCATTTTATCTTCAGGCTGCTGCCCTTTTTGCCCTCGGAATGGAAAATGAAGCTAGAGAAGCACTGAAAGATGGGTCATCCCTAGAAACAAAGAAGAACGGGGGGCATTAAAGACAAGCTAATTAAATGATAATTGGTTGATGAAGGCCCAACTTTTCAGGTATTGTCCCCTGTAGAAATATTGAATTTTGAAATAAAGGATATATCCAACTTCAATTTTCTGCAAATGTGTATGAATACCAATGATAGGCAGTTGATTGAATGATTTTTAAGGGGCTTCCTGTTTCAGGTTTAGGCACATACACGGCAACAATCTTTGGATATTGAAGCAGTTTTTTTTCATTAACATGTGGCTGGCATGCTGCATGACCCCCTGTTGTTGTACACCTCTCCTCTCCATATGTATCATTTATGTATATATGGAAGCAACGACCGGCATAGTGTCCCTGAAAGAAATTGCAAACTAATAATAAGTCTGCCAAGGAAAATGGGAAAGCTTGATCCTTGATCCCTAGTTTTAGGTATTGTACTGTTGTTTTACAAGGTCGTGTGTTGTAAATGTCCATCTTGCTGGTAGGCATGTAACAGTGTACAGCAGTGGAATGATCTAAATTTGTCAATGCGTTTCTTTTTGTCATCTGTGGGTCCTTATTGTTTTTTTTTTCCTGAGGATTGTTGGTTTCCTTCTGGAAGAACATTTGCTGAAAGCTTATGTATCTTGGAGTGAGTTTAACGTGTAGTGATGTGGAGATTCTTTGATGGTGGTTCTTATGTCGTTTGCATTGGACTACGAGTTCCTTTTTCTTTATGGGCCTTAAAGTGGGAATTGCTTGAAACTGGAAAATATTCAGTTGCCTTTCTAGTGGACATTGGAACAGCTTTATGTTCAAATGCTAGGGCCCATGGAAACAGAATTTCCCTGCATTCCACGTACACGCGACATCCCATCATAATGTAAATGTTACATGGGACCGATCTTTTTCTTCTTTTTAGCGGCGATGTCCCGTTTTTTGTACAGATGATCTTTTTGCATTTGTGGTTCCCAAGTTCATTATTACCATGTATGGTAGGCTTAAAACAGCGCTATTGCTGTTTTCTCAAGGCTTCAAGACCTGAATGGAATGGTGATGCGGACGTAAACTCTGTAACAGGGCTGTATCAACTGCCTCCAGTAAGCGTGAAGCCCGTATTAGGAGTTTACGGTTTCTCTTCTGATCCTGCAATAGTATGAAATGAGAGAGCAGTCGAACAACAAAGAGTCGATTAAATCAAATCGATCCTCTATTCATTTGGTTCTAAAAGGAAGAAGTACGGTAATAATTAAACATCTACTTAAAAAAAGTATACAAATAGCTTCTTGCGTGATCCTGCTATCATGTTAAAAATCAGATCCTGCATTATAGGTGAGAGAGGCCACGGTGCAAGAAGACTGCCTTCTACTGTTGCCTTGGTGTGGTCTCTCACTCCCTCCAACGGGAATTACTCTAATGTATCCCTAAAGATATTCAAGCAATCGATATCCATCCAATGATTTAGAGCCATATATTCTTTTTGGTAGTTGATTCAGACCCAGATATTTGGCAAGCGATATCTCTAGCCATCAAACTTAGGCGAACCCACTTCATGTGAAAACTTATAGAGGTTTTTTTTAATTTTTACAGACATAAAACAAATCTTGCTCTCAAGGTGAAGGAGATTGAAATCTTGTCTTCTACAGCTTTGCTTGGATAAATTTTAAGAGATGCTGCTGCTTTTTTCTTCCTTTTAGAGATATGAAAGGAGACCGATATCATTTTAGATTTATTATTTAAGCGATTACTGACAATACGCCACCATTGGATTGAATTGAGAAAGGTGTTTCCCTGAATCTTTTACTAACTTGCTTTCCACCTGTTGGTCTAGCAATTAAAATCTAGTCTATAATTTTTATTAAGCCCTTTTTCGCAATACTTACTGCGCTTAGGTGTAGACCTAAGCTTGTTTCTGAAACTGGCCTGTTCTTTACCGACGGGTTGGAAAATGCTAGGTGAACAAAATGTCACACAACTGGACAACTGATGGGACTATAAATAAGGAGCAATTCTAAGACAACCAACTGATTCACAAATGAAGGTGATAATTTGATATTACTTTCTCCTTTTTTTTTGTCTCGGAAATAAAAAAAATATTATATTTGATGCAACTAATTATTTGTAGACTATTGATTTCCTATGGGACTTATTGGTTTGGTCAAGTAGGGACAAAGTAGATGCACGACATATGAGATTTTTTTATAAAATAAAATAAAATAAAATAATAATAAGACTAGAGAGGAGCTCTAACTTCATCCCATTATCATATACCCAGCCCTCTCCATCTCAGCCAAAGACTGCGAAATCAGGATAGAGTTTCTGGGGTTGGAACGAGGGTTGACACCCCAAACCCGCCCGGGTTTATCCATCTGAATTAGGTTGTGAAGTAGAGAATTTTGCGGATGACTATAAAGTGCACTGATAACCTGAAAATGCTCATAGAAAATTGATGCACTAGACCGGGTCCTTAGCTCAGTGGTAGAGCATTTGACTGCAGATCAAGAGGTCACCGGTTCGAACCCGGTAGGGCCCTCGCTATTTTTTATTTTTTTTATTTTTATATTTTAATCTTCTTTTTAACTTACAAAAAACCATTTTACTATTTTTAATTTTTAATGTACAAAATATCATTTTAACTTACAAAACCACCATTCTTTTTTAATTATCTCTATTTTTAAAACTTTTTAGCTTATAGAACCGTTCTTTATTTATTTTTTCTATTTGTTTATTTTTTAACTTACAAAACCATTTTTCTATTTTTTTATTATTTCTAAGGTAACCGTTCTTTTGAATTAAATTACCAAAATTCATGTCTCACTTGCACCAAGAGAAAAAAAAAAAACTTACATTCAAGTTCTCGCATAAACCAGGGGAAAGGAAAACTCCAGTCACCGAGACTTCTTTTGGTAGTCCTGGGACTCCAGCTGAGTCCTTTCAAATTCAGGGTCTAACAACTTCCTAATCTCCCGTGAGTTGAATCCCTGTGACCAAAGGCCTTTTGTGACAAATGAAGGCATATAGATACATTCCCATGTTATCATAAAAACATTACAGCAAGCAAACACATTTCTCGTGAACTTATTGGTAGAAATCAACTCTTCATTTATTTCTTAAAAATCTTACCATGAAACCTGTGTGATATGTTAATTGAATCAGAAACTAGAATGAATAGAGTTGCGCAAGTTGATAAAAGAGTCTTTGAAAGCTGCTGGGTTGAACTCCATTGTGCAATTACAGCATCATATTCACAGCATAAAATATTTTGGAAGAACAAACCAGCAAAGTGAGGCAACAATTATGAATCGACAAAATGCAGATGCATGGCTCTTCCTAGATAATAAACAATATGGGCTAAGCTGCCTTCATTATTATAATCTACACGGTAACTTACTTTTTTGGGCAATCCTCTTCAAGATCGTAAGCTAAGCTGTATGGTAGGCCAAACCTTTGCCAAACCTCTTCAATTGTTAGGCCAGAACTGCGCCAAACCACATAGGGCCATGCCGGAGTTTATCTTGCTAATGTCGCTCATTTTAAACAAACCATGTTGACATGCATCTACTTGAGTCTTGACGCATGCGCCATCTTTCAGTACCTGTTACCTGTGTCCAAGCCAGGTAGACCATCCACAGGATTCAAAGGCAGGGTGCAACCACAAGACTTCTGTGCAGATGACAGGTACAACCAGTTGAAATTTATACCGTCTCCATGAGATTCAAGGTCCCATATCCACTCTTAGCAGATTTTGGCAAGTTGGTGTGGCTCTAGATCCACGTTCCTGGCATTCGGTTTGATCGTATTCTTCACACTCTCGCCATATGTACTCCTTCCCTTGAAACAGAAGTGCAGGTTAGGAACTAACAATGGTGGACCTATTTGACTCTCTTCTTTGTAGTTTATTTCTCTTTGGTTTTTTACTGCCTTTGTAAGTGTCTCACTTGCTCCCTGGGTGGCAACTTCAGCAAATCAGAATGTAACCTCTGCCTGCTCTGCTCATCGACCGGTGGAGAAGTTACTGAACTGTGCAATAGAGCAATGCAAATTGAGAATGCTTGTAAAGCAGACAGTTGTGCATGAAAATGGACTGAATAGAGTCCTCCCCCATCAGGGCTAATAGACAAAGCAGAAATCTCTTTTCTTCCCTGTGAAAAAAAATTGACACAGTGAAAATTGTAATGTATACAAAGATATGACAAGTTCCGAGAAGCCAAACAAGAGCATGGTTCTGGTATTTGCACTATAAAAACAAATTGTAATGCTAAGAGGATATTAAGCGATATAATTTGACTAATATCTTTAGTCGATGCATGATACACTTGGTTTAAAGAATTCTAATATCTTTTGCCCTCCAACTAATTATATGATGCCAGAAATCAGAACAAAAGGATAGAAAGATTCATCCAGTGATATTCCATGTATATTAAAGGAAAAAATATTCTGATGAATCGAACAGCAAAATCATTGTAATATATCAGGTAGGTTTGAGACGCACAATCTGAGATTGTAGTGGTAGATTTAGTTGATACGATCTTCAGTTCCCATATGATATTATCTGCCAAAATATGTAAAAAATCATGTCTAGTCATTTTAATCAGCCACCATCAGAGAGTAATTGATAGAGGTACTCTTGGAGGCCACAGACTATTTTTTGACAAAATTGCTAATGAATCCCATTCCAATTGATGTGTCTACTTCCCTGATCACTATCATGGTATTTTTAGCCATTTTAGATCAATCTAGGTGAAACTTTTTGGGTATGGAAAGTTAATAGATTCCATATTGCAAAGTTAATGGAAGCTCGATATATTTTCTGATGATCAATTCACATATTACTGAAAGTCATTCATCGTCTTTAACTTGCTTTCAGTCTTTGAGGACAGAACTGTATGCATGCTTAAACCAATTTATTTTATCAAATAAAAGAAAAATGCACATGGATATACCTGACAAAATAATGCAATAGGGGGTTGACTTCCCATGGTTGGACAATCAGCCACAACACCGCTTGAATTGCCAAAAACAAAAATTGGACAGGCCATATCCCAGCCACCACAATCACAGCCTCCACCAGATCTCCATCTATCAAGTAATGACGAAGGGCCACCTTTTTCAGTGGCTGCCAACCCATGTGTGCCACTTGGAGTGACCACCTTCACATTTGCAGGATTCCATCTGCTGGATATGGTTCCTCTTATTTGATCAATGGTCGAAACACTTGATAAGTTCAGGTGTTCTCTTGTGATGTTTGCATTCATTTCCACATTCTTGGTGCTTTCCTTTTTATTTGAGGGAATCTGAATTACAATAGCTGCAATTTCAAGGTGTGAATGCAAGTCTGCAGGTTCCCAGGGGTAAAAAGATGAAGCATCATAGTCACACTCGCTCAAAGCATGTCTAACAGGATACTGGCAATTTGCTGGCTCTGTTGAACAATTTGCCTCTAAAGGACCACCTACAACCAAGTCACCAGCACTAATGTCCAAAGGTTGAATGGAAGAACACTGAGATCTTTCTTCAACTGCAAGACTCCTTCTTGCCTGCGCAATGTCATATAAAATAAACTCTGTCACAGTCGATTGATTGGAAGTGGCATTGCAACTCGTTTCTAAGCACAAATAAGTAGAAACTTGCATCTGGCCAATCAACGGAAAAGACTCTCCCTTCTTGTCCTTTTTCCCTGACCCAATGTTATTACCTCTCTTTTTACAGCTGTATAAGGTGTAGACCCAATTAAATGCATTATCCGTTTTCCATGCCTTTGCAGAAAGAGCATCATCTGGGACTTTTGTTGAGAATTCAAAATATGGAGTACCATGCTTATAATTCAATCTAAGAGTACCTTGTACATGAACCGGCGAAGAACTTGGAACTGACCCTTGGTCTCTTTTAATCACTCTCACAATTGGTTCCAACTTCTCTGTTGCCTTCAGAAAATCATTTGATAAAAACTTGCAGTACATACTATTTCTCCTCATGTTAGCAGAATCAGTTGTTCTGACACCAGTATCTTCTCTTTCCAGAAGTGATGGATTTCGCTGAGATTTGGATTTCATGATAGGATTCAACATCTTCTTGAGAGGGTTAAGCCAAGTTTTTGTGCTGACTCTGAACAGATCTCTTTCTAACTGACAAGGTGGATAAGATATTCCCACCTTCGCTGAAAATGACTTGGTCAAGGTGTCTACCATGTCTTGCTCATGAAGGGCTTCATTGCCATTCTCAGCACCAAGCACTTTTTGATTGCCTTTTAAATTTGACTTTTGAACTAATCCTCTTCCAAATAGCTCAAGACCTGCATTTGCAGAAGGGAATGCTGAACTATTTTCTGCTGAGATAAAACTTGGGTATAAACTTTTGACTTTTGAGTGCTCTTCGGGTAACAAGGGCACATCAGTAGGTTCAATAGACCTTGTTTGAATTGAGAGGCTTGTGTCAGTAGGTGCTGATTTTACCTTTGCATCTAGAGAAGCACATGGTGATATCTTTTCCTGCCGACAGTGACTAGCTTCATTCTGGAAAATATGAGACAAGGAATCAATAATCTCAAAGGATATAAAACCTTTACCACTGTGGGTGAGTTTTACATTCCTTCTCCCCTCTCTTGACTTTCTCATTCTTCTTATCTCCCTAGAGCTTTGATATACAGAACCCCTCTTAAAAACGTCATTGTCTTTCAAACTTCGTCTCACAGGCCTAGCAGGCATGCTTTTGCAATGAGAACTAGGAGAGTTACTGCAGCTAAATTTGCAGAAGTCACCATTCAAGTTTTTTAAGTAATATTTCTTCCTCAAGGCTTTCCATTCTATACTTTCCTCTTCTTTCGGACTGTTGTCAGAAGAAGGATGAACAATTTTAAGCCTCGATGCTGCTTGGCAGCAATTTTCACATTCCAAAGCTACATCTAGCCCCATGCTTGTGCTGACCTGCAATGACCATAAGTGAACCAGGTCATGTAAGGGGAAAATATCCACCCTGAATATATCATGTCATAAGATTTAAATTTTATTTGTTTGATATTTTTGAAGCAATTTTCAAATTTGACCAATAATTACATGCATGACTGCTTTTGCTCAGCTAAGAGAATAGTAACAGTCAATTTCTTCCTTGCTAGACGTTCAAAACATAAGAATGGGCACTAAAAGTCAAGCATGGAAGAAATATCCGGCATATGTTCTATTACCAAGCATATAGGAGAAGGAAATATGTAAGTCATCAGAAAAAGAACTGATGTTGAAATTATAAATAAGGGTAAATGTGTCCTTGCCAAACTTAAGGACTGTGACCCGATACAACATGGTGATTCAGGAGGATCTTCAGACTCAATGTGACCACTTTGACCACTACGAGCAGGGCTGAACAGGGTGCAGAAGCAAGATCCGCCATATCGAAAAGCCGAGTCGCATGCCAAACTTCCGGATGCCATAACTTAATCATACAATGCTCGATTGAATGATTTTTTTTCTGAAATTAGATATCTTTTTGAGATCTACAACTTTGGGCCAACCTCGAGGTTGAATCGAGACAAAATTTCATCATTTAGGCCCCGAAACAGGCCAGTTAAACCTTTTTTTTTGGTAAGACTTTAACCGGAGGTAGCTCTCTATTCGATAAGAATAAGATGGAGCGGCAGAAGGTAGAGTTGATGTAGAAGTTGAAATCTACTTCCTCGAGAGTTTCAGTTTTTTTCTACTAGAAATATCTATTTTAGAAAAAAAAGTCCTATGATTAAGAAGAGAAATCCGACTCAAATTGTGTTAGGGTAGACCTCACATTATAAATAGAGGCTATGTACCTCTTTTTTTAATGAATCAATTAAAAAAAGGGGGACTTAAGCGCTACTTTTGATATTCCTCCATCTTCTTCTAGTTTTCTTTTGAGCGGGTTGAAGAAAATCTTCCTTTCTTCCCGATTGGATCACATGGCTTGATCAATAATAATAAACTTAGTAAACAAAACTTGATACCTGCTGTTTGCATCTCAAAAATATAAACATGGCTTGATCAATTGTAACCTGAAGGGAAAAAAGATTTCATTTGAGTGGAAGCAAGCAGAATATCTTGCATTTCATTTGTTATTCATGTTATCTTTCAGCAAAAACATCACCTAGTTGTAACAAGATTTGGCAAACTTTCAGGGATTTATTAAAAAGCCTACTTATTTGTGTTTTAATCGTACAATACAAGATAGTCACCATCCATTGATAAAAGAGCAAAAATTACATACTGAAGAAGATGGAAACCAGAGAATAATTATAATAAGGGAAAAACAAAGCAAGCAGTACATATGGATTTTTTTGAATGGCCAGAGATAACATGCGACTACTTGCCAAGAAAAGATTTATTCAAATTTCAAAGTGTAAATGAGACTTACAGGCAGCAAGCTAAGGAGCGTGAAATGAATGGTGCTAAAATGCAAAATCAGAAGAATAGACAGTGAAAAATTCATGAAATACACGCAAAGGGATGCGCTGACAGTCTAACACACTACCTAACGGTCAGTTGTCTGCATCGTAGTATAAAATCTACACATTGCCCTTAAGTAATGCAAGTTAATTTTATCGAAGCAAAACGAACTTAATTGAAGACATAATTAGCTAAATCAAACACCAAAGATATAACCTGAACATATTCAAAGAGCAACGCTACTTTGAAATATGAACACAAAAACAGTCACTAATATTCGCCAAGGCCATAACTAGAACTTAATGGTGCTCTCTCCTCTGTATTCTATATCAAGAGCACATCAAAGGTAAAAAAATGAGTTAGAATGAAATGCGAATCAAGTTCCCTACCTACCATTAACAAAAGTTCGATCTTTGCTTCAGTATTCACATCCTATTGCATGATATCTAACCCTGATTTATCTACACCTCGAACAAACTAAGCTAACTAAGAAGAAAGAGAAGAAAACTCACTAAACAAATCTATAGAACTAAATCCGGATCCAAGCGAACTGATACCCATTTGCTATGATTGAAACGCAGAAGCCAGAGCAGATCTTCTCAAAGATTGCTGGGCAAAAATGGAGCTAACGGAATGCAGTGCAGGAACGAAACCCAGATGGGAAGCAAACAAGCCAACAAATCTTAAAAAGCGATTATTTTGCAGCATCCCCCTTTTCACTGAGAAAGTAGTTTAAATGCAAAACTGAAAATGGACATCGGGGCTGAAGCTATCATATAGACTTGCATTCCAGTCTAAGATAGCATTAATACTGATTAAATGGCCCCAAGTCCCCATTCCCAGCAAACTAAAAGAGACGGGGGGACCATAAAGAGACATAAAAGAGCCACCTTTCGTGATGAAGAAAGCAGTATTGCATCATGGAAATGGAAGACGACGGCTAACAAAATCCTAACTTTTGTTGTGTGAAATCCACCGAAAACCCAGCGGGAAGCAAGCCAAAGGCAAAGAAGGGTACCTTGCACGCGACGAAGAGGGTGAGAAGAGAAGCCCAGGGAGGATTTTTTTTCCTAACGAGCATGATGATGCTGAGCGTCATCGGGATTCGGCAGTCCGTCGTGTTTTTTTTTGGGGGGGAAGAATAAATAATAAGCCAACATCAATATCCACAACACTCCTAGAAGTCCGAGATTAGTGCCTGTTTAGGGATGAACGGCCGCTTGCGGGGGGCGCTAGGGAGGGTTGATGCGAGTTCAGCGTCTGCTAATATTTTGAAATTTTCGAATGAACTGTGGTTCTCTTCTTGCTTGTTTTATAAAACTTAGAATCGTTGCTCCCGAGTGCTTGTGTTACCTCGCATTTCCCCCTTAGTTAGAAAAAGATTAAAAAAAAAAAAGCAATATGAAATCATAAATAACAAGCGGAGGAAAAAAATATGGCCAATAAAAAAATAAAAAATATTATATTTAGTTAATTTTTTTTAAAAAAATAAAAATAATTTTTAAGGAAATAAAATTTTTATATTTTATTTAAAAAATTATATGGAATATAGAAAGTCACTTTTTTTTTATTGGGTGGGAATTAGAGTAGTTTTTTTTTCTAAATATAACCTTAGTCTTCATGATATAGTAGGGTACAAATAGGTATCTTGCATAATTTTTTTTTAAGAAAATAGATACTCAACCATATTTTAAAATATATTATTTTTATATATCAACTAAATATGCAAAATTATTTTTTAAGCATTATATAATCAGAAAAAATTATTTAATAAAAAATTTTTCCATGCAAACCAAACAAGTCAATAAAATATGAAAGTAGGATGCGGAGATCCTCATAAGCTAAGATGGGATACGAAGAGTTTTGAGGACAGGTTGAGGCAGGCCGGTTAGCCAAGCAACAGAAGTGGGGCAGCACGTACTCCTTCCCAATGCAGCGCCACAGCAGAGCGTGAGGAAGAGTCTAGCTGACAAGCACCTTCTGAGGCTGAATCCAGCACCAGAGGAATGCTCCTGGACTCTCGTCCATCTCTTCGGGCGTGGGGACTGCCCAGAAACCAGGATGGATCGAGTAATAAATAGATAGATGGGCTGGATACAAGGAACGATCCTTTCTGGGAAGGTATGTTTTGAGTCAGCAGCAGCTTGATGGAACTCTGTAGCCAGTCTAAAGGCAGTCTCAGCTAGCTTCCTTGCCTCCACGAATTTGTTGCTGAAAACTCTAGTCATTCCGGGCGGTCCAACCAGCATAGTAAACAGAGCCTCAAATAAAATTAGGAATGTTTGAGCTCGAAGAGTTGTCCAGACCTCTAAAGCCAGGGTACAGCATACAAATCGCAGACGATGCTTTCAGATCTCCAGAGACCTTGCTAGCGTGAAACAGCTTCAAGTGAAAGACGATTACACCCAAGTTTCCAACAGAATAAACGTACTCGAGGAACCATCTCAGTTTTAAATGCCCAATTGAAATTTATTAGCTCAGATTCAGAGGCATCCCATGAACATCCTTATATAGCTTGAAGATTGATATGCTGCACCGTGACTTCAGTAAACTTTTGACGCATTCCAATCCTCAAGTTCGAACTTGTGTCTTAGAATTTCTCCTCATGCACGTTGGTCTTCTGTGGCCATAGCCATAGCCATATCCATAAGGGGGAACGGGCATTTATCTTTTATAGTTCGCTCTGTTTTCAGATGCCATCGTCGAAACGTTTTGACGTCTTGTTCACTCCGGCTGACTACAAAGATGCAACCCTTCAGGCCTGGATGCGTCCATCCTTCAAAGCCAACATAGCCTGCAGGTTCCCGGAGGAGATCATGGTGCCATCACAGAACCACTTTGGAATGTGGAACAAGGAATTACCACCCGCCAGCAGGCTGGGATGCAACCATAAATCGCCTGAAAAACAAGCGCAAGCTACCGTTCTCCAAAGTACACCAACATGTTTGCATCAACATCTAGAAAAAACTAAGATCATCCTCCTGTGCATTGCATGTGCCAAGCACCGGTTAAAGTAAAACAGAACAAAAAAAAGGCTGCACATGAAATCTGGAAGGAACCAATAAAAACCCTAGAACCATGGAAGACTTTACAGGCAACAACTCTACCAAGCATTCAATACAAAGGGGGGAGAAAAGAAAAGGTTACATCGAAAATTATATACTAGATTCACGGTTTGCTGCAGGCTCCTCTGTTTTTGATCTGTTGAAAGATTTCTGCGTTTCGAAGGCAGGTATATATGCTGCCGTGGTCTTCTTGAAAAGATCAGGTGCTGGCTTCTCAGATTCTCGAGGACTCACAAGCTGCTTCTCAACAGCTTCGAACTTGGCAGTGGCCCAGGGTGCTGTGCCCACATTTCCGACTACACCGGCAGTGTCTATCGTCAATGACGCGATGGCATCTCTAGTGGCATACCACATGTAACCACAAGCAGTGCACTCCAACTGGATTATTTAAAAATATAACATAAAAGGTCAGTGCTCATCTCCGACAAGAAAAGAGAGAAAAGACGAAAAATGTTAGCAAACTCGTAGTAGGAAAACTTATGATCAGAGATGATGATACTAAAATATCAATGAACAAAAAAAAGGCAGCCTAGTGCATGAGACTTATGCTATTATGGAGTTCTAAGAAGGATCAGATGTGCACAGCCTTCACTCCACATATCGACAGACTGTTTTTGTGTTTCGAAACTGTGATCTCTACGTTACAATAGAGCAACCCTACCATTGCACCAAAGCTCACCCTCAAACTATAAAGGCATATATTGATAAAATGATCGAACCAGTCAAGAGAAAAGGGTTTATGCCTTATTTTGGAAAAGTATCATAATTTAAAGCATAATTTCAGCAAACTTGAGAATAATTTAGCATTTGAACCATAATATATTGGACGCTTATAACACCCAGCAGTGAATCTATCAATTGATGATTATGAATTGACTAGTTTGTATCTCAACTTTATTAATAGATGTTATCCTGGGCAAACAATTCACAACAAGGAGTATTTTTAACCTCACCAGCTACAAACCTCCCTAACTATATAGCCCAAGTTTTCTTATTACAACGATTATATTTAAGTTCCAGAGGATGGACTAAACCAACAAACACAGCCTTTACCAAAGCCTAAACTGGAATAATCTTAATAAAACTTGATCTTATGAACTGCACAGTCAAAAGACATTCTGGCCCAACTAATGATATTCCTATAACAATCACAAAGTATCGTGTCTTTCAATCTAAACACAACATAACATCATTTTAACAATATCTTGCAATGCAATATCTTATCTCATTTTTGGGTGCTATCAGGTCTAAAACCAGACTATACCCGTTGGGGTTTTAGGTCTAACTTTCATGCATCGTGTCAGGTTCAGGCCATAAAAATATTAATTGGGATTGGTTCGGGCGGAGATCAGGTTTGGTTACCTATCAGGTAGCAAACATTTTATCTTTACGAATCAATCAAGTTAAAACAATCCATGGTTTGAGAAGTTTAAATGAAACATCCGGTACCTGTTACATAACAAGCAACTCTTAATGATTAACCATATAAAGATAATTGGCTAAAACTGAAAAGATACACATCGCCCAAAGTCAAGTATAAACATCCAAATATGTTCTAACATGTCATTACTTTTTATTTTTTATGCCCTAGGTTATAGAACAAAGTTTCATATGCTAAGAATTTAGAAATTGAATGATATATAAATAAAATTAATATCATGTACATATGTATGTATGTGCATAATACACCAGGTAATTATGTGAGTTTGGCTGAGTTAGGTTCGGGTTTGATTTAAAACCTCAAACCAAAAACCAACCCAAAAATTTCAATGGGTCCGGCTTTGGGCCCATTCATCATCAGGTTAGCGTCGGGGTTCGGGTTTGCCGGTTGGAGTAACAAGTCTGCATTTCTGCATCTCCGTTTGTCAACCAATTACAGCCTTGACTTGTGAGCAGAACACTTTCAACACAAAAAACCAGAGTCGCCAAAATCTAAAGGAGAAAAAAAATTGTTATTGTACTCTCTTCATCACTCATGTTCATCACACCATATATGAACCAAAAGAGTTTCTCCTGAATAAACTTTTCCGCATTTATATTTCCACTACAAACATGGGAATTAATTCAAGATCTAGAGGAATTACAATTCCTCGACCTTGGGCCCCAGGATTAACTCTTCTTCAGAATACTACTACCAAATTTCTAACTCAGTTTTAATTATCTGAATCCAGAAACTCCAATACATTAATAGTCCACATACATTAGAAATTGAAACCAGCGATTACTTGGTAATTTATTAGTACTTTATTATTTTTACAGCATTTATATTTGCTAGTTTGGGAGCAGAAGTTCAATGAGAGACATGCTGCTTATTCATTGCAGAATTCCGTTTCCTGCACATATTCCACCGTTTCTCATATACAGATATTGAGGAATTGAACCCACAACCAATGAAGCAACAAGATAACCCCTCCAAAGTTGGAGATTTTTATTCCAAACAGTAGATCTACAAACACCCCGTCTCCCCCACACAAAAAAAAGTTTCCATCTCCCAGGTTGGTTCCCAGACATCGGTTTCAGCTATCTATAACATCTTAATAGAGGTTTTGAGGAGAATGGACTCGGCTTTCCTCCAAAAAAAAGGGTAAAAGACTCTATTAATGCTTATTCTATAATGCTTGCAAAATGATGACCAACATTTTAATAAGCAAGGAGCAACTAAAAATGGAAATCTTTACTTTCTGAAACTAACCATTGGTGCCTCGGATTAGGAACACATCTGAAAATTGTTTTCCTTTGGACAAAATTGTGGCAGCAATAGCAAGTATGTGAGCACTAAAAAACTCAGAAGCAACTAAAAGTGGGCATCTGCACATGGCAAATGCTGTAAATGTTTCGCAACACATGATACCTCAATACTTGATCTAGTTCCCCCCTCAGGCTCCAGTAAATGATTTTCAAGATGCACCAAACCATGTTATTAGTGGAAGAATTTTGATTAATTTCTTTTCCAAAATGTTCCACCACAAAGGGAGCTACTGCATGTAAATTTGAAATGCCTACTTCTACAACATAATCACAAAGATATAGCTGTATATCTAACCTCTTTTTCTTTTAGACTCTGCAATGCATTCTCTATAATTCCAGAGAATCAAAATATTTATTGTATAATTTTCAGAACCATCAATGAACAGAATACATTTGGAAAAAAAATAAATTTATGATATAAATCATAAATGTATTTATTTTCCCAAAGTTTCTTATAGTCTGGATGCAAGACATTTTTTTGGTCAAAAATTAAAATAAAAAGATAAGTTATGCTCCCAGATAAAGGCACTAGAATAAGGATTCCTAGCTATCAATCAGGTTAAGCAAACCATTATGCAGTAGAAAACTAGAACAACAACAACAACAACAAACAAAAACAGAAACCATAATTATGTGCACACCTGATATCTATCACCTTGACCTCCAGCTTGGATAATGTCAGCAATCCCTACTTTCTTCTCCATGCATCTTGAGCATCGAGCATCAGTCATCTGGTTGCACAAACCAAATAGAACACTTGAGGATGAGCTGAAAGTATGACTTTTCTTGACATATTAATATCTAAAAAATTATCGCTTCCAAAATTAAAACTATCACTTGTCCTTCAGAAGTTGAATTGTACTAGCTTTCTCTTAAGACAAGTGTCACTCTCTAGTTCACATTTGATACAAATATTCTTCCAATGCAATTTATGGTAATCCAGTTCCCATAAAGAATTTGCAAGATCAGTACATTCATGAAGATCAGCATATTCACCTGCAATTGTTTGGACTCTTCCGGTTCTGTTGCTGTTTTTTCTTCAGCAAGCAAACCATCCTGAAATAATCAAGGGCACACAGTTAAAAACACCAATATGCATGCACCAGGACAAAACAAAATATTGAACCATCTATTTAACCCCAAAACAAAACATAATCAGTTACATGCACCAGTAAAAACAAAACCACCGGATATGGACACACAATTTGAAATATGAAAATTCCTCCCCCCCCACCCACAAAAATATATTATTCATATCTAGATTTTATTTAACAACATGAATATTATGGATGTTATGAATGATGTTACCTATATGAGATGGTAGCTGACGATGCGCACAACCAAAAGCTCTACAACTGTTCTCTACTTGAGTAAATAAACTCAGCTCAATCCTCAAGAACTACATATAGGGTCCACATCATAGCTTATTGCTCACTTATAAGTGCACCCAGCTTCCATTGATCACTTATAAGTGCACCCAGCTGCTATGTTGCTCCCCTGTATAGAACTACCTAAATAATTTTGCTTCTGCTATTCAAGTAGTGGACCATGTACACATATAACTATATAGTGAACCAAGTAAAAAATACCACTCAAGCTAACATGTATTAAAAACTCAAAAAGAATTAATGTTACAGCATTTGAAATACTAGTCCTCTTCTTTCTTAATTCCAGTTACCAAAGGCTGGAGCATGTTTCGTTTGGAGGAAGTGCTAAGATCCCGGCAGAAGTCACCACTTCCACATGTTCGGTATGAAAAAAAGGGGAAACTAAACTGCTGTGCTCAAGCCTTAGCATCTCTAGAAAGTGCTGACCTAACTTTGGCGGGTCAGGTTAGTTCAGGGAAGTTGATGCTTGCATTTCTGAGCAGTGACTTCAACCAAATACACCAGTGCCCAATTCTCAGTTTCTATCACTCTGAGATATAATAATATCTCGTGATTTATTGCACTCAAGATACATCGTCTCGGTACCGAGCCCTGTACCAGTGCCACCCTGTCGTTGTATCAGTATGTGTAGTACGCAAGCCGGTTCGGTATACCGAGTGCCGATATACCCTCCGTATTGTGTATCGGTACCGAATTTGTATAATATCATACGTCCCGTACCATCTGGTTCGGTATGGAATAGCGTACCATGATTGCACCTTTGAATTTACTGTGTAATACAGGCTGGTAATTTTTATTATGATTCTGCTGGACCAAATACACTCAATCAAATCAATAATATGTTATCTTTTTTTTCATCTTACCCGTATAAATCTTTAATTCTTTAAATATTTCTAAAATAAACTTTTGACACCATTAGGCTCAAACATTCTAGAGATAGTGTCCACTAGACTTTTGTGCTTTGAAAATACTTCTGTAGTATTTTCCATAACCTTCCTCAAACACAAACCTGATCCAAGCACCAGCTTTAGGCCACAAATTATCACCCTCCTAATTTCAATGGAAGTTTGTCAGTAAGCATCATAAAAAGATCATGTATTTCTTAGTCTTACTACAACTAATGTACACATCCCTGTAAAGTCCCTACTCATTATTGAAAAAAGCAAACAATCAGCTAGTAAATATAAATTCACTGGTTCTAAAATCCAACAGTTAAATGCATATGTATTTTATACAAGTGGACTATAGACTAGTCTAACGAAGGGGCGTGCAGAAATAGAAAATACAGAAGAGATAACACAAAGAAATAGTATTAGAAATAATTGTTTGGAAATGGATGCATACCTTCAGTTCCTTGGGAGACATGTTCAGAATAACTACAGGGTCCAATTCATTATTCAGTAAGCGTCTAGCTAACATCACATTGTTCTGCATGAATATAGCGAGCAAGTATCAAAGACTGCTTAGCAACTCCAAATATTTTAAGCATTCTAAGAAGTTAATTATTATAGTTCAACATTAAATTATATCCAACATCAAAGATGAAATCTAACATTCTGGAAGGAAGAATTATTGATAAATCAGAGAAGAATTGCTGTAGAAATATAAATGATAAAAATTACATAAACAGATCAAAGGAGAACTATTTTTGTGTGCGCGCGCGCGCGCATGGTAAGTCCAATCTCCATCCTATATATGACATGGCAAAGATAAAAGGGCAATGCTATCATCATGAGGCTCAAATTCATGGTTCACATCTTCACTACAATGAAATAAAAATAAAAAATATATTACTGAACTTATTAAAAAATATTTTTAAAATTAGATATTTAATCAAACTAGCAATATCTAAATTTTCTTCTCCTCTAACCCTTTTTGTTGACTAAAACCTATCCCAAGATAAGAATTCACCTGTAAAGCACAATTAATCTCCAATTTGCTGATTTACAACACAAATACCCAGAAAATTCATATTAAAGAAGAAAACTCAGATCCAAGGTCGGCGGAACGCCGGAACCGTCCCAAACTGCCCAGCTCAGGACGTCCCGAGCCTTACCGGCCGCAGACTGGGACGGTTCCAGCGACGAAAATAAGACCGACGCCAGAAGGAGAGAAGACGAAGAAAAAAGAGAAAAAGAAAGAGAGCGGGGGAGGGAGGGTGAGGGAGAGGAAGGAAGAGAGAAGAAGGTCGAGGCCGGCCAGTGGTGGCCGAGGAGCCGCCGCGCGGAGGAGGGGCTCACTCCGGTCCCCTGTTTCGTTCAAAACAGGGACTGGAGGGGCTTCTTTTATTTTTGGAGTTTTTAAGTAAAAGTCGGCAAACCCATTACCAACTTCACTTAATTTTTTTTAAAGCGGCTTCCCGACGGCTCTTCGGCCTCCGCCTCCCTTGTGCGGCAGCTCTCTAACTCTCCACTGGCCTCCCTCAGCCTTCCCCTTCTCTCTCTTTTTCATGTCTCTTCTACAGGCCCGACAAGACACGACATGAGCTCAAACCGACTTGTGCCGTCGAACAACCGGTACAGTGCCTGATACCGATTCCGCCGACCCTGCTCAAATTAGAAGCTCGGATTGGGTTTTGCCCAAGATTGACTCAAAGAACATTATCAATGCGAGCCAAAGCCCGATAAAAAGGTAGAGGGCTGATGTTAGATTGACAAGCAGTTTTCCGTGTCAAACTATGAAATAACTTACTCAACATAACTGGGACAATGCTTGATAATTATTCTTATGGTTGCATGAAGGTCACCTCGAAGACTTTCCATATTCTTGGGTATCAGCGTACCAAATTCCAGCATTGAGAGCATTAATACCAAAGTGATGAAGAGAGCAATGAGAAGCTCTAAGGTCACAAAAACAACTATGAAAACTAGGGTTGCTACAGGATCACGTTGGGTCTAAGTATCCCACAACCTGGTTAGACCGATTGGGCATTTGGGATCAAACCTTTACCAAAACTCTACCCACCCACGAATCAGGTCAGGCTGGAGTCCGGTTAGGTAAGACCCAATAGGTCTACATGTCAGTTCTGGGCATGTTAGGACCCCTACCCTAGCCAATGCTCACAGTACAGTCTAGGTCCAACTTCCAAGTGAGTACCATAATTCATATCCTCAAAATAATTCACTAATGACATTGTTTTCAAGTGTGATTAGTAATTTTATAAGAAACAATTAAGGATGTTAGAGTAAAACCATAACCATGACCATCTAGCCTTTATCCCAATTATTTGTGACAGCTTTATGGATCCTCATTTGCCAAGTAAAAGAGCAAAACAATACATTATATACCACATAAGCTATTCAGCATGGGTCCTATTAGGTCAGGTTCTGGTAAATTAGTGACATAACCTAATGTATTATATGGTTAGGACAGAACATGATTGGCTACAATTTTGCAAGACATATATTCGATTCTTAGACCATAGAAGTTTTATAGGTCTATCTTTGCAGTTTGGACACATGCCTAACCAATAGGTCCATGAGTCTTGACTAGGTTTAGGTTTGTAACTCTTAAGGGATTGTTTGGGTAATCCAATAGGATTGGGTTAGATTTCCTGCTAGATTCGTGGATTGGACAGCCCACTTAAGCATGGTCCATATCAATCCAACACCCTCCTAGCTTTAATTTTGTGGGACGAAAAAAGGACCTCTATGGGTCATCTTTTTGTTCCTACAGACCAATAAGCTGACACGCTGAAACAGGATGTGACTTGGACAGGCCCTTAGAAGTCTGCAGGCTAGGCGAGCCAATAGGCCCAATTCCTACAAGAAAAACAAAATAGGCACTTGGTGATAACCTTATGAAAACCTAGAAATAACCATGGGCCTATATGCAAAAGAAATTTTCAGCAAAGCTTGAAAGGTCTTGGCTTAGAAGAGAAAGGTAAATAACAAACTTCATCTTCCACGAATGATTTTGAAGGAAGAAAACCAATTTCAAAGTCACCTGAAGGGTTGAAGGAGAAACAACTTCTGGCAAAGAACATTGTATAACATGCATGTACAAAGCCATCTAATGAATTGAATGGTGGTAAAAAGCCAGTGTTTTCAAGAGGATGTAGTTCTATTTACAACTTCTCAATATGTGTGCTAAGTCCAAATTACAAGTAGAGGAGTCTGATTCACAATAAAAAATGTTAGCAGCATATAATTTTCAAAAAGTAACTCCCAGTAGTGACTATTTGCATGTCAATCACATAAGTCTCAAGGAAATATTATTTAAAAGAACTTTGGAAATTAATTTCAAGCTATTCCATGAATTCTCTGAAAGCAAATTCAGAGTTGCAAGCAGGCACGGAACACAAGCATCATATAAACTGATATTTTGAATGCTGATATTTCAACATTTTATGTAAGGGCAAGATTACAAGTATAGTTATGATGCAATGAACTAAAGCTAAGTACAAAGAATTATTCTACCTTGAGATTGAAATCCAACTGCCTCATTTTCTGGTTATATTTCTGAAAATCAGAAGCCAGAGTTTCATGTGTAGCTCTCTCAAGGGCAGTTATTGCTGGGACAGCATCATCCGGCCAGCAAATTCTTCCAGAAGACTGTAGACACAATATTTGATAGCTATGAAAGTTCCAAAACTCAAAAAAAAAAAAAAAGGTATAAAGCAATGAAAGGAGATTTCATTTTGTAAAAACATTTGACTGTATCTTGTAAATATTTCAAAATTTGAAAGCAATTCATAATATCTATGTTAAAAAAAATAAAAACCAAACCATAACCAACTGCCGTAACTGAAACAGATAACAAAGATTATTGCCTATACAAGCATTGAAATACCCAATTCCCAAAACAAATCACATAAGCAAAACATAGAACATAAAATACCTGCTATTATGAGATTCCTCAACATAAACTGTAAGCTAAAAGTTAACAAAAGAAAATGATTAAGAGTAGGTAACAATGCTAATTGCAGCATTGGCCCAACAAGATTTTGGAGATGATCACTTAGCATATATTGGATTTTCTTTAAATAAAAACCAACATACTTGCATACAGGAAAGCTAATTTTTCCACCAGAAAGATAATCCATGTGACCATAAGATATGTTTCTACTAAGAAAATATAATAAAAATACAGTATGTTTAGCAGGATAGGAACATATGCACCACTTACATTGGAACCCACGGCAGCATCTTCAGTGTTGCTACCAGTTGTGTTATGATTTGAAACACCATTTCCTGTTCTTTCATCCTCAGCTGATGCATCTACTTTTGAACATGCTGCTTTAATTCCTTGTAGAAGTTTATCCAACCACTTATCACGATATGAATCACCAGTCAATGCTTTGAATTTTGCTAGGATTGCTCTATACTGTGTACAGCTTCCAGGTGTATCTGATCTTGTCGGATAGTCAGATCTCGGAGGTGCATCATCAGTTCTTGAGACATCAATGGGGTGCATGCGCTTTTTACCAAGGTTCCTTTTACTCATTGAATGATCAGCATCATCAGCAGGAGCATCTTCAGGCTCAATATCTGGAAGATCTCCTAAACGCTTGACTGTTTTCTGAACCAGGAGATCAATCGCATGCTGTTTACTGTCTTCATAATCTTTGTCAGTTAATTTCCAGAGCTTTCTCTCAACAGTATCATAAACCTTTTGCACAATAAAACCTGGATGCTCCGATCGAAGTGGTAACTTCTTGTTTAAAGGCACGAAGTGGACAATACACTTGTGCATCACAGATTCAGCTGGAACATCATCAAGATGAAAACTGTAGAAGAGCTCCCTGGTATCCCTTGCCTCCCAGCTCCCGCCAGTTCTTTTTTCAGCTTCTTCGGGACGGTAAAACCACTGCCCAGTAACCATCATACTTCCATCTACATCTTGAGTTATATCCTAGTGCAAAAACAAAGCATTACATAGTTAAAGACAAACAAGTAAATTAAATGAACATCAATATCATAAAAATCTCAACCAGAAGATTCCAGGAAAGTGATAGGACAGGACCCAGAATTGGGTAATACAGTGCAGAAAAGCACAGAGCTAATATTATCTGCAGATAGTCTAGATACATAGTTCAAAATGAGGTCTCACCACAAGGTATAAGAAAATCATCTAGTTAAATACAATAGAGTAAATAATATAAAGTGTCCAGATTGAACTAACATGCTATGTACTTGACCCTGGGATATACATTACATTCAAATAAACAGAAAAAGCTTCGAGTTCCTATAGCATTGCAGATCAGAGCTTGCAGACAGTGTTGTCCGGAATGAATAAAAAAAATGAGATGCAGAAGCAACCATGGCAACAATGAAGAGGAAAAATTACTGTTTCAGAAACTATAATCAAACCAACTGTGTTATAAAATCTATCAATAGGATCATGCACGTTAAATGATAGGATACAACTAATGCTTCTAGCATCACAAAATATTTGTGAATTTAGAATTTCAATTTAATGATAGGATCTCTGCGTGTGTGTGTGTGTGCGTGTGTGTGTGTGTGTGTGAAGAAGTAAGGCAATATAGCTACAATAAGAACTGAGGACTGATCTATCTGTCTGAAAAAGTAAGGCACTTTTAACTACTAGTAGAGCTGAGGACCGAGGGAAATCAGACAGTCCCATTATCATATTTCATATCCAATGCAACAAACTACAGAAGGAACAAAACAACGGATCCAAGCTTATAATCAGTAAAAAAAAAAATCACCTTAATAATCGCAACATAGGGCTTCTGTCTCTTATCCTCCGGAGTCAGGAGCACCGGATCCTCCTGTATGCAGCATCCAAAAAAAACACATACACAAAAAAAACACCAATCAAACACTATTCTCCTCCCTTTCCTCTAATCACTGCCGAAAAAAAGAAAAGTTTAATCTCCCGCCAAAATACAAGAAACCAAAAAAAAAAAGCAATAGTCATCCACCCAACTCCTACAGCAAACAAGAACCTCAAAACCCTAGAATACCAAAATGAGCAAAGCTAGACAAAAAAATCAAAAAAAAAAAAAAATCAAAGTCAATCTACAGTCACTAGCCAAAAAACAGTAAATATCCTCGCAAAATTCAAGGATTAAACGAAAACACTGCTCAAGAATCCAACTCCTCCAGCAAACCAAGAACATAGAAAACCCTAGAATCCAAGAAAGGTCAAAGATAGCTAAAACGACAGAAGATTTCAAAAACACTATCGAAAAACGGTAAACATCTTTACAAAATCCGAGCATTAAACAAGATTAACTCCGGACAGCAAGCCAGGATCACCAAAACCTTAGAATTCCAGAAAGACCAAATATTTCCAGAAGCTCACCAGCTCGAACGTATTTCCGTCGTACTCGAAGGACCGGTAGTGCCGCTTCTTCCGCCTCCCCTTGCCAGAAACCCTAAGCACCGGTCCCTTCGGCTTCGCGTCCTCCAGCGGCGTCTCCTCCTCTTCTTCTCCTTTCCCGCTCCCTCCATCTCCTCCTCCGCCGCCGCCGCTACTGCTTCCGCCGGCGGCGGTGGCGCCTCTGCTCGTCTCCGCGGCGTTCTGTCGCTCCTCTCCCTCCTCGACGCGGAGCTTCTGTCCCCTTCTCCGCTCCCCGGCGTCGTTCCCCGTCGGCTCGTCCTCGTCCTCGCTGGTGGAGACTTGCGCGAACCGCCTCTTTCCCATGGTGTGAATCGTGACGGTCGCGATGCCCGAGTCGATTAAGGTACGCGTGGGCAGCGATGGGTGGGGCCCACGCCTCCTGCCTCACATACAGGAAATAGCAGGTGCGTTACAAAATAGCGCCTCCCGGAGATGGAAATGACGGAAATGCCCTACTAAATACAGATTTTACATCAACATTCTTTCAAAATTGGTATTTGTATGCGTAACTTCATTAAACCTTTTTTTATTTTTATTTTTATATATGAATCATGCTATCCAACGAGGTTAAGAAAACTAATAATTTTAAATTAAAATAATTAAAATATTTTTAATGAATAAATATGTAAATTGATTATGATTCTAATAGCAAAAAAAAAAAAGCAAAAAGCAATAGCATAATTTTAAAATTTTATTTTATTTTTAATTAGTATAAATATAATTTTTTAAATTTAGAGGTATTAGTACAATAATAGAATTTGACATAAGTATACATACAAATATTAATTTAAAAAAATATTTATGCAAAATTGGGTATTTAAAAAAATATTAATGAAAAAATTATAAAAAACAACACTTTTTCCGCAGCCGACGCGCCTCCCTTTTCGCAACGCCGCTGGGCGTGGCGGCGGGGCCGGGTTCGTGCGTGCAGCGTCGGCTCCCGCATCATCGCCGGCATCGATTTTGCCGCAGCACCGACTTGGAGGGTTGGTGGTGGAATTCGAGGAAATGCCACTGCATTTGTTTAAACAAAGAATGGAAGGAGTGACTAGAAGAAATCCTAGATAAAATTAGCGTGCAATATGTAGCGTACAAATGCTATGTTCTCCCATATAGAAAGATAAATTTGAAGATGAATGACCATAATGATTGATTATTAGATATTGTAATAAATATCATCAATAAATACTTTCCTGAGTCATTTTTCTTGGAGAAAGATGTACAAACTCTAAAAGTTTAATTACAAGGAGCTAGGGACTTTATATGATAATTATGGAAAGCTAATATTGATCTCCTATATTTTTATAAAAGATTATCCATTAAAAGAACTTTTATAACGAGATAAAATCTAATGAAGCATGATATGTAAAATAATAATATCATGTCAAGGCAAACAATATGTAAACTTGTATTATTTTTATGAAAAAATATTATTAAAAAGATTTTTCAAAAAAGGAAAGAGATAGATTAACTTATTTCACACTTTTCAAAGGTCTGACAGATGGCGCACGAGTGTGGTTGGCAATCAACTGGGTTGAAAATGGATATATATAAATATCTATATATCTATATCTAATACTTATATGGATACCAAAATTATTTGAATGCAAAATTTATATTTATATTTATTTTAAATAAATATAAATATAAATTAAATATTGATAGTATAGATATAAATATAAGTACAACTTTGATAGTTAAATTTTATAATCACCAAATCAAAAATATTACTAAAGTGAAAGATAAATTAAGCTAATATTAAATTAATATGGTCACTTTTTTTTAAAAAAAATTATGAATATGTTATAAAAATGAATAAAATTGTAAAATGGATATGAATGTTTATCATAAACTTAAATTTATATCTATATTCGAACCTCCCACTCTGCTCCTCACCTCTTCCAAACCCCTTGGCAAACAAGAACTCCTAAGTCCTAACCATGTCTGAGATTTGAAGCTGCCAAAATCCAGAATCTCGGCGGTCTTTTGCATACCCAAGACTAAATGGAGCAGAGAACCGGGACTCCGCACCGCCGCCACGGACTCTGAACCATGGAATGGCCAGTCTTGCTCTCGTGTGATGGTTAGCGGCCTCTCGTCCTTCATCTCAACGTCATCGTTATTCGCCCGACCATCGACCTTCAAGAAGCCAAGTCTCCCTGGAGCATTTCATCGAACAGATGCCGTTCTTAAATACGGACTCCTTTTCTTCGATGCGAGAATCTGCACCCATAGGCATACTCGAGGTGCGGAATTCCGCACATATATTTTTATGCAGATATTCTTTGTCTACATAGATGTTTTATGCGGACTTCCGTATACTGTCGCACAAATTTTCCCAATCTCGGCAACCAAGTTCCCGGATCCAGTGTCCATCCTTTTTCAATCCGAAATTCCTTTCTGGGTTTAAAATCTGATCTACCTGACCATAAAACGCTAAGATTTTATTTTGTTGTGTTCATGACAATTAAAGAATAATACCAATTCCATTTTAAGTTTTCTAATATTGATATTTTTTTTTACTTTACTGTGCAAGAGCTCACGGTGCATAACTGAGCTTAGGTAGAACTTACTATCCCCCAAAATATTAGAGATTTAAACATCAATGGCGAGCAAGTTCATGGTATGAACATTGCAGCTGTTGGATTGAATGACATAACGCTTTTGCATTCTAGACTCGAGAAATGATCCACGGGAGCATGAGAACATGAGCATTATTTCAGCAGATAATAACAACCAGACCCCTTTTACAGGCTGCTGCCATCATTCTGGCTTTGGTTGATGAAGATGTTCATAGCAAATGTGTCCGAATCCTGCGACAAAATCCCACAATCGATCTCAAACAAGTATCAAAATAAAAGTTGTTTTCCTGTTATAATGAGAAATAATGGTCAGTAAAAGGATCAATTATTTGGAGATATCAGCATTATTGAAACTTATTCTCAAAACGAAAAATTAATATTTATTTTTTTTTATTTTTCATAAATTTTTCTTGCAGATAAATATACTTCAGAGATCATCCAAATGTATAAAACTTGAGAGATTATTCCAGGTTTGAGTCCTGCTCTCACTCGGAAATGATCAGTTATTTGATAATATTCAATTCTAATGCCTGGAAAACCCTTCACATTAGTCAAATCTTCCAGGATCACCTCAGGTTTCATAAGATTGATTATAGGTCAGTTGTATTAGGTATGAGTACTTCAAAAGCAGATAGAATCAGATTGCATGGCTATTTCATCGACCTTTACAAAGACTGCAGATTTTTCCGAGCATGTATCAAAGACTATAAAGTTACCAACAAATTGCAATGTGCAGTTCTAAAGAATGGAAAGGCAAAGTGTTGACAATGCGAAAAAGAATAAAAGCGACAACATGGCAGAGAAAATTACTGAATAGACGAAACACGTTGTGGAAGCAAGAAATTTAACAGTAGAACTTATTAGGATTTTATATATATATATATATATATATATATATATATATAAAATCCTAATCTTGCCATTTCACAGTAGACCCAGCCATTCTTCCTTGCTTTGGATGGATCCATGCAATCATGGACAGGAAAGAACAACTGCTCGTTCAGATAAATATCATGAGTCAGGTTCAAATTTTAAGCCTGCTCGAGTGCAGAAGATGTTCAGCATGGTCATGTTCAACCTGAAGGCTGCCAAATTGAAATTATTCCCATTCGACAGTTGCTGGTGGTTTTGACGTAATGTCCTGGCAGACTCTGTTTACTCCCCGGACGTTATTGCATATCTTTCGAACCACATCAACAAGAAATTTGTGGTCAAAATAGTACCTGATTGAGATTCACATGTTAATGAAGATAATGCAAGATATGAGAGACAATTAGGATAAAATGGGGAAAAAATAACTGCATATATGGAAACATCAAGAATCGATGATACATGTGCTGTGATTCAAAGACAATATTTGATGCCTCAAGGTTCACAAATCATAAGTCAAACAGGAGAATTCAAACATAAGATAGAGGCAATCCTGCCTAGCCATGCTCAATCGCAATCCTATTGCCGACCAACCCAATATGCATTTTAGAGTGCTGTGCCAAAGCAATAGGCGCTCGGCAGGCACAAATTCGAACACAAGCCTTTCATCGCTATGTCTGCTTAATTTCGAACGTATATGACAGAAGAGGATTTTAAAAGTGCACAAATCTTGTTACTAGAAATGTTAATTCTGGGCTCATCAACTTTTCTCATACCCTCATTTAGCACTTAAGTGCACATATTGAACTAATGCTACCTAAGCCAAACACAACGCTAAATACTACAACATGGAATGTAAAACTAAGTAATATATAACAGTGTTATATTCCCATATTCGGTTCTCTAGCTTCCAAGAAACAAACAATGAAGCTACAAATTACATGTGCCACATCCAGTATTATTAGTTTGTCTGAAAACATTGAGGTTAATACACAAACAAAAATGGTTATAGGTGGTCTGAAAATTCATCAAAGAAAAAACCACCAAGCTAGAGACACTAAATTACATGGCAATGTACGAACTGTATAAATGATGTTGCTCTGACACTGAACGTACACATGGAGAAATTGCCTTGTGCACGTGTCTGTAATTAATGGATTTAATTTGTTACACATGTGTCTGTAATTAATGGATTTCATTTGTTACCAGGCCCTTAAATAATTGCACATCTACAAGAAAATCGTGCTAAAATTTCCCATTAAGAAGGGCACGTGCTATTTCCATCACTATGTTTGCACTGTGAGCACAAGCAAAACCCCAAAAAGAACGACATCCAAGGGCAATACAGCCAGACATACCTGCTATGTGCTAGATAAATTCATTTTTGAAATACAAACCAATCACATATAAAAAACTAAAATTATCATTGGAATTAAATACATGAGCCCTAGCACCATAATGACTGGCGAAAGCAAATTTTAGACAACTGTTCATATCCATTAACGACTTTTAACCAACAAAAAGTTGTTTCCCTAATTATTCAAGTATCCGATTTCCTGAAAAAAAATGAAAAAAAATCAAAATTTATTTACTAATAATTCAAAATTGTCTACTTTCTGAAGCCTAACAATTAAAAGAAAAAATTGCTGTGGGATCTGATCATCTTTATTCTCCTTGGATCTTTTATGTGGACCATCACCACAAACACATACAAGCATGAAGTTTATTTTACTTGTAACATTTACTCGGTCCACCATCAACCTGCAAAAGGTTGTAGAACTCCAGGAAAGATGGATGGCCAAACCAATTCCTTTATCTCCAAAATGATCTCTCTCTCTCTCTCTCTCTCTCTCTCTCTACCATGTACCACCCCCTCCTTTTGAATAACAAATTTGTAACAACCACTGCTTTTATAAACAAAAATTCAGCATAGCCACCAACACTCTAAATCAGCATGAAGTATTTCCCAACATTATAATAAAGAACTAAAGTAAAATAAACAATGAAGAATCAAACCTGTAATGCTACCCTAGAGTTCAGTTTGCACACATTTTCAGATTCCACAACCAGATCAAATTTCTCTTGTTAATATATCCCAAAATCACTTCTAAAATCCTTATACCTTAATTTTGCATTAGATTAAACCTCTTGGCGGAATGCAATACCAAACTTCCAGACTGACTTCTTAATTTTTACCCAGTCTCCCTTATATTTTCTACCTCTCCTCCTCTCATCCCCTGATTCTGACAAAAGCTGCATCTGATGATAACTTAAAATTTCATCATGTTAGGGCCAAAAATTGAAAATGATAGTTAATAACCTTTTGAAGAAGAACCTCATTTTATGTGTCAAAACTATGATCATGTTTGTTCAATTTATCGATGAAGTTTGCAAATGAAATTCAACTAACAAAAGATCATTCAATCATTTTCCTTTGGGAGGATGAAAAGGATGTAATGGTAGCAAATTCTACTTTTCTGCACCTAACATGCTAGGTTTGAAGATACCATATATAAACATAAAGAAAAGGGGATTAGTAAGTTAAGAAAGAATTGTTACTAACCAGTCTGCAGTCATTCCATCCTCGCTAGTAATTGCTCTAAGAACAACTACATGAGAGTGAGTTCTCTGGTCACCTTGAACCCCAACTGATTGTACTGGCAAAAAAACAGCAAAAGCTTGCCAGATGGAATCATAAAGACCAGCATCTTTTATCGACTGAATGAATATCTCATCGACCTGCGAACAAATGAAGAAATAGATGACATGATACCACAATAACAGAAATGTTATACTCCGAAGAAATAATTAAACAAATAAAATAAGCAAACCTGGCGTAGAATCTCTAAGGCATTTCCTTCTGTAACATCACCCAAGACACGAACAGCAAGGCCAGGCCCAGGGAATGGGTGTCTCTTCAAAAATGATTCAGGAACATTCAGAATACTTCCCAGTTTTCGTACCTTCGAGCAAAAGTGAGACCAGTTAATCTTGGAAGTGTGGCACAATCAAGAGCAGAATGTTTTTAATAAGCTATATTACACAACTTGTTCTTTGTTGCTTAAGTTACTAATGCTCTTTGTAAAGAAATTTTTTTTAAAAAATGCTTGCATAATGTACTCAGAAGCTAAACCTCATCTTTAAAGAGGAGTTTAAGTGGTTCGATGAGCTTTAGCTTCATGTCCTTCGGAAGTCCTCCAACATTATGATGGCTCTTGATTGTGTGGGAGTGAGTTCTTCCACTTCCAGGAGGAGGGCATGACTCGATCACATCAGGATACAGAGTTCCCTGGACCAAGAAAGCAGGTTTCTTTCCCATTTTTTTTTCCAACTCGTGAGCAAAATCATCAAAAATAGATATGAACTCCCTTCCAATGATTTTTCTTTTACACTCCGGGTCTTTAACACCTCTAAGCTTACTAAGAAATTGATCAGATGCGTCAATGCAAGTAACTGGCAAATGCAAGTCGCTCTTGAAGGTTGACACCACTCGCTCTCTCTCCTTATACCTACAGAATAGAGAAAGATATCAGCATTCACAAATTACAGATGCTAAGATTAAAATTTAAATCATTTATTTATTATAAATAAAATGAAATCCAACCTCAATAATCCATTGTCAACAAAAACACAGTGCAGCCTATCTCCAATCGCCTTATGAACAAGAGTAGCTGCAACAGCGGAATCTACTCCACCCGATAATGCACAAATGACATGTTCATCAGGTCCTACCATTCCTTTGATGACTTTTATTTCCTCCTCGAGTACATCTTGCAACTTCCAATCGGCAGTTACCCCACAAACATCAAAAAGAAAATGCTGCAGTGTTTCCATTCCCTGAGGTGAATGCGTCACCTACACCAAATTTCTTTTTCACATCATAATAAAATAAAAATGAAAGAATGCGGCGCTAGAAGCAACCTATAAACGCACGGTACTAAATCAGTCAAACTTCTTATTAACAGTCTGATGCCACTTAAAAAGAACGAAAACGAAATACCAAACTGCAATAAATTTAGCGGTTGAACAAGTCGCAAGAGCTATGAACAAGCTTCAAATCCTTGCTGCAAATACGTTGCAAGAGCAATGTAAAGTGCCATCATGATCAAGACAAACGAAGTGCTACTTTTAGAAACAAATTCATAGGCAACATCAAAATTTCTTGTTCGTGGTGCTCACCAGAAACAAGAAACAAAGGCAGAGCTCTGCAGCTATTTATCTTATCAATAAAAATCCACAACACACAATAAGCCGTAAGAAAATCATGGACAAAAAATCATTTCCTTCCTTACCAGAAACAAAGCAAGTTGATATTTTTCCCCCTCAACAAATAATTTCAAACTACTTGACATATAATAAAAGAATCAAATTGATATTCTTGGAATTGAACTAGCAATGGAATTAATTTCTAATATTACCTCCGGATGGTACTGAAGCCCGTAAAACCTTCTGGAGTGGTTCTCAATCGCCGCCGCCGATCCCTGTAAACTTCTCGCAACCACCGTGAATCCCTCGGGCAACTTCACCACTTCGTCACCATGGCTCATCCACACCGTCTGAGTCCCGCAGGCAGCCTCCGGCCCATAAAGCCCGCACTCCTCCTGCTCCACCGAGATATCCATCTTCCCATATTCCTGCTTCTCTCCGATGGCGACCTCTCCCCCGAGCTTCTGGACGATCAGCTGCATGCCGTAGCAGATACCGAGCAGGTACACGCCGTTCTCCTCGGCATACTGGAGGAAGCCGTCGGGGAAGGAGGGGGCTCCATCGACGTGGACGGAGTGGGGCCCGCCGGATAGGATGACGACGCGGGGCTTTAGCTCGGCGATGGAGGAGAGAGAGGAGGTGCCGGAGATGCAGAAGGAGAAGACGGAGAGCTGCCGGATCCGGCGGGTGATAAGGTGGGTGTACTGGGAACCGTAGTCCAGGATGAGCACCAGGTTCCCTCCGCCGCCGCCGCCGGTGGAGGCCTTCGCTAGGTCTAGGGGCTCCATTTTCTCCGGCGGCTGGCGAGCGTTTAGGGTTTTGCGTGGGGATTCGGATTAGGGTTAGGATTTTGGGTGGGGGCAGATTTATGTGCCAGAGGAGGCTGGGATTCTTGCGCTCTTGATTTGGCGGGAATTCTCTGTTGATAGGTCTGATGGACCCTTTGATGGCTGTCTTTGGGCCGTCCGATTGGTAGGCTTCGTTATCAACCATCCTCTTCGGTCCAACGAACATGAAGAAATGATCGCGTAGATATCTTATGCGAAACTTCCGCCTCTTGTTTCGTATGCCATCCCTTTTCCCTCCCGTGCAAGTTTTGCCTAACTTCCACGGCAAGAGCGGTACAATCCTGGATTTTCATGGTATCCATCTCGCAGAAGGGCAGCTTCCTTTCATTTCATCTCGCACCTTGCACCGTACTAAATACAACCTGTTCAATTCTTTGAAATAAAGAAGAGACAGTGATAGATGATGTAGCTGGTATATCGGTCTAAATCGAATAGTACAGAACATATCGTACCATACCAATTCGATATCGATACCACAAAAAAAATTTTGTAACCATACAATATTGATATTATCGTACCATACCAATTCGATATCGATACCACCAAAAAAATTTTGTAACCATACAATATTGATATTGTGTTAGTGTGGCATCAGTATGGAGTCCGATACCAAGACGGTGAACCTTTGTTGTACTTCTATGTCGTGCAAAACATGCATATCAGAAGCCTGGACCTTTTCTGTAAATCTTAATATACGACGGTCTCCATGTGCTTGCATATTGGTCAAGAAGGTAACTTTGAGAAGAAGACAATGAAGGTGACTCCTAAATTGAACCAAGAAGATTCTCTCTCCATATTAGGTTCAGCCGATTTGGCTCGATCAAGTTGATCAGGTTGGTTCCAATTAGGCTTCCTAGTGTGCTTGGTGTTGTCCGATTGAACAGAGCTCAGACTTTCGAGTTTTGTGTCCAACCAGATTTGAACTTAAGATTCAAGCACAAGACTTGATTGGACTAAGCTCGAGCTCGGCAAAATTGTCTTGATATTAGACCCAAGCCTGACTCAGCAAATGCTAAACTCCACTCCTGCTCGTGGGAACAACTTCATACACAATTTAATGGATTATCAAATCAGAAAAATGTATTGCCACGCTGGTCTATCAAACAAAAATCTCCTCGAATCCGATGATGCCAGCCCAGCTGTGCTTCCGTGATATTTCATAAGACCAAACAAACGAACGGCTGCCTTGAATTACTCAAATCTCAAATCGAAGAACAAATCACCCCGTCGATCTAAATCAATTAATCTCATGAACGGTGGTGGATTGCTCGACGAGTCTTTAGACGGATGGTCCTGATTTCCCCACCGTTCAGATTTTGTGGGATTTGGTTCCTCTTCGCCGCTCTCTAATCTCTATATATACGGGTCTCTAAACGATGGCGTCTTACATTCCATCGGGCTGCGGCTTCGGTTATCGAGGGTTAGGGTTTCGTACCAACATGCGGCGGTTTCAATAGATTTAGTTACTTTTTTTTTGATGGTTTTTTTCGTCTTGTTCTTAAATTAAAGCATTGCAAGAAGGTTTTGTGGTTTGCTGTGATGAATCCTGGAAACGGAAGATGGATGATTGGGGGTTGATAGCTCCCATGTGATGCCTCTCCAAAACTGCAAAGGATTTCTGAGCTGAAAACTTTTGGATCTCGAAGTCTCTATGCGACTATATGCTTTCTTCGTTCTTCTTCTTTTTTGTTTTTTTCACTGTTTACGCCTGAGTTTGCTGTTTTGAACATATGGATCTATTTTAAATCCCTGTATCTCCCCCACCCAATGAAAAGAGTGGGGGAAAAGCACTACCATTTAGTTCTTCTCATCAACCTTTGATATAAATACCTCCCATATTTCACAGCCATCAATCAACACTCTGCCCTTCTCTTGTTTAAGGGACATTGTAGATTTCATATAACACTCTAGCATGCAGCAAAAGTGCCTGTACAATTGTAAAGAATTGTGCCCCTGAAAAAATTTAACCGGAACACGTTTAAAGAGAAGATTTATAAGCCATTTATCAGGAAGGGCAAAATAATATCCTCTCACTTGGGGCAATAGTTATTCAATGGATGTGTCATTTCCATTTTGAGGTAAAAAAAAAATAAATCCATCACATTTCTAATGAAATGTTACATTGAAATATATTTTGCATTTTTTATCTTCTCCACTCATCATATTCTTTTAAGGATAAGGATAAAACACAAATAAAGATTTCAGACTTGAAGCACAAGTATGTTCACTGGCATTGTTGAAAAGAGAGAAGTCCATAACAAAAAGTAGCTTTTCAAGTCTTGAATCTCTGCTTGATTATCTCGAGACCTTCCCTGCAATCTTTAACAGCTCTCCTTGCACTATGGCCAACCCTTGAATTTAATCCAGAAGCGTTTTCACAAAGCTCGTTGACTGATTTTCTTGCCTTTGAAATAACAATACCATGGATCTCTTGGGCACGCTTGGAAGCAGTTGATACTGACTGCTTAAGAGCCCTAACTAAAGAGACCATCTTTTGAATAAATTTCTCCATCACAATGTTAGACCTTAATTTCAATTCAGCGGCCATTGTCTTTAGTTTCTCCACAATCTTTTCAGCTCTGGCAATCGTTCCTTCCATTGGAGGTGGTTTCCAAGCTCTAAGCCATGTGGGTCTGGTGGAAGCATCATCCTGAAGATCATCAACAATGACTCTGATGCCATACTTCTCCCACTGTTTTCTGGCTTCCTCTAGAGCTCTGGTCTGCTTCCTTGCTCTTTTAGCTTCCTCCTCTGCCCAGCACCTGGTTAAATATTAAACATTGTGAAACTTGCTGGTGTTAATTTTGTTCAAAGAATAAAAAAGAAACCATTACTCTGAGAATACTTTAGTTAAAACGTGATTGTGAACATGGAACGATAAGACCTGCCACAAATTTCCAGATAGTAGGTTACAATAAACTGTGAAGTATCTATCACATTTGAGGAATCAGAGAAATGGTGCTCTGGTGGAGATGCAACGAGAGAACCAGACAGAGATAACTATGGACTTCATACCAGATAGGATGGTGTAGCTGACAGATATATTTGAATCATTAGAGAAAAATTAAGCAGGTGAAATATCTTAATGAACAACAAAGGGAATTAAAAGAAAATGCTACAGTTTTCTTTATTAGAGCAGATTTATTCACAAGGCACCGTAAGAGCATGAACAGAATATCTTATTATCAACCAAAAAATTTAAGTGCCAGTAGTTCTCTAGTAATGTCAGCATTGACATCTTTACCTGGCCATGGACAGAGCTTTCCTCTCAACTTCCAGCTCATATTCTAACTGGGCAATGACCTGGTTCTCTCTTTCTGCTTCCTTCCTAAGTTTGCTAATCCTGTCCCTCTCAAAAGATATCTCAATCTTGTCATTCATCAGGCTCAGCAACTGCTCCTCGACCTCAGGCCTTATCCTTGAAAAGGCCTCCATCTCTGCTTCAACAGCTGCCTGCCCGCACATAAGGGCATTGTTTTTTTCCTCTCTTTCAGTTCTTAGTTTTTCCAATTCCAGCCTTGCTTCTTCAGCCAATTTCTCTAGAGCATTTATCTTTTCCCTTTCAATGGCAAGATCTTTCCTATAGCTTGCATTAAGGTCTTGCTTAACTTGATCTGCAAAAGCAGTATGAGCATTCACCGTTGTTTCAGCCAACGATTCTGCTTCAATGCGTGCTAGTTCATCACTGATAGCCTCAGCACCATCACCACTTGTCAGAGCAACAGCAGCTTGAGCTTTTGTGACTGGTTTGTTGGGTTGAAATAGTCTGGTAAATCCTGAACATGACAAAGTAACTGTATGACTAATCACATGTTCAGACCAATTTATACAGATAAGGGACTATAGATGTGAAATGATACCAAAAGCAAAAGCAGTGATGCTCCGGTCTCCAGCAGACAAGTCAGCTACCAAAGCAGGCCAAGCATCTGGATTTATTTTATCGATGTCTATAAAACCAGAGCACTGGTACAGTAGCTGCTCGAATGATAATATCATAATGTCGGTAATCAACCAAATATTTTCTAATAGTACCATAAAAAAATGTTGAGTAAATCTCAAATGTTCACTTATTACATTTCTGTCAACTAATGGAAGAAGTTTTTTATCCAAAGCCATCTTCCAACTCACAAGATCTTGGCGTGATAGGGGGCTGCAGTGCAAATAGCTTGATAGGGTAAGTCTAATTTTCTTTTTCCAGAAACAAAAAAGGGGAAAGCATGTGGTTCACCTTTCTGGTGAAAAGAGGACAGAATCCTGAGATGAGAGCTTGCTCGAGATAAGTCCAGCTTCTGCCAAGCCTACAGTGTGAAATGTGATACTATAGGTGTGACACACCAGTGAATATGGAACAAATTAAAGGAAAGGCATTTCCATGTAATAATCTAAGTAAAAGACAATTTCATACTAATTTCAGTTCTTACCTTGAATGGTTGCAAAATCAGGGTCTTCAGGAGTGACATCGTCAAATGCAAGTTCAGTCACCTTCTCTATGTACATTGCAGGGTAAACTTTTGAACAAGTGTACCTGTGCAGGATTTTAAAAGTTAACAATTTGCACTATGCAGCAAGGACTGCTGCTCATACTTAGAAATTATGTCCAACAAGTATTTGAAATTTTACAGTGATATCAGAAGAAAAGAAGACACCTCGAAAATGAACTGCTGGCGGCTACCAACCATCGAGCATACTCGCGACGAGTACACAAGTCCCCAGGTTGAACATCATCCTCAATAACCTATAAGACATTTGATAAGATGAAAATTACTATTCAAAAATTACCAAGTTAAAAAGAATGGATAAAATTTTCAACATAGAGATATACTAGATATTTAAATTCAGATAGAACTCTAGAGGCATGAACAGGAAGACAAAAAAAAAAAAAACAGATATATTGCCTGCATCTTTAAGCTCTCCCTTATATAGCCTTACAAAATACATACAACTGATGTCATGAATAGTTAGGGAATAGCTCTTATCCAAAGACCCTATTTGTAACAAAAGAACTCGTCCAGTCATGGTCACTCAGAATACAAGATTGCAGATATAACCCATCCTGAATGACAAATACCGCCTTGGCTTACACAAACGCGTGCTCCCTACAAGTGATAGTTATTAAAAACTACATGCCCATTGCACTTTTATGAACATGAGTTGGTTATTCTAAGGAAATTCATGAGCTAGTTGATACACTAACAAAAGGTCTACTAGCGAAAAAATGAAAAAGGTAGTCAAGCGAAAGTTTTACCACAATCACTGTTGAACAATATAGAAGTACCTTTAGAACTTGCAGGGTTCGCAATGCTTGCCCTTGAACTTCATCAACTACTGGAGGAACTACAACTTTTCCAGGAGGCACCTCAAAAGCTGCAAAGACAAGCAAGAGCAGATACATCAACAAAGTAGAAGGTTTTCTCATGCACTAGCAACTAACAACTGACCTGCCTCTATGAAGTGACTGTCTATTTTGGATTATATTCCATTTGGATCCACTAATCCTGAAGCTGGAAGTGCTACAAAAGGCACACTTTATTGTTCAGAGGTTAACTAATGGATTCTGCTGGAAGCATCTGGATTTCAGTCGGACAATTGTGATTCAGACTGCTCATGATGAATCCACGACATTTACATCATATACTACCAAAAACAAAGAGTAAATATCAGCAGGGAGCTGCAGCATCCAGCTGTTCTCAATAACCGATTCCTTTGAAACCAGAGGCAGCAGTCTCCACTAAATTTTCAAAACGGATCATGGAATCTTGAATGGAGACTGGCTCTAGTTTCATGAGACCGAAATTCAGGAGCAGATTGTAAATATGAGCTTCTGACACTAGGAAAATCCAAAGGAACCTGGAAACCCAGGAATTTATTGTGTTGGGACTGTCAATTTTTGTGACCTTTTGAATCAGTGTCGAAGAAAGGTAAGTTAGTAATTAAACAAGTGTATGCAAATTCTTGTCACATCATATAGTGGCGTTGACTTAAAAAAATTGATGGTGCAATGTGAATACTTGAAACCAGAAGGATCACAGAAACACTGACATCATAGGCAGATATTTTGGTGGAATTTGGTTAAGGTCATCGGTTAAAAAATTTTGTACAACATTTGTTGTCAGATGCAGATCTTCTTGTCATGATGCTTTGTGTATAGATACAACATTATCATGATTCTGACTTTTAATGATGTCCCTGGATCAGTAGTAGGTCTATATCTCATAAGTAACGACTCTATAGGAGGGAAATTGTCCATGTTCATACCTCTCTCATGCTCAGAATTAGAGTCTTTCATCTTGCCTTCCTTGTCTGATAATACAGCATAAGACCCATTTCCCACTGGATCACTTTGTGTGCTCTGATCATCAGAAGACAGTAGCACCTCCTGTTCAGTTGTTAGAGGTTTCATCTGCTGTTTGACTCCTGTTTCCACCGACAATTAGGATTATTAAAGGACTAAGCGCTTGAGCAAACAAGAGATTTAATGGTGATTCATCTCTTAATAGTCAAGAATATCATTGTGAGAAAAAGGTAAAAATTGCAACACAAGAATAACCCAAAACCATGCAAATACCATTCAAATTCAATAGCACAGACAGAGTTCAACTAAAAACATTTGGTGTCGCATATAATTTATTAGTCATGGTACTTGCCAGTTCCACTTTTCAAATATAATGATGTAAATGTAACTCCAGAAGCTAATAAGATTCCAACCAGTCCAGCTTCCAGAATCCCTGCAAGTAAACTAGTGGACAAGTGTCATTAGTATTCCAAAAACCTAAAGAATATGGAAACATTGTAATGCGAATATATAATATGAGGGAATATTCTGTTCTACGCCACAAATCTCTTTTTTACTGCAAGATTAAAAATTAAAGAGGGGCATAATTAAGCTTTTGATGATCCCAATTGAAAAGATTTTCCGTAGAATATGCTTGGAATATATTTTGATTGAGCCATGTTGGGTTGATCTTTCAGCGCATATCTTTGTTATCATAGGTCTGCCTATATGCAATCAACCATTCCGTCCGAAACATTGGGGCATGGCATTCAACAAGTCATCTCAAGCTTCATGTTAGTAGATGACAGTAATTTTCATGAGCTTTGGTCCTTAAATGACTAAAATCCATCCATAGGTCTAAAAAGGAAAATTGTGTCAGAGCGAAAGACAGGAAATAGGTTTCCACAAAACTTAGAATTGCTGCTGCTACCGGAGAAATATACAACTCAGAAAAGAGAAAAAGGATTAAGCACAAGGAATTATCAAATAGAAACTTCACCACTGCACCAAGGTTTTTAATCCACAAGTTTCTCCTCAAAATTGAAATATAATAATATCCGCTAACCAAAAATTCTAATCCAAGTCAGGCAATTCGAAACATCAAGACTAGTCAAATAATTAAAATCCTATCCAACTAAAGAGGCAGAAGAAGTAAACGAAAAACAATCTGGTAAATCGACAATAAGTTCTCACTTCCAAGCCCTCCCTTCTTCTTGGAGCCGCTAGTCTCCGGGGAGGCGGACCACCCGGAGAAAGAATCCGGCCCCGGGTCGCCGTCGGCCCACGACTGGCTCTTTCCTCCATCTATGGCCGCCGTTCCGGCGGCACGGACCAGGCGGACGCGGCGATGGGGCGGATGAATTCGAATCCGGAGGACGACGGAGGAAATTTCTCTGGACCCGCGTCCCAGCCGTAGCTGGAAACAGCTCGGCGGAGCCCTTAGCATCGCCTCTCAGGCGAGAGGGACCCCGACTGAGGGTTCTGGAGATCGAAGACGAAGAAGAAAGAAATAATTTCCTTTCTTTACATATTCTCGGGTGAGCGAGAGGAGACCGTACGAGCAAGTGGAGCGACACGAGTCGCTCGCTCTCTCTGCTTCTTTCCGGGAACGCCTCGCTTAGTTTCGGACATTTTATTCGTAGCTTCCTTCACGATTTATGAAGTCCCACGTCCGGATACACCGGGCCGGTCTGCAACAATCTTAGATCAACAACCCACTCTTAATTTTTCAAGTACGACTCCCAGGTTGCAAGGGTGCAACCACAATTATTATAGAGCTCAGGTTGGGATCAAACAGCTCATAAAGTTTTTCGAATCGTACTCGAGCAGCAAAATACTCAACTCAACATGAGCCTAATATTAAAATATAATATTATAATAATTTTTATTTATAATATATTATTAATTTAATATTTTAAAAATATTATATTATATTTTAACTATTTTTTAATTATAAATACGATTCGAATCCGTGCTCCATTGATATTCTAGCTAAATCGATCTCAAATATTATTATTTTTTTTTGATCGACTCGAGTTCGAACTTAAATATTAAAGTTCAACCAATTTCAAATAATTACACCCTTAAATTAAGACCCACCTACATTAATAAATTTATGGTTGATAGTTAGCCCCGCAGACTTTATTAAATCCGCATTGAACCTAGATTTAAGCAAATCTATATGCCCAGCCTTTTTATCTTATTTTATTTTTTTTGACAACAATGGACAAAGGGACATTTATATGAGCGAAAATAGACACCCATTGTAGGCACATGAAAAGTTGTTGATTTGATAGTATCATAATCAACAAACCATCGAGTTTGGCAACAAATCCCACCTTGGCACATGACAACAGAATTATTGAACTGCACATGATGAGAGCCCTGTAACATTGAACTTATATGACACTAGAAGCAGTATGGCGATCATGCTCAGAGTTAGCAATTTGATGACCACATTTATGGCGAAGATCTTGCATGCTCCATTCTGAAATTGCTGGGACAATTAAATACTCTGGATGCCAGAAAATTCTATCTTTCAAAGTAAATTGTTGCACACCAAGGTTAAAAAAAATGCAGCAAACAAGTTAAGTATTACCAGGCTAGTTATGATAATAGATACAAATGAAGGAAACAATAGATCCTGTCTGAGAAATTAACCATTACAAGGTATTTCAAGGAATACAAATTTCTGAACGTTAAGCCACCCCCCTGCAGGATTCCAACACTGAAAACAAAGTAGTGCAGGTATAACTCGATATCTTCACCATCCATGTGATCTTTGAAAAAAGAAATTGAAAAAAATACACACCAACAATTAATTTTGACATCAATGTGACAGCAGAGGGTGAAGGCCAGGTGATTATGAAGCTCTAGTTGAGTTTAAAGAGGGAGCTGAGCTGAATTTGCACCCAGAAACCACCATCAGCAACAGCTTTGTAGCTTGGATTGACAACAGTAACCCAATGAACACAACAAGGAGCTTATACACATCTTACCAGGAAGAGAAGTGGAAAGATTACATTGAGCCAGCACACATTTCATTATTACATATAGACGTGCAATACAAGCAGAATTTCACATCAAGCTGTAGCAAATAAAACTATGAATGCGAGTGCTCTCGAATTTTGTAATATTTTTTCCATCAGCGGCCCTTCAATGACCATTTGCTGGGTACCACAACCGACCTGTGCAATTTCAAAAGAGAAGACCAAGAATCGTTAGAATCTCAAGGTTTATGATGTAGCAGACAAGTTTCCCAATTGCAGGCCTGCTTGGTTTAAACCAATCAACTCTAGGCCACAAAATTGCTTCTCAATTAACTGAGCTATGGTTCTAACACATAATGTAATCAAATTTAGTCACCTTCAGGCTGGAACCACCGATCCTGCGAAGTGTGACATGCTGACTACAACGCAAGGCACCACCAGCAAAATCTACCTGAACACAATAAGTAGAGCACGTCATCTAAGGCATCAACAGTACTCAGATATGTGCAACTGTTCAGAATGCACAACAAACACGACTTGAAAATCAAATGAACTTGTAGGGGTGGAAGATGTCTCGAGATGCAAATACAAGCGTTGTAGGGCTGAGAAGAAGTGAAGGCCTTGCTACTGGCCGGGAGACCACTAGCAAGCCTAGCATTTAGGGGGAAGGCTTGCCAGCTGCTAGGTCGTTGGGTTCCCATCCTATGGAAGGTGCTGTAGGTCCAGCAATCTTGGGCTTCTGTTGCTCACAGAGCGCCTCATGTTCAATGGGAAATGGAGGCTATCACACTACAAAGGTGGGGAAGATGAAGGCTGTCACACTACATAGATCTCATTCATTCTGAGAGAATGCAAAAATATGGTTTCACTGAGTAGAAAATATGCAAGGAAACAAATGCAGTTTGTAGTGGCATTACAAAGAGCTACTAATACATAATATTAGATGGCCTACAAAGCTTCATCTCACAAACAAGCTGGTCTATAGTAGCTAGCAATAACTTAAATGATCAATAGCATGTCCTTGCTACAGATTGTAGCGCATGATACGGATTATAATGATGTTTGATAACTCTAATGTACATGTTACTAATTTTACCAGTACCATGAATCAGGGTTTTGTTAAATTTTATAGAACATACAATTGTTAGGATAAAATATTAAGAAATGAAAATTATCTTGATAATGTTATCCATAATAAAAAAGATTGTTAATTTGTAATTCTTATGCTATAAAATCAATGTTGTGAGGTATAATAGAATCGCGACATATGCATTTGGTGAGAATAATATATAAATAATGACAACAAAAATGATTTGAGGAAGAAAATGCAAATGAAGCTTACTTTAAGACAAAGGCATTATTGCGTGTATGTTCGAAGGACTTTGCTATTGAGTCACTCATCCATTCAAGAAAACTCTTGGGGGGCATTTGGTAACCCCAACAGGATCACCACGGTGATCTAAGATCTCCAGTGATCCAAATGCTGGGGTGATTTGATCCCCAATGATCTAAGATCAATATGTTTGGTAGGCCATGGTTTAATGATTAAAAATCTCCGAGTATCCATCAGTAACTTGTTTGGTATGGTACGGGGATCCAAGATCACCGACCACATAATACCACAAATATCCTTGATATATCTTAGATAAATTTTTTATGTGTTTTTAATTCTCATGAATCAAAAAAGTAAGTCAATATGCTAATTCCTGTAATAGCTCCATAATTTTGTCACATATTCTACTTTTAGTAGCCCTTATCATATATTTATTAATCATATAAAATATATTATAATAAAATATTAATATATTTATCAATATATTAATTATTAATATATTCTATAAAAATATATTTATTACTCCTATAAATTATTAATCTTATATAAATATGTTATTGTTCATTATAGAATTAATATTTTTATTTATACTTATAATAGATTTTTTAATACTAATAATTATTTTGATTAGAAAAATAAGATAAATAGGAGTAATATATTAAATATTTTTATTATATAAAAATAAAATATAATAATATATTTCTACTATAATTTAAAATTATCCTTCAATAATAATATAATAATAATATGATTAGTAATATATTATAATATAATATATATATATATATATATATATATAACATTGATATAATATATTGATGGCATATTGATATATCAATTTTTCTGCTAAATTGAGGGATATTTTTGTCTTTAACTTTCAACCCAGGATCACTGCCCTGGGGTGATTTTAGATTTCCGACTTCAAGGATAGGTATCCCATCACCGGGTTGGACGGTAATTTGAGGAGTGGAGGTGATTTAGGATCAGCGCCACGTAGGATCACCGTAGTGCAACTAAATGCGGTGATCTCATCACCTCCACCCACATCACCTTTAATCTTGAGACAATCACCCCATACCAAACGCCCTCCTGGCGTAATCAAGTGTGCTTGTAGCCACATTTGTCAGAAAGAAGACAGGAAAAGTCAAATGCTGCTGTGCCTAATACTGCAAGTTAAATGAAAGATAAAGCTTAAAACCAAGGTCCGCCGTACCGGTACCGGTCGGCGTACCGGTGGCCGGCCGGACCGGTACGGTACCGGTCCGGTCCGGTACGTACCGGTCCCGTACCGGCCGGTACGCGGTGGTTTCAAAAACCACAGCGTGCGGCGCTGTAGTTCTAAAAAAAAAAAAAATCGTATCGGTGCGAACCGGCCGGTACCGGCCGGTACGGGCCCGAACATACCGGTTTTTTATCCGTTCCGGTACCGGTCCACGGCCGGACCGGTACGTACCGGCCCGTACCGGCCGGTACGGCATTCCATGCTTAAAACTCTTCAAAGTGAATAGGATAGGCAAGATATAAGTCAACAAAAGATCGACCTGTTCCAGTAATGCCCTTCCAGCTGTATCAACAGGAAGCAGCACATTTCCATCTACCCTCAGAGCCTTCACTACGCCTCTGTAAAAAATATGTTTGCACACTCAACATCTTACAGCCTGACTAGAAATTACTAAATAGAAAATGGCAAACATGATGCGATTTATGAAGCATCACAATTTAAAGCTTGAAAAGAAATTACGAAATGGAAACTGACAAAGATGATGCCACACATAACATATCTACTCTAAGTTGTACCGTGCAGATTGTTGGCTAGAAATAATGCAGTTAAAGCTCTCATTGAAAAATCCAATAGTGGCAGACTATAAAGAAGCATGATAACCTATATGACTGATCACTTATGTAGAACTTAGATAATATGGCAGCCAAAACTGTGAATTAATATTCGCCAAAGATTTGTAGGACAATAGGTGACTCTTCCTGCAGAAACTTCTAGATCTAAAGATTCTATTACCAGCAAAAACTAGATGCAAAATAATAGATATATGAATTAATAGGTATACTGGCATGGAGGATTATAGCAGTTACTTTCATAGAAAGACACAAATAAAAACACAGCCAAAATCATCACAAATAAACCAAAGGTTTACAAAATAGGATCTATATTGCTTCAAACATTATAATGAGTCAAGCATGAAAATACAACCATGTGCATGCTATGATGTTCAGAGCCTTAATCTTCTTCGTAGCTAATAAAGATAAATCATCCGTTCCAGGTATACATACCCACTAAATATCCACCTTTTTTCTGAGTGGTACAGAAACCATCAATATCACAAACAGGATGTAATAAAAGAGAACACGGCATGGGATGTCCCTGGATAGCCCAAGATATCATCATATTTATGATGAAATAGAAAATTATATGATTCCATTAATGCCTCTGATTTAAAGATGTAAAATATTCCAACCCTCAAAACTAGAGCAAAAAAATAAAAGAAGCCATAGTGATCCAATGCATTCATTTGGTCAGACTTAACATGCTAGAACATAGAAATACATTAAGATATCTCTTCCATTTAGCAGATTGTCACCCAACATATAATGTAGACATATAATTTGATAGCCACCTGTTTAAACATGTAAACATTGTCATGAGCATAAAAGGCACAACTAAAGCTGAACCCCATTATGTATTCGTTGAAAGAAACAATTGTATCAAGTTGATCCACAAAATAAGCTAAAAGATTTCTACAATAAATGATGCTAGATTAACAGAGTTATAGCTTGTGCGAAGCTTACTCTTCGAGAAAGGTAAAGGTAATGATCGTACATGGTCAAAAGACCAAGTCCATATACAGGTTCTGTTGAATAAACTGGAGTTTGAGAGTTTAAAGTGTTTCATGACATTTGGCAAAGCACCAAGATGAATGTCTGGATGTGACAGCAGAACAGCATCAATTGTTGGTGCTACCCTGCAAGCTCAGGTAGAGTAGAAAATCCAATCATCTATGGGGAATGTAATGACATAGTGAACAAACTTTGGATATTACAAAAATGCACTATAATCATTTAAGCAGGTCCAAATAAGGGGAGAATCTTCCAGATAGCTTGCAGGAACAGCTGAAATGAAGATACCAACCAGAGAGACTGTTGGTGTCTGCCTATGGACATTATTTAGAGTTTAGACTCCGAGCATGTTTACCTTTTGTGTTCAAATGCCTGTAGGACAGCTCCTTAAGCTGTCTATAATAGTCGTATATGTGTCATGGACCTTCTGGACATAACACTGTATTCTTTTTTGGAATCTTTCTCTCTTAGGGATTGTTACAAGTCAATTTGTTTCTCTTAATCTAAGAAAAAGTTCTATGGCCGTCTTTCTTTTTCAATATCAGTCGGTCGTTATAAGTCCCTGCCAAAGGAAGACTGAGTTTTTACTCCAGCGCACTCCATTACCTTCTGCCACAAGGTGAAATCTTAGCTCTTAACTTCTCAGATTACAGGATGTTTCTTGTTACATTTGTTGTTTTGCTGGTTACTCCAGTCTTATCCCATTGAAATTTGGCAATCCATTGGTCTTCAAGAAATTATATTGGCGTAAAAAACCGTTCCTACAAGCTAGCAAAGAATTCAAAAGAATCCAGATAGGTTACTTTTTTCAACTTGGCATGAAAATTCTCCACTTCTTTTTACATATCGATCAAAGAGTTTTCAGACCGTACTGTAGGCCTCATTCAAGAAGAGAAAAGAAGAAAGACAAAAGAAACTCGAGGATGACTATAGAGGTTCAAGAAATCAATTTGGTGGAAAAATCGTTTCTTTCAACTGTTAAAGAATTCAAAAGGATTGTTAAAGGCTGTGTTTCGCCTAGGAATAAAAAAAAAATCCACTTATTTGACCGATTGAACGAAGGGTTTCAAAACAAGACCACAATCTTCATTCGAAACGGAAAAAAAAAAAAGAAAGAAAGGAAAAGAAATGCGGACTAATCCAAAGAACACAAACGAAAAAAAAGGGCGAAGAGAAGAAGAGGAAAGGAACGAGCATTGAAGGATTTGAGGAGATATACATCGAATAGATCGTTCCAGCCGAAGTCCGTGAGAAAGTTGAAGCCATCGATGGAGAGAAGATAGCAGAGCGGGTTCTCGCCATACACAGTGAGTCACCTGGATCCCCATGAGAGCGAGAGAGATGGGAGGGGGCCAAGATAGGGTTTTGAGGAGGTCTCTAATATAAAGCGCTCGCAGACCGGGAGATCCCGTGTGAGCCCAACCAACGGTGGTACTGGCCTGTGGCGCGTACTATGTACGACATAGGCCGAATAGACGGCTGTGATCCCGTCTGATTTAAAAATCCCTCTGCAGCTAGATGGATATACTCCGATTTTTTAGCTGTTTGCCTAATCTTGCTTCCTAACCTGAAATAAAAAACGGTTTTTCAAGAATCCGCTTCTCAAAATAGAATTTTGTGGGGATACTTTCTTAAAGTTTATATTTATTTTTTTATTCTCGTAAAACACTCTTTTTCATAAATATTTCTAATATAATATTTTTATAAAAATATATTTATTTTAATTAAAAATAAATAAAATTTTTAATTTTTTTTTATCGTAATCATCTTATAAATATTTTTTTTATATATCTACCTATTAAAAATATTTTATTTATTTTAATTTAAAATTGTTAATTTTTTAACACGGATAAAAATAAGAATAAAAAATTATAAAATAATAAAAATAAGAATTTTATTAGAATATACAAGTAAATATTAATTTTGAAAAAATATTTATATAAAATTTGATATTTAGATATGCATTCATGTAAATAAATAAAATAAAATAAAAGATGAATTGAAGCTGTGAATTTATAAAGCAAGGAGCCGTCATGTACCACTAAGGTGGTAGCACAGTTGGATCGGAACTTTGTTTCCAACGGAGTGACTCAGATTCGAAACACGTAGACGTCGATTAAATGCGGAGGCCAGATACTGCCTGCCTGGTTTGTCCATTGGAAGCGCTACTAGTCCTTGGGTATTGAGGTGGTGCTGAGGTGATGTACTCACACGCGGATTCATCCGTGTTGGTGGAGAGAGTATGAGAAACTTTCTACCTGCATTGAACATTCTCTGGTGGAAGGAGAGCCCAGTGGGGGCTGCTATGCGGATGGGGTTAAATTTCCCTCCCCTCTTCTTTTTCATAGCCAAAAAAAAAAAAAAAGAAAAAAAAAGAAAGAGGAGCAGCCGTGTAAAGTCGGCAACCTCTAACGGAAATTTAACTTTGGAGGCGGTCGGGCCCACTAGGGAACCGGTCGGTCCGGATATGGCGGGGTTGAACCGGGTTATACTCGATCCGGTTTATCTGCATCCCTCCTCCCAAATCCAGACCGGTGCGGCTGGCCGAAAAGAGGCGAGAAGAAAATATCGGACGGAGACGACAGGAGGGAAGAACGGGAAAGAAGTACTGGTTTTGAGGTCGATATGATTTCTCGAAATTTTTAGAATTAAAATATAATTCTTGATTCGATGTTATCTTTTCTTTTGATTCCTGGGGGATATCTTTCGCTTTTTTGATTTAGATTTCTCCAATTACGATGCGATCCGAAACTAGGCTTTTCGTTCTTTTTTTGGTTAAAAAGTTATATTGTATTGCTAGAAACGGTTTGATTGATCCATATTTTTGCATTTTTTTTTTTACTGAACAGTGATTAGCTTAGGATTTCTGAATTTTATTTTTATAGATTTTAAGCATTGGGTCTTGGAGATTCTTTGATCCTGTTTAGATGTACTCAAATTGGTCTCTTGGATGTGGACATTCTAGGTTATTTGTTTTGTGCTGCATGCTGTGTTAAAGCTGTTCGATGATGGATGCGAAGGATCCTCCCGAGGAACCAACAACAGCTTCCAAAGATGAACCTGTTCAGTTTGATCCAAGCCGAAGTAAATATTCCATCCCTGCATTTATTCTTGTTATGTCAAGTGTATAAAGGTCTGTCAGTTCTGCTTATGTTTTATTCTTAGTTCGTTCTTTTGCTTCAACCAGTCATGCTTTGAATATATGATGATTTCAGAAATTAGATATCTCTGACGAACGAACTTCTTTTTCATATATGTGCTGCATGAACTGATCATTTGAGAACTTTGCTGACTTGTAGCCAAATTTGATTTCTTGAATATTGTGTGAATCTTAACTAAGGTTGATGACCAAGTAGAGGGCAGAGATTGTAGAGTGTTGGGACAACTGACTCGCATGGGCATTCTAGATAGGTGTAGATTTGATTGTATGATCAACTGGAGAAGAATTAGCTATACCTGCTTATAAGCAATTGGGTTCATAATGTCAGTTATTTACAGATGAATAGGGGATACATCAATTTGGCTCCAAACATTCAAAAGAAAAAGGATAAATAGAACACATTTTTATGCTAACACTATTGATGTTAGCTTGAATACTTTGTTTTAAGTCGAGTCTTGTTTACCTTTTTACCAGCATAAGCTAATTTATCAACCCTGGTTTTTCAAATGAGGACTTGTTTTGATGGTTGTGATATATCCAAAGTAAAGGCTTCAGGATTGATAAGGTTGTGATCTTGGCCATTAGGCTTTTATTAGTCTAATTGGATTTCTGTGTTCAAAGCTTCTGAGAGACGTAAGTAGTGTATTTTGGAATAGCTTCATCTGTGCTCTGATTTTCCAGGAAGATTGTTGAATTTTGAAATGTTGATGGGTACCTTACCGATAGTTTGCTGCCATGCATTTATGAATCTATATGCTGATATGAGGAAAAAGGAGCTTGTATGATTTGGCTTAGTCATTATGAATTGAAAAAGACTTTATTCTTTTTAAGTATAAATAGTCATAGTTGATGCCTTCTGCTGTGAAAAAATGTTCCAACCAATCCTCCAAGACAGTCTTACTATCTTGCAATATCCAGTCAAAGTTCTCCCTTGATCATAACTTTTTTTGAAGACTCTCTAGCTTAAGCTTGCTTTTTTATTTTGAAGTGATTGGCATCATCAAAAGGAAGGCTTTGATAAAAGAACTTGCTTCTTCTTACCATAATGAGTGTCTTGCCTATTGCCAGGAGCTTCTGCAACTTCAAAGAAAGTGGGAAGAGGTTGGTATCAATTTTACGTTTAGCTTTTAAAACTTAAATTGTAACTGTGCTACCTATCTTGCTTAATATTAACATTCTCAAATATGTAATAATAACGTTAATTGTTCCTTTAGAGGTGCTGCATTCATCATATGCTATGAATTACCTTTTATCATCTTATATGGAATCTGCTAAAGTGTTATAGTGTATATTTGAACTTGTATGGAACTAGTATATAGGTTGTGTATGTCTCATCTATGCATTGCTATAGTGGATCAGGTTCCTCTGTATACTAGTTTCTGTTTGCAAAATGATTGGTGGTAATTGTAGAACAATACAATAAGCAAGAATATTAACTTGTTAAAATACAATGCCCTTATATATCAAATAAACCGCCTTAGTGCTTATAAATGTTTGATATTTTACCTAGAAAAAAGTTAGTTAGGTTTCAGGTTCAAAACTGACCTTTAGTAGCATATATCATGATTTTTCTGCATGGCTTTGGTTTTTGTTGTGCCTTAGTGAGCATCGGTTAGCTCACTGACAAATTTTATCTTTTTTCTTTTCCTTGCTTGTTGGTCAGTGGTCCCCTAGAGCTTCTTAGCGAGTATTGTTGAGGTACAAGGGGCACTAATGCCCTCTTCTTTTTGTATTGGTGATGGAAACTTTTGGTGGTTTACATGTTAGGGGCTTGCAGAAAGCTCTGGTTGCAAAGAATTTTGGTCAGCAGTGTCCAGTGTGCAGATGATAACTTCTTTTAATAACAGATAACCTTTGGGTTTTTTTTGTGCTTCCTGTGGGTGTTTGGTTTGAGGGTTAATATCTGGAAGAGAATTTCATCTGGATTCATGTAAATCAGCTGCGATGGCAGAAGCTGAATTGTTTTTAATTGCGAGGCAAATAGGTTGCTCATTAGTCAGATATATAGCTGTCCCCTGACCAAGAGTGCTTGATCAGGTCCCATTTGCGAAGAGGTTTATCAAAAGCCAGTAAGTTGGACTAGCAGCCTGATCTTTGTAACCTTGGTAGTGGTATCTTCATTTTTGTAAGAGACCCACTCCGTGTGATGGTCAAGCTAATCTAGTTTCATAATTATTTCTGACAAAGGTATGCTAGTGTTTCTAATAACAATGAAGCAAGATCCGCCTTACCGACCGTACCGACGTACCAGTGGGCACCGGTACCAGTACGGTACCGGTATCGTACTGAACTGAACTGGGTCGTATATACAAGGCATGAGATTTTCTGGTTATATAAGAATGGTGTGATTAAAGGGTTGATGCGTATATCCAAGATCTTGTTGGATAAAAACTGGCTAGCAAAGATATGGCACACAGGGGCGGCCCGATACATTTGGGGGCCTAAGGCGAATCCAATGAATGAGGCCTTTTTTTTTAATAATAAATTGTTTTAATAAATATAAAATATTTAAAAAAATAATATGAAAATAGATAGCTATCAAGTACACTATTTCAACAAAGATACATGAATCTAACAAAAGTAGACAAAAAGTTTTTTCAGTTTAATATAATTTTTGAATGGAAACACAGAAATGTAATTGCCGGGCCATAAAACTGATTAAATAATTGAGATAATCCTGGGCAATACTGTTTACCATGTCAAGCAAGAGCAGGATAAGAAAAGGTCATCCCGTGGCACTTCATGGTCAAGGTAAAGAAAAGAATTTGTCCAGAAAGAAGCCTCTCTATAAGAAAAAGTAGGGGCATTATGGGAAATTCACTCCATCTAATTAATAAAAGTCCCGTCCCACCATCTCCCCTTCAAGTGAGTACCCAAGCAGCAACTGCAACATCACAGCACAGCAGCCATTCAACCCCCTCCCTCCTTTTCTCTCTCTACCACCCAAGAGGGGAGAAGAAACCCAGAGGAGAAAATTAAAAGAATCTCCACCCTCCAAGAACTCAAGAAGTCCATCTCCAATCCCTCTATCTTTCTTCCCGATGGCCCAGCTGGATCAGGAGTAATGTGAGGGAAGGAAAACCAAGACTAAAACCAAAAAAGAGAAGGGATGAAAGATAAGAGTGGCTTCAGGCGTGTATCAAGCCAACCAAATCCCTCCTCCTCCTCTCTCTCTCTCCACCCAAAACAAAACTACTGTCCCCAACTTCCCAAATTGCCTCTCTGCAGGCCAGGAAACTCTCCACCTCCCTTCCATCAAGGGGGAAGACTCGTAGCCTTCCATCAAGGGGGAAGCTCCTGTTCCTGTTTTCACATGGGGCCTTTGCTTCCTTTTGGTCACGCCTCCCGGAGGCCCTCCATTGGCCTGAGGCCTTAGGCGACCGCCTCGGTCGCCTAACGCTCGGGCCGGCACTGATGGCACATAGTAAATTTTCTTTGTTGACTTTGAGTCTTTAAAGGCTGACTGGAATGTTGCTGGGAATTCATAAGCTTGACCTTTGGCTCCTGGGGCTTGAGTGACCACTTGCCATCTCTCCTGATTGATTGGTTGTGTTGTTGGAACAAAGTGTACGAAGTAACATGGAACCTCACTGTTATTCTAGAAAAGATGATGAGATAATGCCTCATGCATTATTTTGTCGTGAATTAGGATTCATTTCTTCTTTTGAGTTCTTCTAATGACTGGCAGGCAGTGTTTTCCTCTTCCCTGTTTTGCTAAGTGACCTCTTTTATCTAAAGCAGCACATTTTCCTTCTTTTTTTAATGAAAAAATGATCTCTTTTCCTATCGCCATAAATTTCCATATACTCTTGTCATCCGTTCTGAGTATTAAAATCATGTTTTTATTTATATAAAAAAGATTCCTGTTTGCTTTTTGAGATGTTGGATATATAATGCAGATTTCTAGTTGTCTGTACTTCACCTCTGGAAGGCCAGTAACTGATTTACATTTGACACATAATTTCCAGTCTATTGCTGGTATTTATCTATATTTAGCACAAGAAGTTCCTGTATATGGCTTTTAGAATATTAAAGTATTTTAGATCTACTGTCAAATTACCTACCATTGACACTGCATTTTGAATTCCTTGTCCTCTCTTAGCACTTCTAATCAGTCCTCTTTTTTTCTTTCTTCCTTCGCCAGCAACAGTATATTGAAAGAAAAACTTCCGAGGATGCTAGAAAGCAGGTGGTGATGAAGCCCTCTAAACGTCCGAAGAAGGGTGTCTCTAGGAATCTCTGACTTAAAAGTTTTCTATCTGTACTATATTTTCTTCACAGTGTGATTGTGTAGTCTCTTACTTTGTAGATAGATTTCTGGCTCGTTATATTACATAAATGCTGATTGTAAGGACTCATGTTTTGCATTAGCATGCACATAACTTATCTGTTATCATAAAATTCTGGGCCTCACGTAATAGACTTTATGCTAACCAGACTGGTTCCCATGCATAGTTCTCCTTGTCCTGGCAAGATCATTGCAAACATTTTATGCAAATCCCTGACTACAGTAATCTGCGAAATCCTGTGTGACATTTAAAAGAACGCAAGAAATTGCCCCTGCGAATATCTTAGGAATCTAAATGCATTTCTGGAAGGTCACATTGTCGAGCAAGTTGGCGTGCTCTCTCCTCCTTCATGAAGATGTTAAACTGTGCATGTTAGTCCAAAACATGACATTGTTAAGCAAATCAATCGACTCTCTCGATGCAGTTTTTCCACCTTGGTCGATGCCATACATTGTAAAGCAAATCAATCTACTACCTTGATGCGCTTTTTCACCTTGGTGGATGCCCTTGCAAAGATCAGAGCAGCCCCGTGCAAGTGCGTGGATGGTATAATGTCTTTGTTTTTTTTTCTTTTTCTCTTTTTTTTTTTTGGCTTAAGGAAAGAAAAGAGGGGATGAGGAGAACTTCACCCGCGTAGCAACCTCCACTGGGCTCCTCTCTGTTGAAGAATGTTCGATACAGGTAGATAAATTTTATCATACCCTCTCCGATTCGTGAGAAACCTACGTGTGAGTACGTTATACCAATACCATCTAAGCATTCGGCAGGCCAGATAGCGACTCCACTAGGGCAAACCAGGCGGAGGGCATCTAGTTTTCACATTTAATCGATGCCCGTGCATTTCGAACCTGGGCTACTCTGGTGGAATCAAAGCCTCATTCCCAACGTGCTACCACCTCGGTGTCAAATCTAAGCTATCCGCCATCCATTCTGTTTAAAGATAGCGTAGTCGTTGGTAAGTAACAATTCTTAAACTAAGTATACTTGCACCGTGTGTACTTTGTCTCATCTTTTTTTATGAATTTTATTCACTGTGCGTTTGCAATAGTGTTTGATCTCGCAACGTGTGTGCTACGTCAATCACCTCATCTTTTTTCTGTGGATTTTATTTATCAAGCGTTTCCTATGGTGTTTGACCTTTAAAAAATATACGAGATGAGTAATACGGTGCACAATTATATTGGTGTATGCGGTGTAAAGTATAATTTGCCCTCAAGTTGAGACACCGTAGGCGGATTTGAATGGCAGCGGGTCAGGTCGAGTCAGCATCCGACCTGGTTAGTGCTGACCGGCGGCATCTTGCTCGGGTCGGGTCCGCCAACTCGGTGTTCCGGTTAGACCGGGTTAATTTCGCTCCACTTGTCCGCATCTCAACTCCCCAACCAGCATCAACGTCACCGACGGGAAGAAGGTAGAAATGGATAGACAACAAACCACGATGGAACGGGAGAGCACGAGACAAGGGTTAGTGTTCTGAGATCCCTTTTTTAGTCTAATTTCTTGCGAATTTTTAGCATTGCGAATCGATTCTTGAGCCGATCTTCCGTTTTCTCTCGATTCCTGGTATGTGCCGTTCTTTTGCTCTTTGATTCACATCTCCATTGTTCCCACTTTCGACGCCAAGATCCGAAATTAGGGTTATCGTTTACGTGGGAGAAGAGAAGCGTGTTTTTCCACGAAGGGGTTTTATCGATTCGTATTGTTGTATTTTTTTATTGAATTATTATTAATTTGGGACGGAGCGTTTCTTTGAATTTTTCTTCCTTCGTTCGAATCTTGGAGACTCTTCGATTCTATTTATTTTACTGAAAATAATCACTTTGACGGGACTTGTTCTAGCTTCAGATGGGCAGGTTCTTGTGATTAGGTAATCTACAAGTTTAAATTTTTAAACTAGAGAGTATTTTTCTAAATGGCTATGGAATCGATGGCATTCATTAATAGAAACCTAACAGGGTCTCAAGGTATATATATTATATTTCAATCTTGTTTCCCTTTGGTATTTTATTTCTTCCGCATTTTGTGTATCCATTGCAGTGGCTTACCGTGCATTATATTGAGGTGGAACTATCAGAGTATGAATGTAAGGACAAAGAAGAACAAAGCGTATGAGATTAGCACCACAATGATAGGAGAGACAAGCTGAATGTGCAGCAAAACACGTATAGGTTTAGAATTTTGTACATCTAAAACTGAGTATAGTAGTTGCAGCAATTGACTGCAAAATGGTGGAAAATGAATAGAGTTGGTAGTGGCTTGTGTGATGCAGATTTGAGAAAATTCTGGTAATGATAGGGTCTTAGATTTGTGTTAAAGCATCAGGAAAACGGGGATGCATGAAAAACAGATGGAATTTCTGAGAAATGGTTATAGAAATTTAACATCCATGGACAAAGGGGTTATATAAATTTTTGGTTAAGTTATATCATGTTTCTACCTTGTATATATTTGTAGATGAATCTTTCTGTTAATCTAGAAGCAATTACAAGGTATCGACCTGCGGTAGAAGATTAAACTGTTAGGTCAGTACAAAAGCACTCTTTTGTGCTTTTCTATGTGGTGTTGATCTGTATTTTAAGCTATCGAGATTTACTTTTTCTCTCTTTTTTGTTCTTAATCTTGGCAATTCAATGTGGTTGTTGGAAATTTTTTGAGTTCGTACAGCGACCACTAAAATGTTAACTTTAACCCTAAATTTTTACTTAATAAAAAAAGTGTTAGTTTTTCACTATCAAGAGCTTGACTTGGAGGAACCTCTATGCCTGGTGATTTGACTAAGATGGCATTGATGTTTTGTTAATAATCTGGACGAAGTTTAACATGGATCAAAACTTTTGAATTTCATACCATGAAATGTTCGATAATTTTATACATTATTTTTTGGCATAACATTATTGTTTCTTTGATTGATAGGATACTTTTAGTGAATCAAATATTTTATGCATTGAGTACCATTTGCAGGTTTAAAAATTTAATCTGATCAGGCATCCACGAATCTGTGGAACCTTGCCCACTCTAAGCCTGAACTTTGCTGCTGTAATTGGTCGATGACTACAGCTTCTATGGAAAGTGTATCTGAGAAATGTGTGCAAATCGAGGTGTCAGTTGCACCACTAATATGTGGTCTTCCAGATGACATTGCTCTTCTTTGCTTAGCAAGGGTTCCCCGACGGTATCACCATGTCCTTAGATGTGTCTCAAAGAGATGGAGAGATTTGTTATGCAGTGAAGAGTGGCTTTCCTGCCGCCGAAAAAATAATCTGGAGGAAACTTGGATTTATGTTGTTGCCAGAGACAAGTCAAATGGAAACTGCTGTTTTGTATTGGATCTGGATCCTGCAAGGCGATGTTGGAAAATCCTCCAAGTCATCCGATCTCCATGTTTAGCTAAGCATGGTTTTTGCGTTGAAGCTTTGGGAAAGAAATTATATGTGTTGGGTGGCTGTACCTGGCAAATAGATGCCATGGATGAAGTGCATTGTTACGATGCTTCCAAAAATAAGTGGGAGATAGCAGCTTCAATGCCGACGGCTAGGTACTATTTTTACTACTTTTTCAAAAAAAAATATTTGTTTGTTTCTGTTACTTCTTTCGATCAGTTTGCTTAAAAATTGTCCACTATAATGTTTGCCTTTCCTTTTAGATCCAGGAGGCCTGTTGTTTCAATGCATGTTAATTTCAGAACCTAAATCTTCCCCTAATGTCCTGCATTCTGATTTCATTCTCATTTTGGACATTATCCATGGGATTCCACTATGGTGTGCCTGCTTACATCCATGGAAGCTGTCATTTAGCTGAGGAATTGTCACTTCTATGTCTTTCAGGTGCTATTTTGTGTCAGCATCTTTGAACAACAAACTTTATGTTACCAGTGGACATGGGTCGAACTCAGATTCTCCAAATTCATGGAATATCTACGACTCTAGTTCAAGCTGCTGGAGCTCACTCAAGAATCCAATGCTGACTCCTGACATTGTGAAGTTCATTGCCTTAGATGGAAAGTTGTATACAATCCACAGGACCTGGAATGGTCTGCTATTTGCTGGTGTGTATGATCCATCATGCAGTAGGTGGCAGGGTATGAAAAATGAAATTGCCCTATGCTCATGCGGGCCCACAGTAGTTGTAGATGGCACCCTCTACATGTTGGATGAGACTAAAGGGACAAAGCTTATGATGTGGCAGAAGGAGAGCGAGGATTGGGTGGCCCTTGGTAGGTTGTCACATGAGCTCACAAGGCCACCCTGTAAGCTTCTTGGCATTGGAAGGAGTATTTGTGTGATCGGGCAAGGATTGAGTACGGTGGTCATCGATGTGGATAAGGCAGCAAAGGTTGGAGGGATGTTGGTATGCTCTTCTTTTGCTCCTAATTTTGATTGTGCAAATCACTCCGTCATTAGCTGCAAGACCATCACCATCTGAAATGTTTGATTCTGGATACATTTACTGCAGTCTATTTCATTTGTCATAGTATCTGTGAACATATCTTCCACAAGGATTTGAATGGACCGAATGACGAATCTATGCATCAATCCTCTGTAAGAAATTGCATGGATATTGGATCTAATCAGATGCATCATTTCAGACATATAAAAGTAAATTTGCTTGACAGCATCACTTGCATTTCCCGTCCCACCTATCTCCTTTCTGTGTATTAAAATTTCGAGTTTATGTGCATTGATAGTTCTTATTTCTGATATCAAAATTGCACAACACCACCCACGGCTCATCAAATGTTTATACCTTCCCTGGTCTGCAAAGCCAACCTGGTCTATGTCAATGCAGGGAGAAGGAAACTCCAATGTCTTGGTAACACATTGGGAACGCAAATGGGGAATAAATATGCCATAAATTATTTTAATCTTTCTTCGGTTACTATTTTTGAAAAAAAAATTGGATAAATATTTGTAGTCTAGGAAAAGATAAAAAGTAGATATAAATAATAGCTTTATACCAGGTAGAATTTACTGATAGTCAAGGTTCTGAAAATCTAACATCAAGCCCGTGCCAATACCAAACCAAGGATTGAACCGATGAAAGGAACTGTTGGGTCCACATGGTACACATAGGTAGTGCCCAAAAACCCTTTGATAGCCTCCAAATTAATGTTTGATTGCCTAAAATGCTATATGTTTGCATGGAAGAAAAGATGTGGCTATCGAGTTGACCATCATTCCTATGGTTTCATGTACGTGTTGAACATAGAAACATGCATATTTATCATATAAATAATATAATATATACTCCAAATTTTATATAATATACAGGAATTCATATAGGAGCATACCAACAACTACAACTAACAGGTCCATTAGGCACTGAAGAAGACTAAAAATAAAACCATTCAATAGAGAAAACAATAAATAAAGATATATCTGTAATCGCATTCAATAATAAAATCATATTTTTTAAAACTTCATAAAGTCCCCTATCTTATCGCCAACACAAGTGCCTGCCAAGCTTGTAGACATTCTGGTTGATCACTAGCTCCATGCTTTATATTTGTTGCAGATAAACCTGGTATTGCTCCAATGTCAATATTACTCATAATAATGACCATAGTAGTCCCTCATGTAGAGATTTTACCAGATCGGATGTGATCATCATAAGAGCAGTACTTTGGTTCTTGTTAAGGTATGAGGAAAATAAATAAATGTGAAGCTGTGCCACTATACCAAGTATCTTGGCTATATCCTCCATGTCTCCTAAATTATGCTTGAAAGTCCCCATACCAATCAATGGGATATATGTTCTGAGCGTATGCGCTGCCTCTCCGAGTATTATGAGCACTTGATATGGATCAAAGAGATGAAAGGGAAGAGGATGTCGATTGGGAGCGCCGATCATCTCCCCTTGACCACCGGATTGAGCGAATTTCCTCCATAATCACCTACTTCAAAGAGATACCCCTTTTTAATACTACTTTAGTTTCTCTTTAATCTTTCTTTAGTTTCTTTTAACATTTAAGCCCAAATAATAATGTATAGTTTCAGTGTGGACCATGTCATGGGAGAATTATGTTATTGAAGTCTAACTCTCCAAACTTCTATAGCTATTTTCATTTTTAATTTAGCCCTTTTTAGTTCAGTTTATATTCCCAATAGATGAAACAAGATAAACACATCCATTATGAATTGGAATGTATTAGATAATTTTATATATATATATATATATATATATATATATATATATATATATATATATATATATATATATATTCATTGTTCCACCTGCTAAAACATGGCCCAAGACCTTAGCAAGATGCTTTGACTCACGGAGGGTTCGGCAATCGGATGCAAGAGGAAGGAGACCAATTTAGAGTGGGAACCCCAAGATCATGTCATGTTTGATTAGAATGGTAGAGTGAAACCACCAACCAGCTTTTAGATTTCTACTAGCATGACAATACTTGTCGAATATATACGTAGCTTGATACTGAGGATTAGAAGTTTCAAGAGGGTACTTAACCTCCAATTAGAGGAGGGGGGTCCGAACTCATTTGAACAGGTAAATGCTAATCGTAGGCTGAAGCTTAATCAAAGTACTCGATGCCCCCGTCGAAAGGAACCATATATTGATTTTTGTTAGTTCTCTCTTCAAGCTTTCAAGTAATCATATATTGATTTTAGTTTGCTTACATTTTTTAAGCATACGATGTCCAATGAGTATGATTGGAATTGGTAGAATGCCATATGAAACAACATTATCTTCTGACACTGGTATTAAACCAGTAGAATGGTCAGAATGGAAAACTGGCTCAAAGCCACTCAACCAACTTGCTTTCATGGCTATCAGGAGTGCTGTGGAATAAAAGGAGGACCCTGTGGAAAACTGTCAAGCAATCAGCAACCCGCTCAACCAAATTCCAGTAACCACTCTCCACAAGTCCACAGGATGCTCCATTAAACTCGATGCGTTAATTGGACAAATCATAACTACAGGAGTGGCCACACATTTCCATGGCTTCATCACGTCTCTAAGCTATCATTGAAACCTAATTGCTGTGTCCAGGGAACGAAAAAAAGAAAGGGAAAGATAAAAAAAACAAAAAAAAAAAAAGCACACGCTGCCGCCGTACTTCAGCTGTTTCGAGTCCTCAATGTTCTGATAAAAAACAATAAACATGAGACAAGGACCAGCTTGTCCCTGAATGCTAGGCTTTAATCAGGCATCTTACAGGGAATTTCTAATGAACCACAGCACAGCTATGTCATGCTAACTAAATATCCTGAGTACATAAAACCTAAAATAAACATCAGGTCCTATTCCATGTTGATAATGCTCGAACAACATTCAGCAGATAAGAGAGAAATTTGTCCAAGCCTGGAAGCACTTCGCATCACCAGTCCAAGACTGGAACAAGCACATGATGCTCTTCACTGAAATAGATCATTTTACTATAAATAATGAATATTTAATCTGTGGATTGAAGCTTTAGGTGGTAATTTTCTTGATGTTTTCCAACTTCTTCTGCTGCCTGCATTAATACCAACCAAAAACAAGCAGCAATGACCTATCATGGCATACCTCTTTCAGCCCTGGAAATATCATATGGTGAGAAAATCCCGCATTCGCAAAGATTAGTTCCTATGCGCAGCATATGATGAAAAGGGTCTGAGCCTCGAGTGGTCGTAGGGCCAGCTCCAGCCAAAAAAAGAGCCACATCCGATGAAAAGACTATAGAAAGCGATAAAGTGGGCATTGTGGATGATGAAGGAACCGACCGAAAAATCCGTATGACAGAATGACTTCTAGGTTCTCTCCACAAACTCCAACATCTTCCACTGAGTTGTTGATCATTCTCACCATTAGCTAACTGCTATTACCATTTGCAAAGCATTCTGGGATGTGGTTATCACTCTTTATCACAAAAAAGGCAGCGCCGACCGCTAAGCAATGGTTCACCTCTAGCAAAAGGTCGGCGAGGTGGCTTCCCTATCAAAGGATGTCTGCCTGGAAGACTAATTACCAACTAATTAAGATACTATCACAGTCAAGGACGTCGATAGAATGTGCCTACAAAATGCTTTTTTCAACCACAGCAAGTTCTGATAAAATGAAGGTTCATTACTAGGCATTGATTCATCATTCTTGCATGCAGAAATGGCAATGAAGATTGATGACCTTCATAAATAGCTCTTGAGCATGAATGTTACATCTGTTTAAATAAAATTATATGGAAGAAGAGGTCAGCAGTATGAGAACGGCGATGCAGTTCAAACCTCCATTGAATGAGCCTTGTCATTTGAAATTGGTCTGGCTCCTTCCCACAGCTCCCTTAGTTCATTTCTTAACCATGACAGGAAAATAACAGGCCCCAAAGTTGATGGAACCTGCAGTGATACAAACAACAAGAATGCAGCTGTTTGTTTACTAGAGTTTGGCACATACGATGCACATGAGAGATACTACACATGGCTGTGATCTTCCAATCTGATGAAAAATTTTAATAATTTACGCAATTTTATAAATATACTCCTAACAAAGCCCTTCAATGAATGCTTTTTTAGTATTACTTATAATCCCAGAGTACAAATCTTGCCATGGTTTGATTCAATGATTCAAAAGGGGTTTTTTGATATGCAGAATAATAACAAGAATAAAAGGGAAAAAAAATGATTTATGGCGTGACTTCAAATAGATTGATGAAGAATAATGTAAGAGAGGGGAGTAAGAATGATGTTTCATAAAAGGCAAATGTTTGCTATTCCTATACAGATAATACTTGTGACAACAAAACTAACATTAACACAGATGAAAACAACTGATACCTCAGGTGAATAGAACTCACCAGATAAAGAAGAGCAGGTTGAGGAGACTGACTCAAGATCCCAGCAGCCAAGGCAGTGATCAGCCCAACTGCATAACCAGAAAGTGCATACCATATGTATTTATGCCGTTTTGAGGAAGATGTGCCTGATGAAATATCCATTTCTCTATGCTTCTGATGGTCAAAACAGAGGACCAAAGCAAGAAGCATTCCAGGAATGGCCTGCAGAATCAACATCCCCTTTGTTATCGTAATTCAATTGGCAACTTAATGAAACAGGCAGAGCTATTGCAGCTGTAGATAAATAGACATGTCATAGAACCAGCATCGAGATTAGGAAAGATCAAATAAACAAGCTTAAAATAAATTCAAAGTGTTCTACATTATTATTTGTAGACAGCACACAATGATTTGAGTTCAACATTAATAGAATAAAACTATTACTCAATGAAAGATATGGTGACAAAATATAGAAGTAAAAACAACAATGAAACATCACGCCAATAATGTCTTCACATACAGTTAAAAGAGGCATTGCTTTATAGACTACATCCAGCCAAAAAAGTTAAGACATAAGTACAACAATTTCAGCCTCCCATTATGGTGGGCAACACTGAGTGCAGATTTTATCCATACGAATTAGCTAGTTTTAGTTCATAAAAGATGAGAGAATTGCGAACAAGCTGCTATTAGTTGCATTGACCAGATAATCCTGAGAAGTTGCTACATCTGTAAAGGAAAAGTTTGCTTAGGCGAAATGAGTCGACTTCCGCATTATTTTGATCTCTGTAAATATAGACACAATATTTACAGATAATAATAACTTCCCATATTGGCAAAAGAAGTAACTTTTCTTTCCACTTGTGCATTTGCTCATTTCTCCTGTTTCTTGTTATTGCATTCCACATGATGCATTAACAGGCAGAAGCAAGGGAATATGTCCACCTTTTGATTTATAAAAAGAGGGTGGGGGGCACCACCAGAGTTGGAGAGAAAAGGGTGTTACAGTTGGGCTATAACTCGGACAAACCTGCAAGATCTAAATCAGAAATGATAAGATTGAGAACATTCAAGGATCGGAAGAGCTAAAAGTAGATTGGTTTTATCCAAAACATATCTGAACTAGGACAGCTACAGTATGCACACAAAATTCCAGGTCTGGATCCAAAAAGGCATATGCAATTTTTCTCGGGTCTGAATATTTTATTATATCTAAGGTAAATAAGAGAATAAGAAAACCCCATGAACTTCTCATGAGCAACTAAGCCCTTAGCCCTTTCTCCTGAAGTCTTGGTCCCTTCTCCACTCTACCCTAGCCATACAATCCCCTCTCAAACCTCCATTCCCACCACATGCCATATCGCACCCTGATCATGGCCCCGAGTAGCTACCAGCCAAGCCAAAGCTACAACAATGCCCCACTAAATAAGTATGGGAGAGGATACTAATGCACCAGAAGGACAATGTCTTCATGGCAAGTGATGCCACCTAAGACATCATCATGGGTGTCTACCAATGCCGTCACCATCCATACACATGGGCCTTGATGACCACATACCATAGTATTAACTCAAGGGTCTTCATTTCCACCTCCTTGAAAGCCAAACATGACCATAACTAGAAAGAGAGAAAGGAATAGGTTAGATATCCTTATTGAAGCAAGCACTCCAATAAGATATCCTTCCTACTTCAGTTCCATCTCTCTGTTGGCCTCATCCAAGTACTCGAATTGGCAGGGGTCAAAAATTTTTATTGTTGCGTGGTCTATGCCATCATGATTACAATGTTGCATGTGGGACTCAAACAATTTTGCTGCCTATGTAAGTTCTATGGCATAAGGAAAGAGATTGCATGAATAGTCATCACACTGTTAGTTGTCTTTTGCAACAGATGGAGATCACATATTTATCAAACTTGTAGAAATTTACAATAATATTATCACAAGACCTAACCTTGCTACAGTTTTAGAGGAGTCTCAATGGAGGCCAAGAATTGTCAGGTCTCATTGATGAAGACTGTAAGCCCATCAGACTTGGATTGAGTACGTTTGAAATTTGGGTGCATGAAAAACATATACAAATGCATGAAGACTGCAAAACAACAATATATAGCAGTCAAATCAGACTGGAATACTATTGCAGTCAACATGTTGTGTAGTGCAAAGGACAGAAACATACAAGCCACAAATGTTTTTGTGGTGCACACTGAGATAATACTGCAGGTGGACTTAGCTCAAATTGTGGATACATCAACTAACAAATTCCACTTTCAAGTTGACCAAGAAACGAATCCCATAATATCATAAGAACAATGGTAAATGCAGGTTAAGAGAATTTCATACCATGTCTCCAAGGCCCAGCATTATGTACTCGCCAGCAGTGCTCCCAGGAATCAGCCCACCCATCAAATTTCTCGGAAAGACAAGCTTAACAGGCAGCTCTAGCTTCTTTGCTATCAATTGCAACCCCGGAAGGCTCAAGCTATTGGCCACCGTGTGGATTGGGTTAGAAGCCTTCTGTGTTGCAACCGAGACCATAACATTCGCTCCAAAAAGCCTCTCCGAGAAGAAGACCCAGAAAATATCATACACAAATAAGCAGACAAGAAGCAATGCGCAGATCTTAATGTTTGGCAGCCGTACATGGCTAACAAATGTCATACATATGGCAATGCCCAATAAATTGTTCAGAACCCAATGCCCGGAAACGAGCCAAGCCACCACAGTTCCTATACATAACAGCAATAGAATTCCTTGGCTGCGTGTACAAGACTTGGAGCAGCATCTGGAGACATATGGGTCCATTAAATTGAACTGGGAAATGATGTAGGCAGCATAAGGGGAGAGACAAAAGAAGAGCGCAGAGGCTGAGGCAATGGCTGTAAAGGCAGTGACAAGGTGGGACACCGACGAGAAAAGATAGAACATTAACAGAAGGCTGCAAGAGCTCGCTACAGGGATCATGAGTGCTTGGGACCGGTCTAATGTGATGGATGCCTCTGAGAAGTCTAGATTCCTCTCCATCTCCTTGCCATGATCCAGAGCTCGGGAAGCCGATGCAAAGGTCACAAAAATTGCTGTCAGCATGAGAGCGAGGGATGCAGGATCCAGCAAGTATGTAAGCCTCCATAGCGACTCCATAGTAGCACAAGCACACCAAAACACCCTTTTTTTTAGCTCTCCCCTTCAGCACTCTAGTTATGTCGATATAATTTCCTCGTAGCGTTGTCTATTAGTTTGCGTTCCACTGGAGATGAAACCCTAGCTGACAATATTTCTGTTACTGAAAGCTCCAAAATTTATCTGCAGCCACAGTAGGGCAGAAATTTAAGACATAATTGAGCATAAAAACTTCGAGATCTCAACAAAGGAGCTTGCTTTTAGGGTTCATGATTAATAAAACTTAAAATATTGAATAAACTAATTGAATTCAAGAGAAAAACAATAAATTGAGAACCATGGAAGTCAATTTTCTACTGAAAGTAACAGGGAAGAAGAGGGATTTTTTAACAGATATCTACCTGTAGCCCTGCGAATCGAGAAAACGATCACTTCCAACAACATTAAGAGAAGAATATTTTTTGACTGGAACAGCTAGCAATCGAGGGAGGGAAAGGATTTTTTGGATTAGGTTTCGCGAAGGAGAGGGGAGGGAAGGGGGGCTTACGAGGCCCGGCGGAGGGGTTTTGATAAGGCGGTATGTGGACCTACGAGCAATGGCTTTTCCGGATTTCTTCCCCGGTAAAGGGTCTCAGAGGGCCGCGAGCGAAGTCCGACGGCGACCATCCGCTGATTGGAAATTGACCTCGGTTTATGGCCCAATGTGCTGACTTCTCCGACATTATCGCTCCCGCTCATTTTTTCACGCCCATGATGGACGGCGCGATCGTATATCTCGGGAATTTTTGGGACCCATCTGTAAATTTATTGGATTGCTGCGATTGTGCAAGAACGTTGACTCTTTTTTTAATAAAAACTGAAAAAGGATACTTCTCACCCATGACAGGTGCGATCGAACCGACGAGCAGCAAGGGGCTGGGGTTCGACAAAACCAACCCAAAAAAAAAAAAAAAAAGAAAGAGAGAGAGAGAGTATACTACCTGAGTTCAACTCAAACATCAGCTGAGCCATATTTGAGCTCAAATTTGAACTAAAATTCGAGCCTCACTTAGAAATAAAAAATAATATTATTAAAAATGTATATATATTTTATCAGGTATATGAGTCTTTGAGCCGAGTATTTTGCTACTTAAGCAGTTGAGCTTAATTTAAAAGGCTACTTTAGCTACTCGAGGTCGACAGTAACTTGATAGCAGTTGAGTCGAGTTAAGTTTGGACTAGAGTTAGAGCTTGAGCAGCTTATGAGATACGCTACTCATTTGCACCTCTACTCCTGACCCATACCCATCCCAACCCTTCATTGATCAGAGTCCAGCACTCGGCTAGAATAGGTTACTGCTAGAGGAATCGGAGATCCTACTCATTACTCCTTTTAATCAAACAATTAGTTTCTAAATACATAATTAGTTTTTAATTAGAAATGGTAATTTACTCCACCTCATTGTGTATCCGATCTGACTTGATTCTAGCGGGGCAGATTTTATTTGACCCATAGCACATTCGTGATTAGTATGGGTGATGGTAAAACTCGCCTCAAACTTGATTAAGATATATATAAATCTTCATAAATTTTCTCCACGAGACAAGAAAATTATATTTTGTATACATTTTTTTTTTGTGTGTGTGTATCTTTACTTGATTTGTTTAACCTATCCCGTCTAACTATACCAGCTCCGTCCTATTATAGGCAAGTATGAAACAGGTGTGGATAATGATCGACCCACCCCACACTCAACCTATTGCTGTCTCTAGTTTTAACTGCTATTTCCAAAGATGATAATACAAAAAAAAATATGGAGATCCTAACATTATGTTCAAAATTTATAGCATACTATATATAAAATAATAGTTTTAAATTTAAAGAATATCCTATTTTGATTATATTTGTTATTTTTCCTACATAATGAACCCTTATTTAGACCATATGATTATTTTCCTAGAAAAATCAAACTTTTGGCTTTTAAAAATAAATAATTAGGTCATAGTCGCTATCTTTGAGGACAATGATAGAATAAAAAACATGAGAGAGAACCTACTAGTTTATTTATAATTTATATATAATATAGTTTAAAATTTTATATCCATCGATTGCACGAATCCAATTACTAGTTCTCTAAATTAAATTTTACATATTAATAATTATTTTTAAACATGATATCATTTTTATTTAAATAATATGTTGGTAATTTATAAATATAGAATTTGTGATGAAGGATAGTTCTATAAAAATATTTTTACTAGGCACAAAAATGGAAATTAAAAATTTTATTTTTTAAGAATAAAAAAAATTATTTTTATGTATTTTTTGAGATTAGAATTTTATTAGGACTCTAGTATTTTATTCCTATACAGGCTCTTATTAGAATTTTGGGCTATATATATAAATCTATTGCTATATTTGGAGAGACAATTTATATTATTTTGATTTGAAATTTGAGAATATTAAGTTATTATTATTTTTTTCTCTCCCTCACTTCTTCTGTTCTGCGTCAAATTGAAATTTTACTTTCATCTTTTCCAAGCACGTATTGTGCATGCTTGGTTGCTAGTCAAATAAAATGTACAAGTTATAATGATCTCAATTGGTAGTTGGAGCTGGCATGTAAAAATAGGTGCAATTCTTAGGTCACCTCATGGTTAATGTAGAACTCAAGATTTGTCTTAAATGGTGGCAATTCCACTTTAATTCCAAGAGAGTTATGAGACCGAAAGGGGGGTCTAAGGGGTAACGGTTGCGTCCATCTTTTGCTCCGAGATATCCGAACAATGGTGATGGATAGAGGGCCTTTTAGGTCAAGCATGTTTTTTGTGAAGCCAATGAAGCTGCGGATTGGGTGGCTGCTTATATAGTCAGTCACTTGGATAATATTATGTGGACTAAAGATGGAAAGTTGCCTCTGACACTTTAAGATATTTTATTTTTTAATTTTATTGGGTGTATCCATACTTGTCCCTATGATCGACTTATTTTTAAAAAAAAAAAAAAAAAAAAAAGAAAAAAAAGAGGAAGAAGGAAGGAGAAGAAAGAAGAGACATGAGACCGTGGTTTGAATGTAGCCGCTCATCTCATCCCATCATGGGTCAAGTCTTATCCTTCATATGTTGCCGTCCCAATCTCGACAACCTCCTATTCTCGGCAGATCGAGCTCAATTTATGAATTGCCGCGGCCGGCGCCGAAGGACACAAAATAACAAACAATACGATTCGGAGATCCGGCCGTAGATATCTGTCGTCAGAAGCTCCCGTTGAGATAGATCTGCCCGATCACATCCGACGGTCCATTTCACCCCTCCAGATACTCCGTCGGTCGCACTCCGATTCCCCAAATCCCTTAAACCCTCAACTTACCCTGCTCTCCGCCACGCCGCCGTCGTCGCTGGAGGTCTGCCGCCCCCGCCACCATGCAATCGCTCGCTATCTCCTCACCCTTCCTCAACCTCTCCCCTTGTCCCATCGAAACCCCGAGCCCCCGCCGCCTTCTACACCTCCGGCCTCCCATCTTTCCCCTCCGCGCCTCCTCCTCGGCCGAGCATGGCCAGGTCGTCGAGAGCCCTCCACCTCCGCCGCCTACGGTCCCTCCCGCCCCCTACAAGCTCAACAAGTACAGCTCCCGAATCACGGAGCCCAAGTCCCAGGGCGGATCGCAGGCCGTCCTATACGGCGTCGGCCTCTCCGACGACGACATGAAGAAGCCCCAGGTGGGGATCTCGTCAGTGTGGTACGAGGGTAACACGTGCAACATGCACCTCCTCCGGCTCGCCGAGGCTGTCCGGGAGGGCGTCCGCGAGGCCGGCATGGTGGGGTTCCGCTTCAATACCATTGGGGTTAGTGATGCTATCTCCATGGGCACGCGAGGCATGTGCTATAGCCTGCAGTCGAGGGATCTCATCGCCGATAGTATTGAGACCGTCATGGGCGGCCAGTGGTACGATGCCAACATTTCTATCCCTGGGTGTGACAAAAATGTGAGCTTTCCCTCTTTCTCTGTCTCGCTAGCTCTCCTTCATCTGCTTCTATTGTTTTCTTGTTTTTCCGTGATGACCTATGCTTGTGTACTTGACATTAATGTGTTTGTTCTTCTTGGGCGTTTTATTTTGTAATGCGGATGCAAGGACTTCTCCTTTTTTTTTTCTTTTGCTTGATTAGTGGTCATCGAAGAATTGAAAATCGTGTGTATGTGCTGCTTTTTGAATGTAATTTCAATTTTTGATTAGTTTTATCTCTTATGCGGATGGAAGGATAATCCCCCTGGATCAGTGATCATGAAAGAACCGAAAATCATGAGCGAGGATGCGTTGGAGCTATTTAAATTCATCCCTCCACCCCTCCTTTCTTGGCAGTTTCAAGAGTCTGTAATGTGATGGAAAGATATTTCTGTTTTCCTTGGATTATGACCGGAAAAGAATTGATGCAGAGATGTCTGGATTCATTTTATTTTCTAGGTATTTTAGTTTGCTCTGTGGTTTTGAAAGATGTCTTTTGTACCTTTTATTGATTTGATAATAACGAGTGATTTGAATCTTGAAGGAATTCAGTGCTGTTCAAGTTCATCTCTTTTCATTTTTTAATGCTTTAGCTTGAATCACTGATGCAACTAACTGCGAGTTTTTAATTATCTACTTATTCTTTCTGTCACCCTGTTTCTTTACAGATGCCAGGTACAATTATGGCAATGGGACGGCTTAATCGACCAAGTATAATGGTCTATGGTGGAACCATTAAGGTAATATAGCTTCATTTTGGTTAAGTTCCTAATGATTTTTTTTTGCTCGTTTTCAATGTTGTGTTTACCCCTTTACCAACAGGCACTTCTTCTCAGTTTTTTGACTGCATCCAGTCATCCTAACAAGCATTCTTGAAGGCAAAACTCATGCTTTTCTTATCTAATCTATGAACTATCCTCTTGATTTTCTTTTATTCTATGTTACTTTAAGTGGATCAAAGTAGAGTTGCTTTCTAATGGAAGCCAACCCTAGCTTATATATATATGCTTGTAGTTGTCAACTATCTTTATTCTATATCATCATCATATTAGCAAATCATTTTTCTTCCAGTTCTATAGCCAATCTAGTTCCACAACTTTCCATCTTGAAGATGTAGAGGTATTTTGCCTTTTAAATTACTTGACCTTGATTTTTGTTTGAAGAGATCCTACAAATTACTTGACCTTGATTTTTGTTTGAAGAGATCCTACAGAAGCCCATAATTCGTTCTACTCTTTGGAAAACATTTACCTTTGATCTTTTCAATATCATTTAACTTGCATTTGTGGAAATACCAATTGTTCGAAATAGTGGCTTGAACATGCATCATGCCCGGTGGACTGTGTCATTCATAGCTGAGTATTCAATAGCATAATTAGGAATTCATTTCACAAGCACAATAAATTGCTGTTTGGTGCGAGGAAATGGTTTAAACTGGAGAAGAGGGCCCCAGATACACAAAAATCAACATATTTTATGAAGAAAACTGATTCTTTCCCCTTTTCAATTAGTCATGGTAAGTGAAATATCTCTCATAAATGACAAAACTAAAGTATTTTACAACCCAGTGCCTGGGATTTACTCTGCATTTTATAATGAAATATCATACGTTATTGCTAATATAATTCGATTAGGTGTTTAGATTCCTTTTAAGTTCTGGTGCATGGAAATCTTAGTCTATCTGCTGCTCTTTCAGTTCTTCCTTCATGTATAATTGGCTTTTTTTTTGAAATGTACTAATTGTGTTCCATTTTGTGCAGCCTGGTCACTTCCAGGGCCATTCTTATGATATAATATCTGCATTTCAGGTACATATTCAATTTGTTATTTCAGAAAATTGTTATTGGAGGGTTTAGCTTCTTATATTGTTTTAAATCTTTCTTCAACATATTTTAACTCTTTGCTTAAGTCACTTCTTGTCTTTCATAGAAAGATTAATTCAGTTGAAAACATGTACTCCTGCTTTAGGGGACTTAATGATAATAACTTGTTCTGTATTTTTATATATGAATCTTTAAACTGAAGCATGTCTGATAACCTTTCATCATTCTGTTGGTATGCTTTCAAGTGTTACGGAGAATTTGTAAGCGGGTCAATCAGTGATGATCAAAGAATGAATGTGGTGCGCAATTCTTGTCCTGGAGCAGGGGCTTGTGGTGGCATGTATACTGCAAACACCATGGCATCTGCTATTGAAACAATGGGCATGTCACTTCCTTACAGGTACAAATCATAGGCTCAACATCAAAGCATGCTTTAAATGCATAGGAGGTAGAATTTAATATTTTATCATCATAACATTCTGAATTTGCATAGTTTGGGACTTCTGCTAAGTGCTTTTAGGGTTTTTTTTCTTCATTTTCATCTTCCGGAATTTGTTTTTATTTGTTTCATGCATTTGAGACAGCTCTTCAACCCCAGCTGAAGACCCACTAAAGTTAGATGAGTGCCGCTTAGCTGGGAAGTATCTCTTGGAATTGTTAAAAATGGATTTGAAGCCTCGAGACATTATCACTGAGAAATCATTACGAAATGCCATGGTCATTGTTATGGCACTAGGTGGGTCTACTAATGCTGTGCTGCATTTGATTGCTATATCTAGGTGGGTGCACTGGTTACTTTCCATGTGGAATAGAGCTGGTCGTCATTTTTTTAAATAATTAATGATTTTTTCTCCTTTCAGGTCTGTAGGTTTGCGACTGACTCTTGATGATTTTCAGAAGGTTAGTGACAAGGTCCCTTTCCTTGCGGATCTCAAGCCTAGTGGTAAATATGTCATGGAAGACTTGCACAAGGTATGCATTATGTGTCCTTGTTCAAACTTTGTTATGAATAGTTATTAATTATGATGCCTTGTTATTTTCCGTTATTTAGAAGCGTGCCATTTCCGTGAACCATTTGACAATCATGGTTACAGATTGGAGGAACGCCTGCAGTGATTCGCTATCTTTTGGAGAATGAGCTTTTGGATGGAGACTGTATAACTGGTATGTGAGGTAACCTATCTAGTTGATTAAGTTTTTCTTGCTTTGCTGCTAACATATATATTTTCATTACAGTCACAGGGAAAACTCTTGCAGAAAATGCCAAACATTTTCCTGCTTTAACTGAAGGACAGGTAAGATGGTAGATTTTTATTAATTAAGTTTTTATATTCTGCCCATTAACAAAAATGCCTTTTCATGCCTTTTCAGCAAATAATACGCCCACTTGAGAACCCCATCAAATCAACAGGACACATTCAGATACTTTATGGGAATCTTGCTCCAGAGGGTTCTGTAGCAAAAATAACAGGCAAAGAAGGGTTATTTTTCTCTGGTATTGCATTTAGTACTGATTGTTTTTCCCGTTATCTTTTAAAGTTTATAATTTTTCAACTTAGCAATAGTTATACAATGCCACAGTATTATTCATGGAGATTGCTCGCCAGGTCCTGCACTTGTTTTTGATGGTGAGGAGTCTATGATTGCGGCAATTTCAGAAAATCCTATGAGCTTTAAGGTAATGTATTCTCATACAACCTTTATTATTCACTCATGTTTCTTTTCTTCAATAATTTCTTCCTATTTTTTCATTTTTCACTCCTGTCATTTGAAAGAAGTTGGCATTAGAGAGGGAAGAGCATTCAGCTTGCTATGACGATTGTTGCGTTACTCATTTATTTGATAATCATGAAATTTGAACTCTCCCATTGCTTTTCAGTTAATAAATAATACTGTAGCTTCTGGAGATAAGTCCCTTTTCATTGGTATATTTTTGTCTTTCATTGTGTGTCCTTTGCTTAGTTGAATGACACATGTTGCTTCCTTTGCCATTAGAATGTTATCTCTATTACACAGACAAGAACACAATTTTTTCTTGTTACATGTATATTTATAGATGATTTTTGACACAGTAACTATACATTATTGGTAATATACTAATATTTTATTTTTGCACATGGTAATTTCTTTTTGATATTCTGGGAAGCTCTTTCTTTTTTTTTTCTGTTCCTTTTTTTCTTTCCCCTAATTTGCAAAGCTGTATACTAACATTGCTCATTGTATCGGCACTCAAAAAAAAAAAAAAACATTGCTCATTGTATTGTGACTTATAAACATTGTTAAAAAAGCTGACAGGAGGGATCAATGCACAATGACCTTACATACTATGTTTGCAGCGCAAGGTCATCGTTATCAGAGGAGAGGGACCGAAGGGTGGACCAGGCATGCCTGAAATGCTAACACCAACAAGCGCAATAATGGGTGCTGGTCTTGGAAAGGTATCTTCTTGTTGACTTAGATGACAATTTGTGGTTGAGTTGTTAGTGTTGGGATGAGCCTTATGCCTGCCAAGCAGCCATTAAAAAACAGGCATAAGGAATAGTTATGCTGGTCAAAATTTGCTTACGCCAGGCATAACTATTGTAGGGAAAAGTTGTCATAAGTGTTTCCTAGGATAAGGCCATCATTTATGCCTAAACCCCCTGCCCTTTTTTCTCTTTGGGCAAAAAAAACTCGACCAAAAGTTATTCCCAAAATCGTACCTACACAAGAATGGGAATAACTTGGGGCACAACTATTCCAATAGGCATAACTTTTCGTATCCCGATTTTTCTTATCCCGAACCAAATGCAACCGAAGAATCTGGAAAGAAGAATGACAAGCTGGAGCTACCAGACTGTCATAACTGAAAAATCTTCATGATTTGCTTAAGATACCCCAGGCCACATGCTAAAGCTAGTTCTGAATGGTAAGTTCATGGGTGATATTTTCTTGCATGTATGCTAGTTTATTAACATATCGATAATTTCTCAATAGTAATGTGAAATTAGTTGCTCTTTAGTATACAATGCGTTGTAGTTGGGTTTACAGATTCTCTATCTGATATGGCCATTACTAGCAGATGTACCTTTCTTTAAAGCTGGGATTGATTGTCTGCTAATTACTGCTCATATATTTTTCACCACCAAAAAAAAGCAAACAAAGTCATGTATTTTTATGATATTATTTTTTTTATTTTTCCTTTTAATTTTGTTTAATAAATACTCGAGGAACCGATTGCAAGTAGTTCTCTAAATCACATAACTAAAACTCCTTGTTTTGTTTAGATGCTTTGGTTTAGCTAGAAACTTTTGATTCCATTTTCCCCTGTTTTTGTTAATATAATTTGTTAAATTCTGTAGGAATGTGCCTTGCTTACGGATGGTAGGTTTTCTGGAGGGTCACATGGATATGTTGTTGGCCATATATGCCCTGAAGCACAGGTACTTAAAAGCTTCCTTGATTTGTCTTCCACCCATCTCATATTTCTATTTTTCTTTCCTTTGAGTCAATGCTTGCTGAAAATGATACAAAATAGTAGAACGTATGTGATGGGGTATTGGGTGTACCAATATAGGAAGAGCTTTTAAAGACAAATGATATCGTTATTTAGACTTGTCAATTTGTTTCAACTTCAAAAAATTGTGAAATTTTATATTGGTAGGAAAAGCACTAGCAGAAATGAGAAGCAAATTACAGCTAGGGAGCTATATTATGTAGAATCAGCACAGAATGAGGGAAAGTTACCAGTTGAAAGAGGCCCTACATAGGAAAGGAGCAGTTCCAGAGCTCCTATAATGAACAATGGAACTTAATAATGGAAGATAGCTCTTTACATTTTCATGCTGGCATCTCCTCAGCAATGGGAGGATTTGACCTACAGGGCATCTATGTTAGAAAAGTTTCTGATCATCACAGTGGCATCGCAAAGTTAGGAGAGGTGACCCAAAGATTGCTGGAAAGCAAGCCATTATTTGACATTATCTGCAAGATGTCAATTTTTTTCATCATTATTTTTCATCTTTTAGCTTATGATCTTGGCCCATTGATTTTGTAATAAATCCACAAGCCATACAGAAGGGACATTAGTCCGACAAGAATATATAACATCATCTGGTACAGAAAGAAGAGCTTAATAATCATGGAATTTGAGTCGTGCACTCTCTAATGATAATCACCGTGCTTCTCAAGGAGTTCTTTTATTTCTTTCTTTTTGTTAGAACAAGGATCTGTGAAGGCGCTGGTGTCAAAGTTCGAAGTTTAAACTTCCCGAAACAGGATGACTGATTGATTTCCTCTAGACATAAATTGTTTGACTAGCAATGGTTGGTGTTTTGGAGCAGAGTGAGTCCTTTGTTGCAGGGGAAAAAAATCATTATCCATATCAAGGATTAGTTTCACTTCGTAGGATTACCTACCTTTTTTTCCCATCATGAAGTCTCTTTTACAGCACAATATCTGTTATATATGTTCTAATATTAAAACTACCATTCCAGGAAGGTGGCCCAATCGGCCTAATTCAAAATGGAGATATAATCACCATTGATGTTGTAAAGAGAAGAATGGATGTTGAATTGACCGAGGAACAGTTGGCTGAGAGGAGGAAAAAATGGAGTCCACCAGCTTACAAATCCACGCGAGGAGTGCTGTACAAGGTATGCTTAATTGAATTTCTGGTACTGAGTAATAAACATTTTTTCTCTTTTCTCTTCCCTGTCTTTTCCTTCATTTCTGAAGAAGAATCTTTCCTATTCCTTTCAGTACATCAAGAATGTGCAACCTGCTTCAAGAGGATGTGTTACAGACGAATAAGAAATACCGAGACCGCCAATTTGTGATTTACCATCGGTTCTCGTGCTGCGATTCTTTAAGATGTAGGTCCTGTCTGACTTCTCTGTTAATCCTCGAGCAAACTAAATGCTGGGACCAAATTTTTCTGCGTAGGTGGACTTTGGTAGCTTAGTCTTTTTGCTTTTGACTGTAAAAGAACTTTCAGGATTTTAAGTTATGTGCATTGTATGTCAATTCAGAACAAAAAGAACATTGAACAGTCTTTTAGAATTTTTAAAACCGTGCCAATGTGTTATATGAGAACTTTTTATTCTTAAAATACCTTTCTGCTCTCAATGGATCATGTCTTTTCTATCTCTAGCCGGTTCCGAGTAACTCACTGGCGATGGAACTTTTCTCAAAGCTATACTCCTGACCTTGAAAACTTCTGGGGTCCTGCTCCCTCACAATTCACCAACTCTTTTGGACCGAAACTGACATTAAGAGTTGTGAACAAATACTCTTTTGTGTGTAAATGCACGTCTGAGAGAGGATGAAAATGATCAAAAAATTATGTTTTGAAGTTACGTTTCTGAATAAATACTTATGAGCCAAACTTAAGGGAACTATTTATATTGAATCTAAAAAGACAAAAATTATTGAGAAGTAGCAATACAGCTTGAAATTTTTACAATTATTAGTATATATCATCGTATTGATTATTCTACATAAATCAATCTGGTAACTGGCTTTCTATAAGAAACCTTGCATTTCCTAAATGCTATGTACTGCTCAAATTATCACCAATACCTCGAGTACTTCTTGCTTATTGATTGAATGAATGTAGCTGTGCTTTTTTTTTTTTGGCTTCATTAGTAATACAACATTTTAGACTTGATCTTGATAGCACCAAAAGAGAGTGAACCAATATTTGGCCTCAGCATGATATCAATATAAATCCTACTAGTAGGATTTAATATTGTTTATTTTTTTTGATTTTACTTGAAACAAAAAATGAAGTAACCTAATAATCAATTTTACTTTTCAACTTTTGATTTTACTTGAAACATAAATGAAGTAACCTAATAATCAATTTTACTTTTCAACTCATTTATATAGATTGTAGGAGTACCTTTTTCTCACAAAAAAAAGGGGTATGCTTTTGACTATGCTAACAAAATTTTCTAATAGATAAATCTAACCAAATACAGAGAACCAAAAAAACATCTTATATTACATAGAGCAGTCACATTGCACCCCCCAAATATCTTTTGTGATATTTCGAGGAAAAGAAAGAAAAATAACTTGAAGAAAATATAAACAATGCGGAAATTCTTGGACAGCAAAATAAAAAAATAGACATTATAAAAAATAGAAAATCTATAAAACTTTTAGATATATGAGAAAGAAATTGTTTGATGCAGAAATATCGGTTTCGCATTTTGAGAGAAATTAGTAATTTGTCTCGGAATATAGTAATGCTTGTTCTGTGAATGTTCATATAACTTAGGCCGCTAAAAGCAAATTTGTGGAAGGTGAATTTGGTCACTTTCATGGAGGCAACATCTCAAGAACCATTTTTCATTTGAATTTGATCATGTCCATAAGCTTCCAAGGATCAAGCAGATATGGATGGTAGGAACTTGATTTCCTCTGAGCAAGCCAAGATATAACCATAGATGAATCCCCTTCTAGCATTTATGCTCTCTCTTACAAAACTAGCAAAATTAGCTTTATATAGGCTTGAAAATTTGTGTTTGCTATTGAGACAAATAGCCATATATTCTTCACAAGGCATGGTTGCAATCCAAATGATCTTTGCAGGCTGTTGTCTAATGCCTGGAAAAGGTTCGGATTTCTGTCATTCCAGATCATCCATAGCAAGGAAACTAGATGACGCCTTCTTTGCTTGTCACTTTTTCAGCATTATAAGATGCAGGATAAGTAAGGTATCTGCAAATCTTTAGATCACTGCTGCCATATATTTTTAAAAGTCAGGCAACAGAAGAGAGTAGGAACGACAATTTCTTTATAAAAAAAAAGAGGTCTTTTTTTTTTTTCCTCATAGGACCAGGGTTGAGTGGAGTTTAGTTGATACAGGGTCATGCTTCAATATAGAAATAGCCAAACAAGCCTTAAGTATTTTGTTATATATTAATTCTAGATGCAGCAAATGCACTTACCAAAGACCCATAAACTATAGAGATTGGTCATGTTTGGGCCATCTAAGACTACAATGAACTGTCACCACAATGAACCATATCAAATCAACTGCGGTGGTAGCAACCCCTCGTCTAACCATTGGGTACACTGTGCAAGTTGGACCATACATAGATGTTAGGCGTATCAATTATTTGTCACAATTATTTTACATTTGTTTTCTCCTTGTTTGCAATTATTTTCTCTACATGTGATCAGCTAATTTTCAGAATAGGACACAGGGTGGTGCAGCCCTTGAAGCAAGGAGAAGGTTCGAGGAACCTTTTCCTTGCAAACGAGGAGGAGACATGTCTTGTATAGGCTCAAGCTGAACTGCTATATCCTGAGCTATTCTCAGATCAATTATCGGCTCTCTAGGCGCACTAGAAAACTTGCTTGATAGTAGAAAGGGTGACAAGTCTAATGACAGAGTAGATACATGCACGGTCAAGCCGGCATTAGATCAGCTTAAAAAAAGATGATGGAAGAGAAGATATAAGAGTAGTATGAGTCCAAGTATCTTCGTCTTTGAAGATTTTTGTCACTGTCACATCGGCGTTCGAAAGAAGATGGATTGGAATAGAATATAGCACGAGCTAGTATTTATTTTTTTTAAAAAATATTTATTTATTTTTGTCAAATGGTACGGGCAAGTAGCAGAGAATTAGAGATGCTAAATTACCAATTATTATCAAGTAAAGATACCATGCTATATGCATAAATACAATAACCTATTGCTCGAGACCCCTCAAACTAATGCTTTGTATAGGCACAACGATGAAATTATGCTAGCAGTTTCGACATAGTCCAAGAATAGTGCAAACTCAATCATAATTTCATCATAGCGATCTATCATGTTCAAAAATTATATGCATCCCTTTTCTTTTATTTTACAATTATTTCCTCTATTATGATAAATGATTTCTCCATTATGTCTCATTATTAACTTTCTTCCAACCCAACATAATGTCCAGGAACCAAACAGCCATAGCTTGGCCAACCACAGCTCAATTATAATGTTGTCATCCCAAAGTGATAGGATGCTGAGGGAATAGCAAGGTGGTAAACTTAGTTCCCTAAACGGGAACTGGCCGTAGCATTTATCAGTTTGTGTCCGGTGAGTGAGTATATACTCTCCCAGCCCGGTTCCTGGTACCACCCACTTGGCCCACACGTGTGAAGTCGCACTCCAACACGTGCTACATTTTCTTGCTATTTTTATTCTAATCGAGGAAAAGAAATTTCTATCATGAGAAAGGAAGAACGCCGGGACTTCTTTGACAGTGAAAGAGAAGATGATGGCCATTTCACCGAACTTTCTATCTTGGTTCATAAAAATACACCGAGCTTCCACTTTATATTACTACATGATGGTTATCTTAGCCCGACAACATAAACTCTCAAGTAAAGATCGGATTGTATCTTTGATGCGAAAAAAAGAATCATCGTTTCTTGCAACTGGCCTTGTGCAGAGATCCATACAGATAGATAGACGAGAGAGTTCGAAGTGTGTTGCGAAAAATGATCTATAGTTAGTATCGTAAAAAAAAAATAATAATTATTTTTTATATAAAAAGATACAACCCGAATCAGATATTGCGCTGCATTCGAGCTGTTTATTATGCTGCCATTGATTGCTTATAATTTAGCAACCAAACCTTTATGCAAAGTTTTGTTTTATTTTATGACACATTGATGCCTCCTTATATACAAAGCTGCAAATGGATTATAAATCAAAAATAAGTTGTCCTGGAAATCAAGGGATGGAATTAAAACTATTACTGTGCAAATCCTCATGTCAAACCAAGGGGTGGATCTCGATTTTTTTTATTTAAGCTCTGTTCTGTTATCTGGATCTCTCACCTCTGCGGGCCCACTGAAATAAAAGAAGCTTCGAACGCTGGACGCCGGTCGTCCGACCCAGTTCCGTCCTCTGTCTATAAATGAAGTACGCGGAGGGAACGGTGGCACGGCTTCAGCTGACATCCAATCTCCTAATCAATGGCTTTTGCTGCTCCCTTCTCCTTCCCTCAATGCTCTCCCTCCCCACCTCTTCTCTTCTGCTCTCCTCCTCTCCTCCCGCCTTCCCTCTCCAAACTCTCCCATTCCCTCCTCTCCCTTCGCCGAAGCCTTCCCACTCCCTCTGCCACCACACGAGACTCCAACTTCCACCCCGCTTCTCCCAAGAAACACACCAAGTTCCAGCCTCTCCGGCCCCACGGCCTCGCCCTGACCTCCGACGACCGGACCCATGAAGTGCCTCCAACCACATTGCCCCGTAAAAGAGCAGAAGCCGAGAATTCAAGCTCGGCCCCTTGCTCTGAGAGGTCCTCTGCTTATAAAACAGAACACAAGCACCGAATGACCCTCGCCGAACTCTTGGACAGGAGCGGAGTCCTGCCCGTGTCCTTTTACGGCAATTTGGATGTATCCGTCGCCGGAATTCAGCATGATTCGAGGGAGATCACTGTCGGAGACCTCTTTGTCTGCTGTGCCGGGTCGAAGACCGACGGCCACCTGTATCTTTCCGAGGCTTGCGACCGAGGAGCTGCGGCGGTGTTGGCGGACAAAGAAATCGGTAAAGACGAGATCTTGGGTTATTGCGAGGCTCTTGTCGTAGTGGAGGACACCAATTCGTTGCTTCCTGTTCTTGCTGCATCCTTCTTCGGGCATCCTTCGAGGAGCCTCTCTGTAGTTGGGATCACAGGAACGAATGGCAAGACGACGACGGCCAGTTTGGTCAAGTCCGTCCTCGAGGCAGCTGGGTCGAGGACTGGGATGCTCGGCACCCTGGGGTACTACATCCATGGCGACAACAAATTGGAAGCTCCCAACACAACCCCTGGTGCTGCAACAGTACAGAGACTGATGGCGGAGATGGTGGGCAATGGGACTGACGCGCTCGTTATGGAGGCTTCCTCTCATGGGCTGGAGATGGGAAGGTGTGATGAAATAGACTTCGACGTCGCAGTCTTTACGAACTTGACAAGAGACCACCTTGACTTCCATGGGACTGAGGAGGAGTACAGGAAGAGCAAGGGGAAGCTGTTTGCGAGGATGGTCGATCCCGGGAGGCATCGGAAAGTTGCGAACATCGATGATCCAAGTGCTTCTTACTTCATAGCGCAAGGGAATGCAGATGTCCCTGTTGTCACCTTTGCCATGGAGGACGAGAATGCCGATGTGAAGCCTTTGGAGTTGGAGCTTTCGCTGTTCGCGACACGGGCCATGATCGGCACGCCGCAGGGGATGCTGGAGATTGGTTCTGGGATGGTGGGGAGGTACAATGTCTACAACATTCTTGCAGCTGTTTCCGTCGGGATTGCGGTGGGAGCGCCATTGGAGGACATAGCGAAGGGCATTGAGGGGGTGAAGGGCGTTCCAGGGAGGTGCGAGCTAATTGACGAGGGGCAATCATTTGCGGTGGTAGTGGACTATGCTCACACCCCGGATGCTTTGTCCAGACTTCTGGATGCCATGAGAGAGCTTGGTCCACGGAGAATTATCACTGGTATGTGTGCTGCTTCTCAGCGTAGTTTTTACTCGGCTCTTTCAAATTTAGCTTCTATATTTCAGCTTTGGTAATGAATGGGAGTTTGCAGTAAGTCTGATTGAAGTCCTTGGTAGATTTGTTAAACCATCTTATTATCTTCAAACGACTGTCTTTTTGGTTAAGGGGGAGAGTTATGGGTACTGGGTAGACATAGAAAAAACTTTGACTTGGTTTATTTTATATATAATAATTCAGGATCTTACCCAAAATGGCTAGTCGGAAGATATTATTTAGGTTCCTTGATCATGTATAAGTACCGAATATCTACCCAGCAAATAACCTCGCAGGTCCTCACATTATATACCAAAGAAACACATAATAATTAGCGAAAATGTATCTTCTCTAGTTTTGCGGAGCTATAAGATGCATTCAATCTTCAAACTTCACTTTGAAACAGAAGATAAGAACCTTAAAGATTGGTGGTATACAGTTACTTAATGATGCCCGGACTAGGCGACTAGACCTTAAAATTTTGAACAAGAGAAGAAGACACAATGTTTGACTTTTGGAACTCCTAGTCCTTTAAAAGAGTGTGTTTGTGTGTGAGAGAGACTTTTAGAACTCCTAATCTAGCCGAACTATGATCTATTAGCATATTAATTTGAAATTATCTCATCTTTTTTATACCATTTTGATTATATCAGCTATTTCCATGCGTTTGAAGATTAGCCCTGCTCATTGCTACAGCTAGAAGTCTAAAGAGAAAAGTTTGAGATAATTTGACCTTACTTAACTGCATACAATTCCTCTTTGTTGGAATCCAGCTCTGCTTCTGGCTCCTCCATGCACCTTTTTGGCATATCTACTTTTGGTGTCTAAGTTACCCTCTGGGCCTGAAATTAATGGAACCTTTTGCACCTGCACATGTCCATGTGCTGTTGGAGACTAAGCCAAAAACAAAGACAAAGGCCAAGGAATAAAGGAATGTTGAAATAAATTTTGGTAGTGAAAGGACTGGAACCAATAACATTAATTTAGGTTAAACTTTCATGGCTAACTTTTTAATGAGACCAATAACACAAACTTGACAGAAACTTGTGTACTTGCTAATGTTTTGTATTCAGTCTTCGGATGCGGTGGAGAAAGAGATATGGGAAAGAGACCTTTGATGACAAAAATTGCATGCGACAAAAGCGATGTGGTTATCTTGACATCCGATAATCCAAGGAACGAAGATCCATGTATGTATCCTCGTCTTCAGTATGAATCCTCTTGAGCTTTCATACTATTTCTTACTTCTTTGAAATTGATGAATTATTTGAAACTTTTTTGAGTTGAATTTTGACTAGGCTACTGAGTAGAATGCAATTACTAACTTGGTAAAGGTCCTCCTCTCCTTGCATTTAATTAGTGGATATCTTGGATGACATGTTGATGGGAGTTGGATGGACCATGCAAGATTATTTACAACATGGTGGAAATAATGGCCACCCAATGCTTCCAAATGGTCACAAGCTTTTCGTTCATGACATCAGAAGAGTAGCTCTGCAAGCAGCAGCTGCCATGGGAGAGGAAGGAGATATCATTGTAACTTACTTATTCTGGCCATTTTTTACATAATTTTCTTCATATCTTTTACTCTAGCATACCTCATTCTGAAAGTTCCTATTTATGGCTAAGTTATGTTCAGCCACTTATTCACACTTAAGCTGTTAGTTATATTTAAGCTGGCCACATGCTTGTTTTAGTGATTGAGCATGACATGGAAACTGTTTCAGTTTTTCAACTTTGTGAAAGACATTTGAGAACTAGGATAGTTGAAGTGCTTTGCCATGCATTAAGTTCAAATATATTTGGCCTCTTAGATCGCCATTCCATTTACCATCTTGTAGTATGAGTTTTTACTTCATCATTATTTGTCACGCTTTTTTCGGGAACATATTATATGAAGTTAAGAGTGTCCATATTTTCCAAGGAGTATTGTTATATGACTATTGTTATGTGCACACAAACAATTCTTTTGCCATGTGTCGAGAGAGAATTGGTGCAAGTCGCAAGATTTGTTGCGAAATACTGAAGTTTGGTCGAATATGGAGTTTCCAAATTGATGAATTTTTATGTGCACAAGATGGGTGCCCAGAAGCATTTTCCTTTCCAAGCATCATAGGAAATCACTATACCTAACCTATGCCATTTCTTATAGTTGCTGCTGCTACTTGTTTGCTAACCTAAAAATCTTGTAATCTTGTTTGCTGTAGGTTGTTGCAGGTAAAGGCCATGAAACATATCAAATTGAAGGTGATAAGAAGAAATTTTTTGATGATAGGGAAGAGTGCAGAGAAGCATTGCATTATGTACATGAGCTGCATCAAGCAGGGATAGACATCAGCGAACTCCCATGGGTGTAAGGAGAAGATTATTTGGTCATGTTGGATATTTGTGCAATATCTCTTCAGTTCTGCCAACACTAGATTTATTTATAGATATCTTTGCAAACTCTACCAATGGGAGATGTTGTCCTTGCATTCTTTTTTAAAGATCCCAAGCCCAAACAACTTGAAGTCTTTAAATGTCCTCATGATAGTTTGTCGAAACAACCATGATACTAGAAGTTACAAATCTTCACAGGTTTAAATCAATTAAAATAAAGATAAAATTAGTTGCAAATGACTGTTGTGAGTTAGCTGTTTATAATTTTGGCTGATAATGTCAGGTCCTCCTCTCTTACATCTCATATCTGTAACAGGTTACTGAGACATGCAGCATTGATATTTTCTTCAAAAGAGATCGAAGCTCAGTATAAACTAACAGATCCAGAGTGACACTTGGAAGCCATGTATCTCACTGTTTGTGCTGCAATAAAGAACAAATACCACCATCCATCAAGATAGAAACAATAACAAAAAGTTATGTTAAGAAGCAACAAAAGAGTTGGTATTTTGTATAAAGTTCATACTGTGCTCCCATGCTGGAGTACTACCAGGTTTGCACTCACCTCGAATCCTAATTTTCTCAGCAAGTGATTTGAGGTTGGGATGGTTGGGTGGGGAGGGTGGGAGGAATCAAGTTATAGAGAAATTCATAATTTATAGATGACTACTAAATTTTTTTGGTCAAATGTTTAGACAAACATTAACCCAATTCTTAGATTGGGATCCATCAGTCATTTATTTTAAGGCTTGGTCTGCCACCATTCTAGCTCGGACCAAATTCATGACTGCGAATCATAGCAGTAACTTAATCCCCTACCCCTGACAATGATCAGGCTCAGTCTCATCCTGACTAGCCCCCGGCAAGGCTACCCGATTGCCTTCAAACAAGTCCCACACATTGTCCGGTTTCATTTGCATGCTTCAAATGAATTCCCAGGACCAACATTTTGGTTTTGTTGCCCTGGATGCCATCTCTGATCCATTAGCTCATCTGAAGTTATTGTAGATCATACTGTAAGGCTGATCTGCATCTGCTTCTTTCTCTGGTCTGGCATGAAAAAAAGGAGAGGTGACCAATGATTGGAGCTTTCAGGATTCCTTGCAATGGCTAAGATTATTGCCTATTTTCTCATTTGAACCTTGACAAAGACTTCATGTCAAGTTTACTGTGTATTCAAAATACTTATTGAGAACAACTTTAATCTTGATACCTTAGGCATTTCAGCTTCGAAGCTTATGTGAAATAAAAACAGGACATATTTTGCCAAACTTTAATTGTTTAATTGTAGTTTTAGACTTAAAACATTTAGCTTTTTTGGCATATTTTCATCTCTCTTTCTTCAATGCTTGTGAAGTAGTTTGGGCAAGCTATCTAAATGCATGAACTTTTAACCGAAAAGTACTCTCCTTGAGTCTTTTATCCCTTGCTGTTGGTTTGGCTCTAATTCTATGTTCAGTTATCTGATTTATCTCTTGCTGTTGGTTTGATTCTTTTTCTATATTTTCAGTTAGCTTATGCAGATTGAGCCTGATTAGATCGGCATGCTGCTCTTCTTGGTCCACTGTGAATGCCAATGCTTACTGTGAACAACTAGTCTTTGTTCTGTAAATGCTATATTTGTCTACATATCACAATGATGACAGAAGGTCGATTCTGTAACAATTTTTGCTTCATAACTAATCTGTCACTCTGAATCTTCATGAAGGATTTGGTCAGAAACTGTCGATAAAAGAGGATATGATCCATGAAAGTGAATTTAGTAGTCTTTATAATTTGTCTTTATTTTTCTCATGCTTCCTTCATTCACACAGAATCTATTCTTGGAAACAGGTTCGAGATAAGCTCATGAAGAAAGCCGGCACTCCAAGCTATACTAACACAATTGTAATCTTTGTCCCTTGGGATCAAATACCATTCAAACTCCTGCTGGTACATGATACAAGTATATTTGTTAACCTGTACAGCTCTTTCCATCTTCTATCTTAGGGCTATCCTTTTTAGAACGAACTTAATAAGATACCTGTCAACTGGAATGCTCCTTCCACATATAGAGACCATCCACAAGTCCATATGCTGTGATTTTCCTGGAACCATAGACTGGGAGGTTTCCTTGATAATCTTACAGCAGTGAAATTAAGTACTAGGAGTTTTCTCATGGATGGAAGTAGTGGAAATCCAGCCTTGAAGGCCAAGTATGGTTGGTCATGTTAGGTAAACTTGACAAGAGTCCCAGTTCTCACGTGTTATGGATATATATTCTTCTTAATTTCTACAAATTAGTGGCCCAGCTGTAGCAATTGATGCTGAAAGGAGTTGGTCCTCAGGCCTCAAAAGTCTCATGAAATGAGTTTAATAGAACTTGGAAGCCTAAACCATGCGAACTTGCTGGTGTACAATGCACCTTTATATTGGCATGACACCACAAAAAGCATACATGCGATGACCCATTACATACTATGAGGATCCGTGCGGGCGTCTGTTTAGTCCCACATTGGCTATGTATTACGTAGATCTTGAGTACTTATACAGAACTTAAAAAATTAAATAACATCTTATGATTATCTTTTTTGAGCAAGATCCTGAATTGTTATAAATGGTATCAGAATGAATCTGGCTCATAGCCTACACAGACTAGGACACTACAGCATGAGTCTAGATGTGATTCATGATCACGAGGAATTGTGTTATGCATTAGTAATGAGAAAGCAAATGGTGTACGCCAGTAACTTTGGTTTGAGCAAGACTAAAAAAATTGCGTTGAAGACCAAGAGTCATCTGCACGCACATTAAAAAAAGAACAAAGGGAAAAAAAAATAGAATTAGGAAAAAAAATAGTCAACGGACGACTAAAAAATTGTATAGAAGAGCAAGACTGATCCCCACACACAAAAAACAAAACAAGAAAAGAAAGAAAGAAAGAAAATTAGATGATAGTTTCACAAGCTTCGTTGGTTTTGATTACCAGTCTCGGCCGACATAAACGAATGTCTTATATGCTTCTCTAGATGAAACCGACCAACCTTTTGGCTTTTTCCTAAAGTTTTCAACTAGCATTGTAAGATGTTCGCCGGGTCTAAAAAGGATTCATACTTACGGAGAGATGGGCCATTTGATTGGATCCGTCAAAGAATTTCCTGGTCTTTTCTTTTTCTTTTATTCTTTTTCAATGCTACGAGACACAAATAAATTGAAAAAAAAAAGAGAACAAGATGTCACGACTCAAGACCTCATTCAAAATGGCTAGTTGGAAGGTATTATTTGAGTTTCTTAATCCTGTGTAATTACCCAAGATTTCTTCGGCGAATAACCAATGTGAGACTCAACACACGCACCCGCACAGGTCTTCACATACTCTCCCCGTTCAAGCCCTGATGTTCTCGTCAGGCTAAGAGTTTAAATTTATTCAAATTTAATCACAAATATCACGATAGGCCCGTGGTCAGCCTTCCGGTTGCAGTGTTCCCTAGTCCATATAGGCTATGGACCGAATTCACTCTGATACCATTTCTCACAACCCAAAATTTCATCCGGAATGGCTAGCCAGAAGGTATTATTTGAGTTCCGTAATCCTGTATAAATATCCAAAATCTCTTTGGCGAACAACCAATGTGAGGCTAAACATATGCTCATAGGGTTCTCACACAAGTCACAAGGTGCTGTGCCATGGTTTGTCATTAACAACCGTGAAAGAGACTGCACTTGCCATAACGAAAGCTGTAACGTCAGTGAACCACCTCATGCATTTCACGATGATCTAAAGACATTTGGAACAAGCACACCAAGGTCTTGAGAATGTCATTGTTTTGATCCTTTCTGATGTTCCTTTTGATGGTAACTCGAATTAAAATGACTGCAAATCGATGACAGCAATTGCACATACGAAAAGGTGAAAAGGAAGCCTTTTGCTCTGAATGCCTCTGAATCATCAAGTTTACTGAGCCCTATGGAAAAGCTTCTAATATGATCATTAGAGGAATCTTCTCCTGTTTTCAAGAACGGATGTTCTGCTGATAAATGGAAAAAAAGCACAGAGCAGCATCAAGTATAAAAAAAAATACTAAAGAAATGTGATAGATACTATGAAGAATCTATTTTTTTTTTTCTTGTTCTTCTGATGGCAAATGGGCAATGGTGACAGTCCAGAGTTATGCAAGAAATTTTCCACTGCGCATTTGCAGAGTCTTACGTTATGGCGACAGCACCGTCCTTGAGATGCCTCGGTGGGCCCTGCAAAGCTGTGATGATGCTTACAGGGCATAAAGAAATATATATACAATCAAATTTTTATATCTGAATCAATAACCTTGCCATGGATCGATGCATGAAAAGTCATGACATGCAAATGGCACTAGCAGTTGGCATTGCTTGATGGCTGATATATTATCATCCAATATACCAAAGTTCAAAGATCAAGATTGTTTTAATATTATTTGCTCTCTATCACTTACTTTAACTAATATTATTCCCACATATTATTTGCCTCTTTTTTGAGAATGCAGAATAAGATTGTTTTAGAGATTATCGGTATACAAGGCCTTTTTTTTTTCTTTTCTTGCTCTTTCTCTCTCAAGTAATTCTGCATTTTTTTTTTTGATGCAACGACGGCTCACATATAACGGATGTGGATGCGGCCAATAAAGTCAGAAAATAAAAGGCTACATAAAGGTCCTGACGCGGATTTACTGTCCAACCAGACAAACCCACTAGAGTGACGAGATGCAAAGAATGCAATCCAATCAGTAGCCCCGTTTGTCTCCCTGTAGACGTGTGAAGCCTAATAAAAGTGGCACTCCTTCAGCAATCGGTGAATCTCATGGATCAACAGCCGGTTCTCAGCTATGCATCTTTGACCCTGGATCCATTCATACACCGTGACCGAATCTCTATCAAGAATGATATAGTCCGCATCCAGTACCTGCCTCGCATAGCAGATATTCTCTCAGACTGCTCCAAGCTCGGCAAAAGAAGTAATATTGCTTTTGCATGTAGCAAATTTCACAGCAACCAATTTGTATATGAAAATGCTGTCATTGTATGGTGCAAGGGACCCAAAGGCTCTTACAATGCCTTTGATCATCTGGCAAACCATTCTTCTGGTTCTAATTTGTCAAGATCTTCTCAAGTATGGCTCTCACAAGTAATGTTTAGGATGTGTGCCAGCCTGCCAGGGATAGCTTCCGTGTAGAACTAGAATTCATCTAATGGAGACGTACGACAACAGCTGTTAAAAATGGTGAATCCGACCCCTCGTCCTCTGGAGCCATTGCATGGGGCCATGGCGAGAAAGGAGCATGGGGCTATTAAAGGTCCGGCATGGTGGTTTAGTTTGCAAGGTCCTTGCGGTGATTGGCGGGCAGAAGGTTAGCAATTAAGAGTCGCAGTTCAGGATCTGTTTTAACTAGATTTTAATTTGACATAAACAAATTTTGATTATAAATAATTAGCTCATTCAAATCTATTCATTAAATCTTTGATTCATTTAATTTTTTTAACACATTTAATAATTAAATTGTATTATAACTGACCCATTTAATCTATTTAAAATTTTTTTCTGACCTATTTAATCCAATCCACTTAACATATTTAACCTGTTTAAATTTATTTAAATTCATTAAAAATCTATGCAATCCATTTAGTCTGATTTAGCCTGTTTAATAAATGAGTTAGTACATTGGATCAGTTTATCTGTTTAATAAATAGTTGAGATTCTAATCTAAAATTTTGATCTATTTAGTAGATAGATTGGATTTAAATTAATAAATTTTTGATCCAATCTGTATTCAATTCGGTTTAATTGTCATCTACAGGAGTAATTGTAAAAAGAAAAAGGAGGAAGGTTGATTGGTCAAACAGAAAAGAAATTACTAACTTCATTTATTTACCATCAGCATATAACACGTGGAATGCATGTGAATGTGCTGGTCAGCTAGGCCAGGGTCTATTTATATGGTGAAGATAGTGATATGGTTGAACCCTATGTCGCGCCTTTCTAAATTCTAATGCTATAAGTTTTTCTTCCAAAAAGCGAGATCCAAATTCAAAACCAAATACAAATTAAAAATTTATACCCAAAAAGATTAGTAGCTGGATTCTGTTTCAGCTGAGAATCGGAGAGTCATCAAATTAGACCTTGTTTTAAAAGCTATTTAATGTATTTAAATACTACATCATAAATTGAGAAATGCTAAAACTGTAAAAAATAAAATGGTAGTCTTAAAAAAAAGCAACAGGGTTCATCCGACTCAGTAAACCTCTACCTTGGTTGAAACTTACTTCCTACCAGCACCCTATTAAATGTCCATCATTAATGAGTGTTGTATGATAGAATAAGGAAGGGACAGTGGAGCTGACGATAGATGATAGATTAAGATGACGTTTGGTGATATAAATGAAATCATAAAGATGGTCTTAAACCACCAATAATCTGATTCTGATGAACTAAAATTACTATGATATACTATATTTTAATAATTAAATAATTTTAAATATTTATGAATAATTTGTTTGGTATGTTATAAAAATTCAAAGTGGTCGGACATATCATATCATAATATATTGCATAAAATATAATTATTAATTATATAAACTATTATAATAAGTTATCAATATATTGACTATTAGTTTATTCTATAAAAATATGTTTATTTATGCTTATAATATATTATTATTTTATTCTGATTAGAAAAATAAGTTAGATAGAAATAATATATTAAATAATTTTATAATATAAATATAAAGCATAACAATATATGTCTATTATACTTTAAAGTTATAATTAAATAATAATATGATTATAATAATATAATTTGACTCTAGGTGTACCCCGAAATTTCTCGCAACGATCCCCAGAGTAGTAAAGGTGAAGAGAGACAAGATTCCCCTTTCAGACACTCCAAAAGCGGGGAAAGAGAGATTATAAAAGGAAGAACGTGGGAGAGTTAGGGAAGGTAAGCTCGGTTTTTGAGAAGGGAGTAGCAGTGGAACGGAAGAGCTCTTCATTCTTCTTGGTCCTTCTGCTTCTCCTTGGACTGGATTACTCGAAGGAAGCGAAGGAGTTGGTGAGCTCGTGGGTGTCGGGATTTCTCCGGCAGCAGGAGCCGCAGATGGAGAGGCGGGGCTATGGGAGCCCCGCGAGCGTGCGGTCCTCGGGGAGCGCGAGGAGTGGGCTGACGGAGATCGAGGAGGAGCCGGCGGTGGCAGAGGAGGCGGCGGAAGATGTGAAGGTGTACGTAGCACTGGGGAAGGAGGTGAAGGAAGGGAAGGCGAATCTTCTTTGGGTTCTTGAGAAGACCTCCAGGGAGAAGAAGATCGTTATTCTCCATGTCCATCGACCAGCGCAAAAGATTCCAATGAGTAAGTTTCTCATTTGTCTTCTAACAACTCCAGAGATTAGGAAAGAAGGGAAAAATTCGTTTTTTCTTTTTTGTTCTTTTCTTCGTTCTCTTAGATTTCGTTTTCATTTTCCATTTGATTTGGTGGGAACTGAGAACCGTCACTTGTCACTCGATTCAGTTGAACTTAATTATTGATTGCTGATACAAAAAAGGAAACCTTTTCTTAGGGTTTTTCCCTTCTTTTTTCCAAAATTGGTTTAAGTTTGTGGTTCTGTAATGATTCGGAGTTGAGCTAGGCAGGGAAGGGAGAAAAAAAAAACTTTTTTTTTCGTTAATTTTCTTGAAAAGTTATGGTGCTGATTAATGGAGGCCTGGACTTTTTAATGAAGGTGGAGGAATTAAGATTCTGAAAAAATGAAGGTAAAAGTCACCGTCCAGGATAATTCTGGAAGATAAGTTAGAAATTTGTTACTGGGCCTACCCAAAACATATTAAAATAAACAATAATTTTCCTTGTTGTTGTCAAAGATGTTTGTTTCCTTGTGTCACAGTGGGGTTTTAAAAATCTACAAAGAACTAACTTGTGAACTTGAGAGTTGAGAGAGTTGAGAAAGAAATTATTTCATATGAAACACGCGTGCATCTTTTTGCATTTATTTTTCCATTTTTCACGAACTTGACTTCCATATGTTTCTCTGTATTTTATTTTGTCGTTACGTTTTTTTGCTACAATTTTGATTCCAGTGGGAGCCTGGTTCCCTGTTAACCAGCTAAAAGAACGTGAGGTCGAAGCATATTGGCAGCTTGAGAGGGAGAAAATGAACAAAAGTTTAGATGAATACCTGGACATATGTGCATGTTTCAAGGTGAATTTGCCACTTCCCAGAATTCCCTTTCCCTCAGTTTTCCTTCTCACTGTAGAATGTTGCTGCCATCAGGGTTTGCTAGCTTCTGAACAACTTAATGCAAGAGCAACAAATGATATATTCTTTTTATCAAGGCTTCTGTTCTTAACAAATAAAAGGCAAAATCACTCTTAAGCCAAAAGTTTGAGGATTGAAAATAATAATGAGAGAATTTCATTAAAAAAAGAAAATAATAATGAGAGAGGAGAAAAAGTAGTGATGTTTTAAGTCATGCCTTAAACAAAATTTTTGTCCTACAGGTACAAGCTGAGAAACTGGTGTTTGAGACAGATGATGTTAGCAAAGGGCTGGTGGAGCTCATAGCGCAGCATGGGATCACCAAACTGGTCATGGGAGCAGCAGCAGACAAACATTATTCAAGGTATGCATTGCATGCTCTCATTTGTTATTTCATTGTGAACATAAATATCAGATTCTTCAGTACTTACAAAGATCTAATTGTCTTATCTACCATGTTAATTTAGTGCATAATAGTATGTGTTACATTTTCAGGTAAAAATTTGGGGAAGAGAAGAGTCATAAAATATCTGTACTCTTCATAAATTTGTAGCCCAGCTACATCTCTTATTTGCTGAATTTCATAAATTCAGTTGTTTATTTTATAATTTTTGAGGAAACTAAATATTGAAATTTTTTGCATGTCTTGTACTACGTAATTTGTTCAAACTGATTTTTTTCTTTTTTCCATGCATGAATCTAATTTTCATGTCAGTTCATATAAGATATTTTATGACTTTGATAGGCTGTCCATGAACACCCAGCTGACCACCAGAGGATAAATAAACATAAAAAAAATGCCTTTCTTTTTTCTTAATGTTAGGTGACTATTATTGTTGGCTTCCAAAATTAATTCGAGGCCTTGTGAACACAGGAAGATGAAGGAGCTGAGGTCCAAGACAGCGCTCAGTGTGCAGCAGCAGGCTGATCCATCATGCAAGATTTGGTTTGTTTGCAGAGGGAACCTGATCTACATGAGGTATGCTTTTATTTTACGTATCCAACCTAGATACATAAAATAAATTGTTATGCATTGCGTTTGAAGTCATTATTTGTTCATTGATTTTGTTTATTCTCCATGAGACATTTGTAGGTTGAATTTGTGAATAAGACCCAAAATTACTGTTTTACCTGCATTACTGTAATCCTACTTCCCATTGAATGGACATATCACTTAAATGTATATCCTTATTTTGAGTATTTGCTCTATATCTTTTAATGATATTCATAAATTTACCCCTGAAGTTAGATGCTGATTGATTCTTTTCTGAGAATTAGAGACACCCTAGAATTCCATAACTAATTTTTTTTTGGTATTTCAGATTTATTCTGATGAAATTAGTCCATTCAGGGGTAAATTCTTTTGTATACTTTGCAATATTCTTTCTTCCAGCACAGATACCTCTGCGAGGCTCTCAAAGGAAATTTTTTGTCATTGAGACATCAAACTTAATTGCCAATTATAAACCTCATCATGTGCATTATTTTGTGGAAATATCATGTGCATTATTTTGTGGAAATCCATATTTTGCCAGGAGTTTAACAGTCTTTAAGTATAAAATATAGCAAGTCAGTGATGAGTTATTTAGTGCACTGACTTCAAAAGTAGGTACTTCTGCTGTGGAATTGTTGTCGTATGTCCACTGCCTACCTTATTATATGATGCAAACTTGTTATTTATATTCCAAGCCTATTTTGCTTATTCTGCAACATTCAGTTATGTCTCTTCAAAACGTAGGATATTTACCTACTCATTTATTTTCAGCTAGAAATCCTACTGTATTCAGAAGTTTGTAGTGATGACCTGAGTGTTACCTCAGCGGTCATACCCTTCCATTTAAAAATGGGAGGTCCTGGGTTCAAATCTTGGGTGGTATCTCTTCAAGATCTCGACTTAAGTAAGACACCCCGGGCATTTGTAATAACAGTTGGGACTGGTTCCTATTCTTAGAAGAAAAAAAAGTGAAGCTTCTAGTGCTTCAGTCATCCCGATAGGCCAAAACCACCATAACCATCTAGGAGGATTTTTATAAATAGATTATTATTTATTTATTGTTTGAGTTCTAGTTTGTATTAGATGAGTCCTATTAATATTAGGAGCTGTTCGGGATTGCTCTTGCTAGAGCAATGGGTGCTGGTCTTTAGTATAGGAATTCCACTTTGGTCCACGAGTGAGGGCGTGGCATTATTGGTGCTTTACTTGATTGTTCCTAAGTCAATGGTTAGGAAGTTAAAATTTCATTAAATTAGAACACCTCATACCAAGAGTTCTTTTTTGAGTTTGAGGAGTATAGCTCTTGTACGGGAAGGACTTGCCAAAGGACCATATCTAGTGCCTCATCCCTCGTATCTTGGGAAGAGACAGTTGTGGCGAGCACCAAGTATCATAGCATTCTTGTGAAGTCTCATCAAGATAGAATAATATGGTTGTGCTCTGCTATTGGAGCGTCGCATCATGGAGAGAGGTTGGGCATCCTCTTATGGGACAGAATTGACTCGGCTTCTAGCTGTGAGTTTTGTTATTATTAATAAAATTTTTAGTTCTCTCTTGAAATTTATTTCTCTCTGCATATAATATCTTCTTGCAAGTTTGCTTCTGTGTTTGGTGCTTGTTCTTTTGGATCCTAGGCATCGGATGGTCCTCCTACATAATATTGTGCTATTCTGCATCTGGTGTCTTTTGTACAGTGAGCCAGCATGGATAGTACTAGATTTGGTCGTACTTTACTCATGTAACTGTGATCTTTGATAAGCTTTTAGATGCTTGCTTATCTCTCATTTCTGTATGCTTTGGGTTCTTATTTTCAACAGGGATGCTGATCAAGATGGATCTGGAATGGTGCAGTCACCAACAGCCAGCTCAAGTTCCATGTCCAGCCAATCTGAACAACTGAGATCGGAATCCTTACCTCAAGGGCAGTCCGAGTTATGGAACTTGCTTGCCAACCCTAGGCACGAAGATTTCAGGCATAGATCAAGATCTGTCGATTTCAATTCACATGGAGGGGCAATGTCCACAGCTTTACCTCATGAGGGCCTCACTAGTCCAGGTAGCAGTAAGCCGAGTGTTACTGATCCCTGGGAGGGGATCACAAGGAGCTTACAGTGTTCAGACCGTTCATTGTGTTCTGTGAGTGAAGAAGGGCTCAGCAGTGTGGGATTGACACCAGCTCTTAAGGACGAGGGGAGAGAAGAGGGATCTTTGAGTTTACCATCAGTTTATGAGTCTGAGGATCTTCAGTTTTCATCTTTACATCATGGTTTGGTGGGTACATTTTATCAGTTAAAAAAATGCTCTGGTATTCAATGATGAGGAAGACAACATTGTTATTAATTTTAGAATTGTTAGTCAAAGTTCTTTATAGTCTTCAGTATGCAGGATCACAGTTACCCTAACAGTCCAATATTTTGAGAGAAAGAAAAAAAAGTCCACCAAAATTCAAACGATCAAATCTGTGTCAGGATCGCATTGTTAAATGAGTCACATATAGCTGTTAGGGATTAATTACAATCATGATGAAAATGTAATTTCTCACTAGTGCCCTAGTAAGCTATGAATCAAGATGACATTCCTATCTTGTTTTCATGTTTAAGGGATAAAAGAAAACTTAGATACAATGAACTTCATGGTCATCTGCAGGATGATGTTGGGACACATGACGAAGCATATGAAAAACTGCAGCTTGCCCTCATGGAAGCAGAGAATTTGAAATGTGAAGCTTATGAAGAGTATTGGAAGCGTCAGAAAGCTGAAAGAGATTTATTTGAGGCTACCCGAAGAGTAAGATCCTATTGTAAATTTTTGTAGTTTTGACTTTATGATTTCGTTACTTGTCTTCCTTATTCAATCATGCCTACCCTGATCATTAGATAAATGTGGAGTTCCGATTTCCCGGAAAAATGACAACCATGCATTAGAATTGGACTACAATGTCATTGGCCAAATTTTCATCTAATTAAATATTGCAGTCATCTAAGTTGAGATTAAGGAGAAAAATATCAGGAAAACAATCTTTTCACTTCATTCCTGCATCTTATCATTACCAGCTCGCTTCTTCAGGTCAAAGCAGCAGAGAATTTATACACCAAAGAGATGAAAGAGAGGAAAAAAATTGAGGAAACATTGGCCAGAGAAAGGATGGAATTGGAGAAGCTCAAAAAACAACGAGATGATATTTTTGAAGAACTCAAAAAGGCTTGTGAGAAGAGAGTGGCATTGGAAATCCAAATTACTGATTCTGATTGCACTGTCAAGAATTTTGAAGAAAAACTATCAGAAACCCATGATCTCCTCAATTTACTCCGACTAGAACATGAAAAGTTGCGGAGTGAGCGAGATAATACAGTTAGAGAAGTTGAAACGCAGCATCAAACGAAAGCAGAGATGACTAGTAGCACTCATGGAACAACAAACTTCTCAGAGTTCTCTTACGCGGAATTGAAACAAGCAACTCTTGACTTTGATGATTCGTTAAAGATTGGAGAAGGCGGATATGGAAGTGTATATAAGGGTTTCCTTCGCCACACAACAGTGGCTATAAAGATGTTGAATCCTCAAAGCATGCAAGGACAGTCAGAATTTCATCAAGAGGTAAAATCTATAACAGATCAAATCTCAGAAGGTTATTTTATTTACCTTTCATTTGACATTATCTTGATGTGAATTTGGCTATTAACACGATGGTGACGGATTATAGATATTTTTGATTCTAAAAACCATGTGCTTTGACATTGATCTGAAATTTTTCTTCTTTGGATACCATTGCAGGTGGCTGTTCTGGGTAGAGTGAGGCATCCAAATCTTGTCACCCTCATAGGAGCATGCCCAGAAGCCGGGGCTCTCATTTATGAGTTTCTTCCAAATGGAAGCTTGGAAGACCGCCTGATTTGCAGAGACAACACCCCGGCTCTCTCTTGGCAGATTCGTACCCGCATTACTGCAGAGATCTGCTCTGCGCTGATCTTCCTCCACTCCAACAAACCCCGCGGTGTGGTCCATGGTGATCTCAAGCCAGCCAACATTCTCCTTGATGCAAACTTCACTAGCAAGCTTGGTGATTTTGGCATCTGCCGCTTCCTTGTCCAGTCCAACACCAGCACCACCCTCTACTGCCACACCCATCCTAAGGGCACCTTTGCCTACATGGACCCCGAATTTCTTACCTCTGGCGAGCTCACACCACACTCTGATGTGTATTCCTTTGGCGTCATAATCCTACGCCTTTTGACAGGAAGACCAGCATTGGGTGTTATCAATAAGGTGCGGGAGGCATTGGGAAAAGGATGCTTGGATGAGATACTCGATGCTTCTGCAGGGGGCTGGCCTTATGTGCAGGCCAAGCAGTTGGCTCATCTAGGTTTGAAATGCTGTGAGGCTAAAAGAAAGAGACGTCCGGATCTCACAGGGGAGGCTTGGAAGGTGCTTGAGCCCATGATGAAGGCTGTCTCTTCCAAGGGGCTGTCTTGTTTATCGCTGAGGTCAGCTTTAGAGGACAATAACTGCATCCCATCCTTCTTTATCTGCCCAATATCTCAGGTTAGAATTATTTGGTATTTACTGTGCATGATTTTAGTTCTTCACAATCCAGTCTTTCAGTTTTGAACTACTTGATTTCTTATGCATATTAACCCACAAGAATAGTCCAAATAGATGGTGTTGGCTTTCTATATCCTCCTTTTCTCTAATTGTTGGAAGGGCTCCAGCTATTCTTATTGCAAGTTCTTTGAAATCCTTCTAATGGCCTCCGAATATATTACGTTAGGTCCTTGTTGTCCCAACAATTAACAATAATCTGGAGCCCCTTTACTTGCCTGGACTTGTTTCAATCATCTTTCGGAGGAAACGGTGGGGAAAGTCACCTCAGATTTCATGAAGGTTATGAACTGAGTATAAGAACGAGGACTTGTTCCAACTTCATGGTACAGGCCAATACCATATCAAGTGATTCTCTGCCACTTCATTCTCAGCCCTCCAACACTCTGTTATATTCATTCTTAGCTCCATCTTTCATGTTTTAACATACGTCCACCTTATTGTTTGTGTATTGTCATGTCCATCATTTGTTTATATTGCTAGCCATATAAAAATCATAGGCCTTATGCTTTTTTTATAAAATTTTCCATTGAGACTCAATGGCATGTATCAATTATGCAACTTCCCAAAGGTCCCAGTTCATCTACCCTATTCTTATTTACTCACAGTCGTGGGCATCCGATACTTTTGTGTATAACTTATTTTCTCCTTACTGGCTTTCTCTTTAGCAAAACTCCCTGTTCATATTCTTGAATGATGTTGCAGGAGATCTTGAAGGATCCACTCGTTGCGGCAGATGGCTTCTCATATGAGGCTGAGGCAATAAAAGGTTGGCTTGACAGCGGTCATGAGACATCACCCATGACCAACCTCAAGCTTCCTCACCGCGGACTTGTTCCCAATCGTGCCCTTCGTTCTGTGATTCAACAATGGTTGCAGCAGTGAAATGATTTCCATTTTACTTACTTTGGTTGCATAACCAACCATACTTGTTCGCACCCCACTCCACATCAGAGAGGTCCTAAGCTCTTCGGTCATGTTTTTTGGTGATATAATTGGTGCTCACAAGCATCTTTTTTTTCCCCATCTGTTTGTCGAAAACATTTTTTAGTGAAAGTAGAGAGGGTTGCATGTTGTTGTCTATATATTGAAAAGATATGGGATGAGTTTATTTCGCGTTTCAGGTTCATAAAATAGTTCTTTCTTTTTTGTGAGAAAAAATAGTTCTTTTTTTTTCCTTGTACGCTTCCATATAAACTGCAATAGATTCTCTTCTCTGAAAATATGTCTATTATTTGTGATATTTTGCATTCCTTCAACACAATGACGTTTGCTTCCAAATTGGCAGGTATTTCTCCATGGCCTGTGGAGAATTCATAGCAAGAGGTATGGGTTATATGAGGACCGTGAGAAATTCTAACAGAGAATTCTTTGATGCAATTCTTCCTGGTCATCATTGCTCCTCGATGAAGCATTAGAGGTGTTTACGAATATTTAGGGTTTGTTTGGATGTTGGAAGATCTTGTCTGTTTGATATGATCTTCTAACGAAGCATACTTATCTGAAAACACACCACTGAAACTGTAGCAAAAAGTGATTGGATTGCCGAAGTTAGTAACGTATCCATGTCCTTCAAGCATTTGATACTCCTCCAACTGCCCCAATCACCTTCTAACACCCTTTTTCTTTTGCAAATTCAATAGTCATGTCCCGCTGGAAGCTAGAAGATCTAATCAGATCAATAAAACCTTCTGGCATCCGATCAAGGTCTTAATTGTAAAGAATAGTTTTTGGGAGCTACGGAGGAAGTTTCGGACTCATATTGCTCCTAGGTTGAGAACGAGAGTTAAACTTTATGAGGTTGAATCTTCGGTTGTTTCTCAGTAGCTCAAAGTTAGTTGATTGTTGGTTGACAAGTCATAGGTTTGAATCCTATTTGGAGAGATTTAATTAATGCTTAATTAAAGAATGACAAATTGAATTAAAGGGCTCATATAAACCATTAGGAGTAGGCAACCTATTCTCTATCTTTGTTTCTATTGCATTCTATCTCATCATATCACATTTTGTCCTACGATATTTGAGAATCACTATCAATACCTCGACGTAGATTCAGATCTAAATGTGGTTTTCAAGTTAAGTTCTAAATTAGTAGATACTGTCAAAAAAAGAGGTGGTACTATATGCAAAAATGAAGTAGAATGAAAGAGGTAAATAAAGCTTTTGCACATTTTCGTATTATTGAGCCAATTAATTTTACTTCAGCTAGTTGGTAATTATAAGTTTATAACAGTTATAGCCTTCATTATTTACCTTAGAAAATAATAATTTAAGTTTTTATATAAAAATATCACCTATCATCTTTGCTATCATGATATTATAATGGAGAATAATGGACAGTGGACAAGAAAAAAACATCATTATTTTTTTCGTTTATTTTTCATTGAATAGAAATATTACTTTTAGGATGGTACACTCCTTTTTGGAAGAAAATTTGATGAAAACATTTAAAATATGAAAATATGATTTTATTTAATGCAAGGTACAACTGAAACGGCAGCTGTAATTTACATTGTAACAAACCTTTATAATTCTAAAAAATAATCGATCGCTATTTTTTCCTTGGTTATTATATATACATGGTGTTACTATTATGGTTTTAACACTATTAATTAAAACCTTGTTATGATGTTAAACTTCAAATTTTGATACCCTCTCATTCATACGGTAAACCAACACCAAAGCATGCATGCTGCAGCGAAACTCCTACCCAGCATAGTGAGATGAATGCAGAGCTCAAAGCAAGCCAAGAATCAATTGAATCTCAGGGATACACAGCATCATTTGAGTGACCAAGTTTGGATCTTTCACTCGAAATCTTAGATTTCAGGTTGGTGTAGAAACAAACATCACTATTTCTTGTATACTGTCGGATCTTTGAATATGCAAACCGTCAGAACTCAAAATTATCCTGAAGACAAGATGGCTAGATTGCATTCATCTGATCAAGATGAAGAATAAATACATAGGAGAAATGGAAATGCTATCCTTGGGAATGTATATCAACAATTTATCGAACACTGTTAGTCCCTTGTGAGTGAGTGCTTTCATGGTAAAAACTTTCATCCTAGGCATAAAACATGAACAGGAGGACAGCTATTGAATATAGATGAGAAATTAGACGAGTAGGTAGTGGAAATTCACCAGGGCAAACATGGTATCTCTAGCTCAGCATGATGGCAAGTCTGGACTTTGGATATCCCCAAAGTTGTAGAGTAGTCTATTTGTTTGGATTCAAGGATGGAATTGTGCAGATAAAAGAAAAAAAAAAGGAAGACCAATGGGAGAAAAAGAATCCCAAAAGTTTATGGAATGAGAAACTTGGGTTTACCCAAGTTGGAAAAAAAAGGAAAAAAAAAGTGAAAAGAGAATTGTCTTTTAATTTGGAATAAAGGAATTGGATTTTTGTCCAAATAAAAGACAAAATGTCCGAAATGAAAATTTCTTTAATATATATAAATATAATTTATGGAGTTATCTAGTCAAATAACTAATCTTCTCGGATGGTATCATTAAAATTTGTATTAATATTAAGTGAATCAATAAGTTTTTTTCCCGGTCCCCGGTATGTGGAAGCTTCTATTTCTCCTCGTCCTGCAACTTTTCGCCTCCGTTGTATGCAAGCTTCAGCTTCCGCTTTCTCATTCGTCTCCTTCGACGTTTCTCTCGGTTCCTACGCTTCTAGGGTTTCCGCTGCCTCCCGTCTTCCCTCCTCGACTATTCGTCTCGGTCGTCGCGATCCCCTTCGGCACGTCTCGTCTTCTGCGGACGATCTCTTTAATCCGTACCGTCGCCGGCGGAGTTCGGCGCGCCGGCCTCCGCTCGCGATAGATCCCACGTGCGGCGATCCCAGATCCCGAGAGTGGGATATCGCTAGGAATTCTCTTGCTCGCCGGGCCGTTCTCGATCATCTCCGCTCATATTTGGTTCGGTTTTGGCTGCGGTCAGTAAGTCTCCGCCCTTTAGTTTTTGATTTGTTTTCGAATTTCTCCGGCTTTCGTATTTATTGGAATTTTATTTGTTGTGGGTTTTTTCTCGAGAAATCGGCATTGGAGTTGAATCAAGAGCGGTCAGTCAGTTGTAGGACTTGAAAAAGTTTACTTCTTGATGGTTGTTATGTTCTTTGATCTTAAATTCATTCATTTTCATGCGGGTTAGGGCTTTTATGTCATGATTTCTTATCTCCTATGGAAAAATCTTTGTTTGGACGGGTTCTTGATGTTAGCTCATGTTTCCTCTTTTCCATAATAAAAAAATAGAGCTTATATTTCCTCTCTATAACCTTTGAGGGATTTAAACGTATTGGACTTTGTCCAATCCTTTCGCTCAAAAGAAGTTTGAGGGATTTGATTAGCCTTCGCTCAAAAGAAGTTTGAGGGATTTGAATAGCCTTCGCTCAAAAGAAGTTTGAGGGATTTGATTAGCTTCATGGTCATAGATCTAAATTACGAGATGTGAATGGATCAAGAAAAATCTCCCGGGACCTAGATATTGATTCTGTTGAGATTATTAACTTGCCTCGATCTTGATTCTTAGGAAACTTTGTACTGAAAACAGACTAAAAAGGTATTTTCTGTCATTATCATCCTTTGGTTTCTCGTCACTGATTATTTATACTGGTACTGATCTAGTTGCCATTTATTTTTTTTATAGACGCATCTGGATTTGTTTATTGGAGACTTTCCTTTTCTTTGCTTGCTATTTAGACCCTTACAAAAGTGTTTTTTTTTTTTTGTTATTTGGTGCTGATACTTGCTTCCCTTGCTAAATGTTTTTTTTTTAAAGGAAAGTTTCACTAGATGATCCTTCTCCTTCTCTCCAACTTGTCACCTTTTCTTGTTTAAGAATATTGGCACCATTAGAAATCGATTGTACTTTCACATTCAGATAAGAAAATTGTTGATAAGTAAGGACACTCTGCATGGATTTTCTTTTATTAGTGATGGAAAATAACTTACACGTCCTAAACTGGTTTATCATGTTACATTTAACATGACAAATGGCTTAGCATATGAGTATCAAAACTTCTTTAATGCTTGGCACAGAAAAAATCTCCTTAAATAGTTTTACTATGATTTTCTTTTTAAAAAATCAGGGTTGGAGCATAAATTTGAGAGATTTTAGATGTCAGTCGCTAAGGTAAAAGCTTGTAGCAGCCCTGATGCAATGATGCCCGAGCAGAAGACTGTGAAGCCAGAGAAGGTTGGACAAGATCCCCTTGACAATTTCATCAAGCAGGCAATAGGAAAAGAGCCATTCCTTTCATTCTCTGGAGTGGGTGATAACCCTGTTCAATGGATACAACTGCTCCACGCACTGGACCAGCAGGGAAGCAGCAAAGTTTCTAAATGTTCAAAGGCAGACAATGGCGTTGGAGGAAGGGAGCACTCTCTTGAACTTTGCAATTGTTTGAGCTCTGAAATCAACGGGGTTAAGGAATTTGTTCACCCTCGAAAGGATGCTGGAGCCCCTTCAAAGGAGAAAAAGAGCACATCTGAACAATTGCAAACACTCAAACTTCCTGAAGCTGTTGTTGCCTTTGCTCAGGCTGCTGCAAAGGCAAATGGTGAGCCTGAAAAATATATTTCTAGTGTCAAAAGCAGGTAGTTTGGGTCGTAACTAGTGATAGGTTTTGATTGTTGCTGAAACAAAAGGGGTGTTTGGGTTCATAAACAAACTTGTATCTTTTGGCAGATCTCCCCAGATGGCCCTTGGTGTCACCATCTAAGGTGCAATTGCTTAAATGTGACAAGTGCTCTCGAGAATTTTGTTCGTCAATAAACTATCGACGGCATGTGCGTGTGCATCGCCGGTCTCTGAACAATGACAAGGTCTTTTTATATTCCTTCTTTTCTTCATGTTTGACGGGCTAACAAGTTTTATTTTGGTAGATTTTTTCTTTATTGTATGCTTTTTCTGATGAGGAGATGGTATGTTTAATTGCTTTTAGGAAAAGCGGATGTATTATTGAATATTCAATACAATCATCACTCCGTGCATCTATTATTTCCTAACCAGTGTATCAGATGGAACTCATGATTATTTTACAATGCTGACTTACAATTCATTCAGCTTGTTTTATGGGGTTTTTTTCCACTAATTTTTGAAATAAATTACAATGTGCACATTTTAAGGAGTATTAGGTTGTCTAAATGTAAATCTAACCTTAGAGCTTTTTCGTTTAAAGAAACTGGCAAAACAACCTGGCAGGTGTGTGGTGGTCCTGATTACCTAATTTGTTGTGCGAGTTTCCTTTTCCTTTTTTATCTTTGCTGTTTTTCCCCCCTTCAGCAAAGAGCTACATTTCACTTATACATTTTCTGTTCGAGTTTCTAACTACTTGGATAAAAAGATGCAGTTTTGAGTTTAAGATGGTTTAGAACAGCTGATGGGCATTGGCTTTTCTTTAATAGAAAATTTGTTAAATCCTGATTATTTGATGATTCATTATTCTGAGATCACACTTTGTTTAATTCTCCTCCTTTTCTGTTACACGTTGTTCTGCTCTTCATAAATTGCTGATGCTTGGCTGACAATTTGTAGGACTCTTCTAGTAATCGGGAATTCTTGGCTGCATTTTGGGACAAGGTAATGCTTTGCCTAAAATACAAGTAATGAATGATGTATTTGGTTGAAACTGGTATTGAGCCCAGCAAAATCAACACATCAGCTAAGCTTAAAAATAATAGACCTGTTAGACAGGATTTAGGCATCAGTTGAATTTGCTTGCGAAGATCTAAGTTGGTCAAGGCTTGGGCCATTCCTAAACTGGATTCAACCCATCTCATTTGCAGCTGTTATATATTTTTTCTTTTTATCAGACAATAGCTTAACTTTTGTTTTCCTTTTTTAATATTTCAGCTATGTTTGGATGAGGCAAAAGAAATCATGTCCCTCACAGATGTGTCTATAGAGGTGATGGATTAATTGAAATGCTATTCTTCTATAACTTTTGGATCCAGTCATTTAATTGTGCAATCTTTAATATCGATGCTAGTTATCGATGCTATTCTTTTTTAATATTTCAGCTGTTATTTTCCTAGAATAAATTGAGTTTTAAAGCGCGTTTTCATCGATGAATAGAATCCTGTCTACATTTGTCTTCAAAAAGTGGATTTAATCACATTTTCGTTAATGACTTTTAACGTATTCATGGTTATCTCCAAGAGACGTTGCCTTTTGAATTTCTCCTTGTATGTTATCTCTTCTAGTTATGTGTTTGTAGAAGTGAAATCCTACTGTATCAATTAAGACTATTTTCTTGATATTTGTTGCTGCTAAAGTAGGAAGGAACAAGATTACACATGCTAGAAACATCTTGCATCTAAACTTGGAAATTTCTACATATGTGCCAGGTCTATATTGGTTGAAGGCATTTTGGTGGTAGTAGTAATTGTGCCGTAAAAGAAAATGATAAAGGAATAAAATGAGTTTTGATCTTGCCAAGGCCATAATGTTCCCCGGTCCTTATTTCTTTGGTTGAGCAGTTTTACTGCTTTCCTAAAAGTGTTGGTGAAACCCTTATTATCTATAAATATAGTTCCCAAGTTAACCACATTTTTTTAACCTTTCCAAGTTATGGGTTTCATAGGCTCAATAGCATGTGAAACAAAGGATTTTGAAAGCCCATAATTATTGAATGTTGGGTTGCACTGTCATGGAAGTACCACCTTTTGACTGATTTCAGTATCCTGTCAATCTAAACACGTGAAACAATGGAAAAAAGAACAGTACTATATTGCATTTGCTGTCTGGGAAGTGGATACTAATAAGCAGCACATTTTCAGGAAGTTGCTGGTTCTGCAATCATAAGAGCGTTGTCATCATGGATTCGAAAGCCAGGGTTTTCATATCTACCACAAAAGTATGTCAAGGCTGGTGCCACTCTTTTGGTAAGGGGGCATTTATGTATAACTGTGTTACTTTAAATCTTTCCTGATGTATATAGTACAGGAATCATGAAAATTTTGTTTTATAATGCAGGATGTTGTCCAATCTAAGCCTTCCAGGTTCCTTATGTCATCAAAGGAACTATTTGATGTGCTTGATGATGCAAGTGAAAAAACCTTTTTGTGTGCTGGCACAGCTATGTCATTGCAAAAGTTTGTCTTAAATGGAGAAGCTGGGAAGATTGCCCTGGAGATGAAAAATCTAGTTGCATGCACTAGTTTTCTGCTTGAACAGAAACTGGTATGGTTAAAATTCTCCTTAGTTGCATGTTGGATCTAAATCATCTGGTTGTTGATAAGATATGTCACCATGACAATTTATGTATAGGTCAAAGCATGGCTCGCTGACAAGGATGCTGAAGCTTTGAGGTGCCAGAAGTTGCTTGTGGAGGAAGAGGAAGCTGCTCGGAAAAGGTACTCTTATGGTCTAACAAACACCAGAAGAGTTGATTTATATTAACTATCAATTCAACAATAAAGGGAACATTAGTTACTTGCATTTTCTGGACTAACATACTTTGTTTTGGTTTCTCATCAGAATGAACATTTATAATGGATGCACAAACATGTTGATGCCTTTTTTAAGTTGTTGTTTCTGTTTTTATAATTCACCATGCAATGGTGACCTTTCAAAAAGGCATGTCTTTCTTTTGTTTATTATTTTTTTAGCTCATGTTACAAATAAAAGGGGATTCTACCTGTTCTATCCTGTTTGGAGGCTCGAAGAACCCCTCTCCTTCATATGGCACCTCATACAAACTGTTAAACCAATAACCTGTGAGACTGGTTTCTTGCATTTCTTGTTCTGCACTTGATGCCTGGTTCTTTATGCTCAGCATTTCAATGGTTCTATTAATCATAAAACCTTCTTTCATTTGATATGCGCTGTTCCAACTAATGATGGACGAATTCGAAGACACAGCAGAGATGTTACTGACATGATTTTGGTTGATGTTCTATATTATTAGTTTTCCACATATGCTAGACATGCTCTCCTCCTTTTGATACTTCTGACATAGCCTTGAATTTTATGGTTGGTTGATATTTGAAAACTAAATTTACTTTTGATTTAACAAGTTTGGCTTGGGTTATCTGTAAAGACGTTGACTTCTAGAGTTCAGGTAATACAAGCAAAATTTCTGACCGGCTGGTAGCAGTTTAAGAAAAGCTGATCCAGATCACTTATGATTTTATGTAATGTTTGGCTTGAACATGATCTCAGTATTGGTGTTTCTGTATGCAAAATACTTCTAATGATATCCCAAATCATATTTAATTACTTATCTAAAATTTGTTCCTTGATTATTTTATGATTTGAGTGAAATTGTGCCTCTTGTTTTCTTAAGCTTTATTTCATGTATAGTTAGCGTTCTTCCTCCCTTTAGATGCTTGAACAAATCCAGATTAGATGGGATAACAGTTGATGGTTGGTGAAGTTGAGTTCGAGTATGATGCTGACTCCTCAGGTTGATTCTAACATTTTTCAGTAATGATTAGTTCAGTGTCTATCTGTTATGGCATCTATTTTCGTCTGAGTTGCATCTCGACTTATTATGTCGTACTTTCAATTGAACCTAGATTATCTTAATTTTTGTTTTTTTTCCCTTTTCCTTTTTTTCTGGGGGGCGGGGGCAGGATGGGTGGGTTTGCATATAAGAACATAGACCTAGATTTTTTTTTTCAAATCCCTGAGTTTAATACAAAATCGTATTTAATTTGATCTCTGTCATTAAAGACAAGCTGGTCTCCTGGAAAGGAAAAGGACGAAGAAACTTAGGCAGAAAGAGCAAAAGGCAAAGGACTTTACTGATGCGGACAATAGGGTTCATTCACCTGGTACCATGGAGTATACATCCGGTTCCACAGGAACACCAAGCCCAAGGGCTCCATCCGAATCTGACTTGTACGCTCAAGAGGCATCAATTGATCAAGACCCACAATCTTTAGAGCCCACTAGATCACCAGATCCCGTTGCAGATACAAACTTCAGATTGCACGTGCACACTGAGGATGCTGATCAAAATATGGATCACCTAAAGCAAATGGAGAATTGCAGAAGACAGCCAACTGTGACCTGCTATCTACTATCAAAACCTTCTAGAAATTTTCGGAGTGGTTTCTACTCAGGTCAGGTTCCAGTGGCAAAGTGTTCCATTTCGATGAAACATGGCACTCACAAGGATCCAAAGGCTGCTACATCAGCCAATTGGAATAAAATTTGGACACGGAAATTCAAACCTGATAGTGAAGAAGCGGGTTCGTCTGACAGAGTAGACAGAGAACATAGAGATCAGCCAGTTATCATTGATAACTCTGAAGTTTTAATAGGTTCTATCAGTGTCACACTTGGACAATCAAATGATTGTTGCCAGGACTCGAGCTCCCCCTGCTGTAGTCATTATCAAGAGAAGTTGGTTAAGCCTGATTCCAGTATGAACGATGTCAACTGCTCCGGAGCAGGGCTGTGGAAACCAGTGGCTCGTCAAGATAACTGTGATTATGCCATCATAAGAAGTGATAAGAGAGAGAACAAAATGGACAGACGCGCTACTGGAACTGCTAGCCAGATTTCACCTGATCAGAGCTGTCTTGCTTCTGGTGGAATGGATGGTGCTGGTTCTGAGAGGTGCAAGGATTTGTTGGCACTGCACAGAAGTGCAAACTTGTCAGGACCTTTACTATTCTCAGTCAAAGATGCGGAGGCTTTCCTTGCTCAGAGTAAGGATCTCTCTCATTGATGTTTCCCTTTCTTAAGTATGTGGTAACTCTTCCTCTAGGTGTTCTATTGCCGCTACCAGTAACGGCTTATCAATCTGAACCCTTTGGTCTGTTGGTCACCTGATGAGAGCTCTAACATGAATATCTCAGTTTAATTGGATTATCATGCCAACTTGGTGAGTGAAGCGGTCGGAATCATTAACTTGCACTCTTATGACTGCAGATACCATGTTCAATTGGTTTTCAGCTCTCGTCTGTTCATCAGGTGGCTGAAACATCATATGGTTCAGACTGATAGAGATATTAATAGGTGCTACAAGGATGGTGTAACCTGTGTGGGTGACTAGGTTATTCGCTGTTGATTGGATGGCCAAAAAGGAAGTTGCAAGCTGTTATGATGTCATTCAAAGCTTAATACTCTACTGTGAAATGCGAATCTGACAGAACTTTCATGTTGTGCAGGGTGGAGGGAGGCCATTGCATCTGATCATGTCCAGCTAGTTCTACCCCCTAAAACTGAAGCATTGGATAATTTCAGAAACCCCAAGGGTAATTGCACGGAGGCACCAATGCAGTCTACCAATTCCATTGGATGGAGCATTCTTGGTCGTGCAGAGAACACGACGGGCTCAACCAAGCTGGCATTTGGTGCTTCCAAGCCCAAATTCAGACCAAAGCCAGAAAGGAACTGCAAGTTGCAGTATGTTCCCAAGCAGAGGAATAATGCTTTAGGAGAGTAGATTCAATGCTTTTGAGTTTCCAGCAGAGGTTCCAGTTTTATTGAGAGGTCTTCTGTGACCATAAAACTGCCCTTTTTTGGTAGAATTTATTTGATTTCTCCTTTTTTTCCTGCTTAGACCTCGCAATCAGTCTCCTTAAATTTTATCTGTAATAATTTGTTTTCTGGTGTCATTGCTATTGCTTTTTATGCATTTCTCCCTTTTGTCTCTTATTTTATCAGAAATTCTATCATCTCTCATGGCCTGGAAATTATGTGTATACCTTTTTTTCTGGTTTGTGGTGCTTTTTCTTTCTTCCTTCTTTTTTTTTTGAGATTTTCCTGCTATCATGACTTGAAAGAATCTTAGACCTTGTCACAAGGTCAGTCTTGGGTTCATTTTTCAAGCTTTACTGGTTTCTGCAGCTATACAAATTTGGATATGAGGTATGGATGTATTATACCAGACGAAGCACAGAACTTTGTGAGGATTTGCATGGAAGCTGTCTTGATGCCAAATTAGCATGTCAATCTTCATTTACAAGGACCTCTATCGTCATCTTCCAGAATGGAGGCTATGGATAATCTGAACTCACCATTTAAAATCCCTGAACCTTCCACTCCCTCTCAGGAGGACCCTTATATTTTTATGGTGAAAAGAAGCTGCATCCAATCTGGCTATGGTATTTTTCGCAGTGGAGGCCTGAACTAATACTTGCGAACTACTGAAATTTGATTCCAAGTTCGTGTTCAGCATCACGTTTGAGAAAGAGAAGATTTAGTGATACCGCTATCAATTTCTTAAATCTGCATTTGTCTATGCAATCATTAATATTTATTGCATTTATATGACTTGGATTAATTTCTATATATCAGAAAATTGATGATCGTGTTTAGGTTTGTGATTTCACTTGTTAATTCAATTTATTACAAGCTCAGAGTTTGTTGAAGATATAGCATCACATTATTAATTTATTACATGAAGAAAATTTAACCTCTCCATTAGGATTATGAGAACTAGAGGTTGCTGGAGGACAGCTATCCCCTGTAGTTTACTGAATACATGCTGTTCTATCAGAGGCACGCCCATATATTCGCATGCTTGCATACATGGATTTCTTTTTTAATAACTTAAGATTGGCTTGATGGCCGGTTTACTAACCCAAATAGTTGACACTTCTAGTTCCGTATATGAATTATTTGATCTTCAGACTTGTTGGGTGTAATAAGACGCAAGCAACAACATAATATTCTAAATTTAAATTATTCATCATAACTTCTCTATTCACAGGATTTGCGTTCAAATCCTCGTAGTCAGGTTGCAACTCCAGTTTGTATAATACTTGGCGTATATAAACATTTCTTGCCAATACACGAAATTGTCATGGGCGATTAAATTTTCCAAGAAACTCAAACCCGACACACAAGGAACCAGATAAAAAGTAGCAGGATCCAAACTCCATCTTATAGATAGTTCTTAAATTCGGATGCAACCAATTTCAGACAATTACATTGGATCATGGAGTATCATTTGTGATACCGTTTGCACAACTGTGATCCAGTTCAGAGAAATGATAAGGACATCTACAGCCACCAAAATGCACGCCCATTCGTCCAAATGATACTCGAATATGGTATTTTGAGTCCATTTGTTCTGGTCCAATCCATTCTAATCTTTCTGAAGGCTCTATGTTGAAGCTCCCGCATGCATTCGGCCAGCCTCTGCAACCGATCACAAAATATTCTAGGGCTTATGTGGATGGTTGAGCTGAAAAGTCTATAGAATTCGTAGGTTGAGCCAGTATAATTACTAAAATTATAGGATTATAGATTGTCCTAGATCTATATTTAAAGATACTTAGGAATAATTTTAGAGTGAGTCAACCTGAATCTTATAGGAAGAGAAAAAAAAACTAGGTATTTATAAATATAGATCTAGCTCAGCTTATGGGATTCGGATCAGCTCACTCCGAAGCTATTTTTGGGTATTTATGAATAAAGGCCAAATCTAGCCTATAATCCTATGATTTTGCTAATTATATTGGCCTAACCTACGAATATTATAGGATTTCAACCTAATCATCGAAAGATCATCTACCCAATATGTCTCCTTTCATATGCCTACATGGAAATCATTAATTTGCAAAATTATGTTGGACCAGCCATTGATTGCTGCATTGGATGGTAATTAGAGTGGTGAAGATTCGATGATATATAGCAAGACTCACTGTTTTGCATGTCACACTATCCGACCCACGAGCCTAAGAAATTGGCAATCACCTCCCCACTACGGGGTGTTGAGAGACCGGGGGATGAACATCCCTCCAACCTGCCCTTTTTGTGAGGTGGAGGTTGAGATTGCGGATCATGTTCTTTTCTGATGTTAGAGGGCTCTACATATGTGAAGACTCACTAGCCAGCCTATGGATTTTCTCTGGTGGTATAATGCTAGTCTTGGCTTCCCTTGAATCTCTACAGGGTAGTGTTAGCAATGAGCTGTCCAGACATTGGGGTATTAGGGCTACTTACATTGCCTACCACATTTGCCTTGTCAGGAATGCCTGCATCTTTGAGGGTAGTAAGAAGTTCGTGTTAGAGAGGACTATGACTCAGGCGACCATCATTCATCTCGTCTTTGTTGGAGTGATTGCAATAACTTGGGATACCTAGGTCTCCTACTCCACTCATGCAGCGACCTGGTTAATTATATTTACCCGAGAGTCCCCACCTCTGAATTTTCTTAAGGTCAACTTTGATGATAGCATATTCGATGGCGGTAGTAGAGGAGGAGTCAGCTTTATGATTCGAGGCTCGGATTCAAGGTTGTTGGTAGCTCGCGGAACTATGGTTTTTGATATGTTGATCCCTCAGGTAGAAGTAAGAGAGGCTTGGGCAAGCATCACCTATGCTAGGAGGGTTTTGAGGGTTGATGGCATTATAGTTGAGGGTAACTTGGCCATGGTGATTAGTTGGCTCCAGGTCCGAGCAAGGGCAGTGGTCCCTCACCCCTCTTGTATAACATTCAGAAGAGCTCAAAAAGGTGCACATTCTTCGTAGCTAAGCATATTTATCGTGAGGTGAATGTAACAGTAGATTGAGTTGCTTTTTTTTGTGGAATGCTATGTCATATATTCCAGTCACACTTTGTGATTTTTTATTTTTGATTTTTTTATGTATTCGTGTTAGTATTTCATAATTCGTTTATTTTATAAAAAAAAGAGTTTTTTATGTACATATCCTTCTCAATATTTAAATTTGCATGAATATCCTTCTAAAAATGATATTTGCATGTATACCCTTATAAAATACTTGTTTTGCGTGTATACCCTCCATTCTTTTTTCTTGCATATATGCCCATCCCATTTAATGCCGTTAAGAAATTAGCGGTTTAAAATTAAAAATAACTGAAATATTCTTAATAGGTAGATATAAAAAAGAAATATTTGGAGGGCATTCGTTCAAATTTTAATATTTAGAAGGGTATTTATGCAAAAATATAAGAATTTTTTTTGATGCATACCATCCTAAATATATGAAATTGCATGAATAGCTCTCAAAATTGCTATTTTCATATATAACTTTATAAACGTTTTCTTTTGCATGTTTATCCATTAATGATATTTTTGTTATTTTAATTTTAAATTGCTAACTCCTTACGATGTTAGATCGCATGGATATGCATACAAAACAAATATTTGATGAGAATATATATATATATATATATATATATATATGTAAATATTAATTTTAAAAAAATATTTCCATAAATTTTAATATTTAAGTGGGTATGTACGTTAAAAAAAACTCTATAAAAAAAAACAAAACCAATCAAACAAGCAACCCAAGAGAGGGAAAGCGAGATAAATCGATAAGTATACAAATGAATAAATAAAATAAGTAAATCCGGGCGGCAGCGACCGAAACAGTGAGAAGGGAAGAAAAGTGGGGAACGGGACTTCAAGAACCCAGTTATATAGCAGCAGCCAGATCTATTCCTATTCTTCATTCCCCTCCCTCTCCCCCTCTTTCCCCTTTCCCTCTTCCTCTATTATGTGAAGAAGAAAAAGCAGAAATTCCTAGTTTCTAGTTTTTGTTCTTCTTCCTATTATACTCTAATTCTGCTGGGAATAGTTGGATTTTTGATGGATTTGGGAAGGTGGTGGGGGGTGCTGTGGGCGCTGCTCGTGATATCGGTTCTTCCCGGCTTGGTTCTTGGAGGGGATATAGTCCACGAGGACGACAAGGCCCCGAAGCTGCCAGGATGCTCTAACAACTTCGTTCTGGTGAATTTCTTCTTCGATTCGCCTCGTTTCTTGAAATCGTTCAGTTTCCCTGGTTGGATTTTTGTTGCTCTGAGAAGTTCTTGACTCGTAGGGGCTATGAACTGCGCTAGGCGTGAAGGGTTTCTGATTCTTTTTGACGCTTGGTATTTCTGTCCTGAAAAGTTTCTATTTTTAGGTCGGTGGGGACGGTAGTCGTGGAAATCGAGAGAGAGGGTTATCTTTAGTATGAAACGTTAAATCTTTTTTGGAGGTTAGCGTTGAACAAAATTAACCCTTGTTTCCTTTTTTTTCCGATTTAGTGGTGCCTGATTGATTGCTATGGTGGGATGAACTCTGGAATTCGATGTACAATCTTGACCATATTTAGCATGACAACTGCCACTGTCCCTGATGGGAAAATGAAAAAAAAAATGAATTGCTTCACTTGAAGCATAAGATTCTTGGGACTTTGATTAGATTGGGTCGGTTATTCTACATGCATAAAGTTGTGCTAATTTGCAATTTCTTTCTTCCTCTTAAATTTTGCTTGACATGAATATTTGATTTTTTGGCCATGAAATGAGGTTATTGTATGAAATTCAGGCTTTCTGTCTCCATTAGTCATTCTAGGTACGAGCATGTTTCTAGTTAAAGATATCCTTTGTTGAATATTGTGTAGTCTATCGTGTGTGAATGAGGAACTCCAGAGGTACTGAATGTCTTTGAACTATTGAATTATTCATTGTTGAGAAGCATGTTGCCTGCTTGCTATAGAAAGTATAGTTTCAAGCTGACAACTTTATTGCAGAGGTATTGAATTTCGGTGAGATTCACATGAAAAAACCTTCAAATAACATGAGTAAGTCAAGGAACAATTTAGCTTGACTGGAGTTTTAGGATGCTTATGGACTTCTTCCACGGACATATTCGTGGACTTTCCTAAGATAGCGATTTTCATGGCGGCTTTCAGTTCAAAGCAAAATTTGGTAGAAAATTCCATCAATTGGTAATCATCCGTATACAAGTAATCATGAAAATTTTTTCATTCTGAGGCCTTTTTAATCTTGTTATCAGTTTAAGTAATTTGCATGTTTGGTGAGAAGTCCCTCGAGCAAATAAAAGGACGGGAACAGAGAGGGTCTGTGTTTTATTTTCCTTCTTCATTTTCTCGTTGGTTCAGCTTTAATGATTTTGCTCATCTCAACTCAGGATGATACGTTTTGACATCTTTAGCGGATCCTTTATCACTAGGTGTTAGAATCTTGAACTGGTTCCTCTTTGATCACCATCTTTGCCATGAGCAGAGTGGTTTTGAGAATGATCTTATGTCTAGTTTGTATATTCATTTCTCTGCTTAACCTAATGTGTTCCCCTTTGTCAACTTTCTTCATTTTGTGGTGGTGGCAGCGGCAGTGGCCCATATAAATGTTTGTTAGTTACTCCTGATCTTGGCTCCATGTTTTATCTTATCAGAGAAACCTGGGAGTTTCATGGTTTGTTTTTTCACTCCACATCATTATTGATGATGGTGAATTGTGGCTAGTCCCAATTTTCTTTTTCATTGTTAGAATTTTTGGAATATTCAAGGTACGGGGATAGTAAATATTTGAAGTGTAAATTTGCTAGGATTCTATTCATGGTCTTGACCTTAGTGCTTGGTTCATAGGGTTGATGGAGATCGATCTCCACATGAACCCTTGGCATCATTTCATTTCATAATAGTTTCTTGTACCAAGTTATTATGTTAAAGTGTATCTATAGTTGAGTCCCTTTGCAGGGAATATTTATTTCTCTGTTAACCAATGTTCCTGGGGTAGTTCTAGTAGATTTGCACAAACTAGGGTTTTAATGGTAATTAGTTGAGAGAAAATAGTATTCCATCCATTTTTCTTTCAAATGTGGTGTCAATTCATGGTCTGCCTTCATATGGATTCCTGATGTCTGAATAGGTTGGTTGGTTACATATTCTGTATATCAAACACATTAAAGCATGTCCAGCTTGAAGGGAAATACCGATTATACCATGTAGGTTTTAGCATATCAAGAACCTGTGCCATAATGCAGTAAGCTTCAAAAAGGTTCCTGAATTACTAGCATCCAGGGAGGTCATCTTTGTTTGTTGCTCCTTTCTACCCGTTAGGTCATAAAATGTTCTCTAAGGTTACTTTGTCTTTGGAACTGGTTTATTCATCTTTTTCCCTCACAAGATTTTGTTGAAACCCTGAGCACCATCATTCTGCTACAAAATACTTGCCAGTTGTTAGATGCAATAAATCTTCATAACTGCAGTATGTTTGTCTTTGTAGTCAGAGGTACTCTAGCAGCATTTGTGTTTTTTCTCTTTGATGAGGCTTCATATCATGTATGCTTCTTGTCAGGTAAAAGTGCAAACCTGGGTTAACAACAGAGAAGATGCTGAGTTTGTTGGGGTTGGTGCTCGATTTGGCACTACAATTGAATCAAAAGAAAAGCATGCGAACCGAACTCGGCTTTCTGCGTCAGATCCTTTTGATTGCTGTACTACACTTAAGAAAAAGGTTATTTTCTATACTCCTTTCTTTCAGTACTTTTTAACGGGCACTTCAGGTGTTTGAAACTTGAAATTTGTTCCTTTTGTTAGCTTGCTGGAGATGTCCTATTAGTGCAACGAGGAAACTGCAGATTTACGACCAAGGCAAAGGTTGCAGAAGCAGCTGGTGCTTCTGCCATCCTTATTATAAATAATCGTAAAGGTATGGACTTTTCCTGCTCAGTAGCTTGTGGTTATATGATCCTATTTGAAATTTAAACCTGCTAGGCCAACAATATTAGAGTAAGAGTTGGTTACTGAACCACCTATATACCTATCTACCTACATGGACGCATGCAGGCAGGCATGCATATGTTCATACAGGCAGGCATGCATACAGGCTTACATGTATACAGGCATACATGCATGCTTGCACATAAGTATATATGTACATATTAAATAGTTGGGATTCAAATGTTTCAACTATAAATTCTATGCATACAGGCATACCAGCATACATGTATAAATGTATGTACTAAAAGTTGGGATTCAAATGTTTCCCATTTTAATCCTAGATTCAGTATCCCTTTTCTTTCAAGAGGACTTCAATCCCAAAATCCCTTCTTATTTCATCCCTTTCTCACGAGCAATCATGATTCCTTGATTTCTGTCATAGGCCTATTAATTATTTTCATTCCCTTCTTTGTCTGTCTTGGTCTTGTATTTTCAAATGTTTCAGCTGTAAATTCTGTCCACTAATTTTTGTTCTTTTTAACATAATATGGCATACGCTGAAGGAAAAATGGTTCTCTACATTAATCAGGCAAATTTTGCCATTAACTTATTGTGTTATTCACATGGTCAATTACAAAGATAATAAGTTATATTGATCCAAAACCCGTTATCTCTCTCTCTTTTGTGATGTTTTGCTCTTTTACTCAACAATTCAAATGGGATTGGAGTTCTTGAATGGCCAGATTAAAGCATTATCTTCAACTAGATTCCTGCCATTCTTTTTCTTTACCATTCCCTTTCAATCCTACATTCAGTATCCCATTTCTTTCAAGAGGACTTAAATCCCAAAATCCTTTCTTATGTCACCCTTTTCTCACGAGCAGTCATGATTCCTTGATTTCTGTCATAGTCCTATTAATTATTTTCATTCCCTTCTTTGTCTGTCTTGGTCTTGCATTTTTACTGTCTTTTCATTGAGCTTTAATAGATGTATTCTTCTCATTTTCCATCTTCCTTTTGATCCCTTATGTTTGCTGAACGTTTTAGCAAATATGATAAAAACTCATCACATGTCAGTAGATTTATGTCATCATTTTTTAATTGATTGTAGTGGCTGACCATCATTTCTTTTTACAAAATTAGAGTATGTACACACACTTTAATGTCATCTTTCTCAGGCAACTGGCTCCAGCTTTGTATCCAGTTAACTTGTCTTCTTTCTTAGCATTCCATCATAAACCTTATTAGATAATCCCATTATTTTCTTTCCTTGTTTTGAAATTTCAATCTTGAAATTTATATTTTAATGAAGTCTTGATCTATGTAACCTTTTTGTCAAACTGATCGAATATTTTCATTATTTTCCCCATCTTTCAGAACACATCTTTTAAAAGTTAACAAAAAAAAGAACTTCCATGAGAACAAGGTAATTGGGACTTTCTTGAAGGATTCATCTTTCTCACTATATAATGGTTTTTTCATCAGGGCGTCCATAGATGTCTCCATGCTGCCCCTTTCTGAAATATGGATAATTTTCTATGTGGTTGTCTATATGAAATCTCCATTCTGTCAAAATATTGATTAGCTAATCCTTTCTGATGGTTATGAACTGCATGGTTCCAATTACAAGTTTTGCTTTCTGCTTCTTTAACTGCATGTGACCTTACAACCTCGTCTCATTTTATCGAAGATTGTTTTATCTCATATGCCTTAGTTGTTCTGCTTGAAGTTATTGCTATCCTAGACTTCCCAAATTCTGCATTTATATGTCATTCAAATTCAGCTAATTAAGCATCTTCTTTCTTTGTTTCTAATAACTTGTCGACGTATTCCATGGATTTAATAAACCTCTTATTCTTTGTCTCTGTGTAGTGAGTGTAGTTCAACCAGCTTGCTTAATAGAGGCCCAATTTCTGATCTTCCCATGTAGGATGTTGATTCTTTGAGTTGTTTTTCTGCTTCACTTTGCCACTATTTTTTATTTTAAACTGTTTCTATCCAACAGAATTATACAAGATGGTCTGTGATCCCAATGAAACAGAGTTGAATATAAGCATATCAGCAGTTATGCTGCCACAGGATGCAGGTGCAAGCTTAGAGAACAGCATCACAAGTGGTGCCTCAGGTGAGTTTTCTATGTCATTCATAGTATTTAAAGTGCATATTTTATTTTACAACTATGAACTTTGTAATATAATTATACTAGAGTGCAAGATTCTCTTGTTACATGTACTATGATAAAGTAAAATTGGACGTTTTACTCCCTTCACATTCCCTGTTTATATGGATTTGCTGACTTGACCTCATTCTCCATTTAAAGGATTTCGTATAACTTTGTGATTAGTAGGAACGGGGTTCATATCGGAGTTACTTTAAATGCATAACTTAAGATCTCTATATGCAAATAATGGGCTTGATATATTTAAGACATCACAAGTCATGAAGAGTGAATGATGGAAGCATTTGCTTCTTCTATGCATCCATATAGGAGCAAAAGCCATTCCTGTGTTGGTTCACCCCCAAATTTAGGTGAGGGAAGTGGTCTTCAACTATGGTATGACATACCGTACTGAACTAGGCGGCATGGGATGTACCATACCGGTTTGGTAGCGGTATACGGTGCGCTGGGCGTGCTGACACTCGGTACATCGAACTGGCCTCCGTACTGGACGTACCGACACGGTGACACCAATACAGGGCCTGGTATCGGGACGACGTACCTTGTCCTCAATAAATCAAAGCAACAACATTCTAGCTGAGGTCCTATATCCTTGAAGAGTTCTTAAACATAAGAAACACTGAATAAAGGACAGCATTCATTGCTTTGTTGTAAACATGTCATTGTGCAAATTGGTGGTTGATGTGAAGGGAATATCTGAGTGAAAATTGCTGCCTCTTAGGTTCTCAGATCAAAGTGAGTTGGAGACATTGATAGCTGGACACCCCAGCAGTTGTCAGTATCTGATTTGAGGTTAGACTGTGGGAGCCAAGTTCTTGGATCTCTTATACTTGCCGGTGCGTGAAGTTGACTATAATGGTAAAGAAGTCCATATGTTACTTGCAATTGTGGAGCGCTTGGTGAAATGAAGTTCTTCACAACCGTCCTTATGTGCTAAGCACATTTTGGAACACTCTGATGTTGCCTCCTTCTGAGCCTACTGTTCACAAACAAGCTATTTAACGTTACTAGAATTGATGAGGATTAGCATCATTTGAATCAGTTCCAGATTTTTTCTTGGTCTTTTGCTATACAGTTGTAGAACTCTTGCTTTTTAAATTATATAAGCAACTTTACAAAATTCACTGTAACATTATACATACATTCTAACCCTGCTGTCATCTCTGCAGTTGGCTCTTAACCTTTTTCCTGCCCTCTTCTCCACCTGCCCACACCTATCTTGAAAGAATATATATAGTAGGTTCTAATCAGGTCTTGGCTAGAGGTTTCCAGGAATCATTTTATTAGATATGGTTTATGCTCTCCAAGATTTAGGTAAAAACATCTTTTGGGAAAAAAAGTTGGGTGGATGAACTACATGTGCTTCCGTGAATTTCTTTCATGCTGGTTACTGGGGAGGGATTGTCCAAAACAGTAACATGACTGCCAGTGTGGTATGGACTACAGTGCAGGCAATAAAGAAGTTAAAGAGCAAGGTTTGAAGTTTCGGCTGAAACCAGTCAGTCCATTTTGGCTAAAGACTGGTTAAAAACTGACTGAAATTTTTGGTTTTGGTCGGTTTCATCAGTTTCGGCAGAAACTAACTGAAAGTAATAATTGTTGACCATTTTGCTGTTTAACATGTATAATTCACAATACTTTCTAATGTTTTCTAGAATCTGATAATATTATTCAATATCACATTAATCTAAGGTTCCAATGATAGGATTTATGTTATTTTTGGCTAAATTTTGTTATTATAGTGGGCAAGATGTAATCTTGGTGTGTATCTTTACTAGTTAGAAAGCAATGTCCGCTGTGCCGGTATTGGCCCCAGACCGGTTGCCCGGCGGCATGGGTCGGTACGGCCTCGAGCCGTGCCGGCCCTGTATCGACACAGTAGAGGCAGAGGAGAGGGAGGCTGGGGATTCGCGAAGGCAGGGCATTGCCTCCGATCCCCTATTTCATTCGAAACAGGGGCTTGGAGGGGCCTTTTTTATTTTTGAGAATTTTAAGTTAAAGTCGGCAAACCCATTGCAAAATTCTCAATGGTTTATAGTAGTTGGCAATGGGTTTGCTGACTTTCACTTAAAATTCTCAAAAATAAAAGGACCCCCCTATGGGCCTCTACGAAACAGGGGACCAGAGGCGGACCTCGCCTCCACGAATCCCTGGCCTCTGCCTCCTCCGTGCGGAGGCTCCCAGCTTCCGCCGGCCGGCTCCGGCTGGCCTCCCTCTCCCTCTTTGCCCCGTTCTCTCTCTCTTTTTCTCTTTTTTCTTCTCTTTCTTCTCCTCCGTCTTCGGTTTCGTTGCCGAAACCGTCTCGGTCCATCACCGGTACGGCTCGGGACGCCTCGAACCGGACGGTTTGGGACGGTTTTGCCGACCATGTTAGAAAGTATTATAGGTTCTTATGGGTCTTTAGTATTTTCTGTTCGAATAAAATGATATATTATAATGGAATAATGAATTCAAACTGGTTTTCATTTAGATGGATCTTTTCTTTCTTACATGGACTGTCAATGTGGAATATAATAAAATATGCTCATTTTTATCTACTTAGTTGAGTTTTTAAAATGAAATAAAATGACATATGCTTAGAGGAAAAAGGTTTAGTTAAATTTAAAAAATAGAGCAAATATGGGAAATTATAAAAAATAGAGAAAAGTGGGGGGAATTATAAAAATTAGGGAAAAATGAAGGATAACTTTAAATTAGTAAAAGTATAGTATATTTAATATATTAAGCTTTAAAACAGTTTAGGTTCTACCTGAACCTACCCAATTTACGCAAATTATGATTCTAAATTACTCATAATATTAATGAAATGATGCAAAATATTTTTCCTGATTTTTCTTAATTTTGTTGCCCACAGCGCCAAAACTTGGAGTGAAGCTATCAGAACTGCCAAAACTGCAAAACTGAAAACTCTGTACAAGATAACCACTCCCCCCCCCCAAAAAAAAAAAAAAAAAAAAAAAAAAAAAACAAAAGCAAAAACAAAAAGAAACCTGAAAAAAAGAGAAAGAATGGAAAAACTGTGTAGATATATATACACACACACAAAGATGTATGTACATTGGTGGATGTGTATGGCTATCTGCATTGACAGATCAGAATGCTAAGCAACACAAAGATGATGCATGTTAGAGCAGGAAGAAAGTGTTGAGGTGAGAGAGTGGTAATTATGCAGTTAAAAATGAGTACGCTAGGTAGAAACAATGTGGAGCAAAGGGATATGGATTTGGGATTCAGATTTGGTTGAGATGACATGATGACAACCTAGTAAGGTTTGGAGCCTAGGAGTTGGGAAGAAGAAGGGCATGCGAGATAAAAATCTTGGAAGGAAATTTTGAGAAAGGGATTAACAATATAAAGTTTTTGTTGATTGATTATTTAACCCATAGTAATGAGTGACAATAAGATAACAGATTTATAATAGGATGCCACAATTGATGAATAAGTGTTGATGGTTTATATCTTTGCATTCTACGAAGCAGTGCCTTTACACTAGTGTGTCAACTTTTTGATCTTTGGTCTTTCCTTCAACTAGTGGTTGCTTTAAGACACACAATGGATGAATAATGTATCAGTCATGCTAGAACCTTGGCTTTTGAACATGCTTTAGATTTGTGTCCTAGTCAAAGGTTTTTGTTAACCGCAAATGGTAACTACATAGTCATATTTAATTGGCTTAAGTCTAATTGAATTCTAGCTTACCCTATGCAAGCAAACATATGTTTTCGAATATGCTTGAAGTGTTTAACTCCATATGTACATAGTCTTTCTGTGCTCCTGTTATTTTGTACTTACAATGGCGTTCTAATGCTATATTGGATTTTGATGATAAGAATGAATCACGATATCTCCTTTTGCCACCTTAGCTTTGAGCATTAAAGTTTCATTAAAGTTCCTTTACTGTAGAACTTTTAATTTGTAATTTAATTTTTTATCTATCTTACAAAATGATGTCATTGCGACAAATCTACTATGCACAACATGAAATTTAGTGAATCCAAGATCTACCTCGTGTGCAAATCAGGTTTTCGGAAAATTCATTAGTTTTATTCCAAAAGAAATTAACAAAATGTTTCTGTTTGCTCTAGATTCTTCTTCCTAGGCAAGGGGGGTTGAAATTTGACTTTAAAATGCTTCTCTATCACACTTACATGCAGATATGGACATGACCTAGATTCTATGCGGACCCCATGACCTATGGATTGGGCATGGGTACAAAAGGTAGACCCGTAAAATTTTTAGGTCCCACACTAGTTTACTGTAGGTGTACTTGACGTGGACCGACCCCACTTGATCATATCATACATTAGGTTACTTGACTGACTTTTGTGAGCCTAACCAGGACCTGATGGTTTACTCAAAATGTACAACAATAACTGTAATATATTTGTAAAGCTTAGCTTTATTTTGTTCGCAATTCATATAATGTTTATTAATTTGTTTTGAAGATATGTTATACTTAATTGTTTGAGGGCATGAAGGAATTTGGTCTTTCCAGACCAAACCCAATAAATGGTGGGTACATTATGAGTCTTAATCCTCAACATACCAGACCTAACCTGTAAACTGATGGGTCTTTTGAAATCTCATCTCCCTGGACCTAGACTCGACTCGGTTCTTGGATGGGTGAGGTCCCAAGACCTGACATGATATCTCCCCAAGTGATGCCTCCCTCTGTTTCTTCTTCCTTTGTAGATGGACTGCCTTTTTGTCTGACTTATTGAGACAGAAAGGGGGAGTTTAGAACTGGAGAATCATACCAATAGCATTTCTTAGACCTGCATCCATCCACTAACCTCCTAACTCAATCCACAAGAAGGACCTCTCCCTCTCTCTCTCTCACACACACAGACACATGCGAGCACGCGAACGCAGGCACACACACATGCCTGCATGCATGGCCGCAAGCCTGCCCACCTGCCTGCTTATCCCCTTCTCTTCTAGCCAAAATGTCATTCTGTGCTTAGGCTTGTCTCATGGTTTATTTAATGGTGAATAAGATGATTTGATTGCTCATTTTAATAATTTTCTAATAGTTCGCAACTTCAGTTGCGGTGCAGTTGTACTCTCCAGATCGTCCTCTTGTTGATACTGCAGAGGTGTTTCTATGGCTTATGGCAGTTGGTACCATCTTATGTGCATCTTATTGGTCAGCATGGAGTGCTAGAGAAGCATCCATTGAATATGAAAAGTTACTAAAGGTCCTTATTATCAGTTTGCACAAAAGGGATTTCATCGTCTTTGCAGTATTGGAATATTACCAAACTTTTTTATTGTAACTGACACATGGATTGATGCTCATAGGATGCCCCGGATGAGATACTCAACATGGAAACCACAGGCGCCGGTGGTGTGGTGGACATAAACACAACATCAGCTGTTTTGTTTGTTGTGCTTGCATCATGCTTCTTGATCCTACTTTACAAATTTATGTCCCACTGGTTTGTGGAGCTTTTGGTGGTTCTATTTTGCATTGGTGGAGTAGAGGTGCAAATTCATTAGTTTTAACCTTTATTTCTCATGATGACTGCACTTGACATTGCACTACTTAATTTCAAATTATATGTGAATTATAAATTGTATCAACAGATCTACAAGTGTTGCGATGAGCTATGATTTTGACCAAGGAGAAGCTTAGGAAGTCTTGTTACATGCTCATGTTACAGTGGTGCTGAAGCATGTCATTCTACTAGCGGTTAAGAACTTGATATAAGCTATTTTGCTGATATGGTTTGCTAGACGAATTAGCAAGCAATAGTTTTAGCAATATATATTCTTAAAGTGGAAGTAAAAAAGCTGATGTCTAAAATCTTGTGTCTTTATCTTTTTCTTAGCATGGACAATGTTTCCATATTATTATGACTTCTGATGGTGGTAAGATTACTCCTTAGTTGCATGATATTGATAATTTTTCTTTAAATCAATATATACATCTTTATGTATATATATGTAAAATTTGTTTACTTGTTTTAATGATCGCATAAAACTTGGTCAAATGATGTCAGTTTGGTGTATTATTGTTTCTATTGCTATATTCTTAAAATACAAGTCTAAGTCACATGTTCTTAAAATTCTATTGGGTTGCTGAGGCTCAAAGTCTTTGCATAAATCTCATCTTTGGAACCATTTTGCTTCTACAAGAATTTATTACTTTTTTCATGGAAAAAGTCTATTAAGTGATACTTAAATAAACCATAGCTTGTGGTATAAAAGATTTTGCAGCGATGCGTTTCTTTGATGCTTAACTATTGAATAATTCAGCAAATGTTTAGACTACTCATACTACAGTTATTCTTTCAGTAATTTTATTAATTGTGCATTCTTCTTGTCCTTCAGGGCCTACAAACATGCTTGGTAGCTTTGTTATCACGGTATGGCGAGTGTTTCATTTTTCCACTGTTATGCATATTATTGATTGCATTATTTAATTTAGAAAATGGAAGTAACTAGATAATTGTTCGCACTGTTTGAGACCATCATGTAAGATCCGATCGTTATTGCATCAGTTACAAACTTGTTGATCCAACAATCTGTGAGTGGTAGTAACTCTAAATCCCCCTCACCCACATCTGCACCTGCTTTGATAAACAGTTGCAGTCATCTGTTGAATGAAGCCCTTCTTTTAATTTTATGTGCAGTCAGGGGATATAAATAAGATATACAATGTCAACTTTTTCCCATTGTTTTTTTGAATGTTCATATTTAGATGCTTTGTTGGTGTTCGAATTCATAGTTTTGAATCTCTGATTATTCACTCCTGTGCCTGCTTCCTTTTCAAGTTAAAAATAAAAAATATTCCACATTTATGAGATGTACATTTTGACAAACATAAAAGACTTTTTTAAGATGTATGGGAGCATTGGCTAAATGTTTGATCCCATCTTTGACCTCTAGTTCAAGATATATTGCTTAACATGAAGGTGGAACTGGGTTCAGATGCTAATAACAATGATAACACACTGATAACTATGATAATACACAACCCAGCAAAAGCTTCCTTTGTCCATTTATTTGAGTATGTTATTTCTGCTAAAATTTGGAGGCTCTCAAATAATGTTCATCTTGGTCATATGCATTATGGATTAGCATCGATACTGTTATCCATGTCCTGCTAATTTCCATGTCTTCTATCACTGCTTCTGTGCTCTTCTACTAATTTCCATGTGTTCAATTAGTGCATCCCTGCTCTTCTACCCTGCTTGGTGATTTTTGTAATCCATGACTTTTCAGCTTGATTTTGAGCCTTTGCAACAATGGATGTTAGTTATGTTTACTTGCTTCCTGCCGCTTATTCCAACTTGGGAGGCAAACTCTTGGGCAGCCAGGGCCTTCTTCTATGCTCTGATATTTTCACTTCATGATCCCTGGTTGTTCTGTTGAGTTCGGCGATAGTTTAAACTACCACTAAATATCTGTTACCCCTTTAACTCTGGTTCTATTTTTTGGAGCTTGCTTCTTGTTTGCTGCCTTTCATGGACAATCCATGCTGAAAACTGAATAGATCATTACAACTGTTAGTTCAATATGTTCCAATTTATATTGTGTATGAATTTCCTCCTTGTTATATGCATTCCTCTCCGAAAAAAGTTGATCTGACAAAGCTTGAGGGTGCATAATACTTTTGGATTGTTACTAATTATTGATGTATGAATTTTGGCAGATGGTTTAAACGTGCTGGGGAATCTTTCATTAAAGTTCCCTTCTTTGGAGCTGTTTCATACCTTACACTGGCAGTCTCACCATTCTGCATTGCTTTTGCTGTTGTATGGGCTGTTTATCACTCCTTGTCCTATGCCTGGATTGGCCAAGATATCCTGGTAAGAAAAATAATATTCTTATGTTTTATCTACTATTCAAGAAGCATCATTTGTTCTGGATATGTCCTGAAAAAATAATATTCTTTGTTTTATATACTATTCAAGAATCGTCATATGTTTTAGGTATGTCCTTTTAGAATTTGCACAAATATTTTTGGGCTGTAACTAAATTGTGCTTGAACTGCGTTGCGAAGATGCTACCTATTGTCCTCTATCACTTTTGCAGAGGAAAACTTGAAACTAATTTTCAGCCCCAAAATTATGCACGTAAATGACAATATTTGAGTTATTTTAGTCCACTAAATTGAGTAAGAATCTTTGAAAATTTGGTTCGATAAGCAGCATGGAGTTATGTATTACTTTCTTGATCAAAAATCATTGTCCACTTCAACTTGGAATATATTACATCTTACTTTTTCAATCAAAAATTATCGTGCGCCTATACTTTAGTTCTCCCAATTATTATTGGTAAGACATAAGAAATTAGTTTGTCTTGACACCCCAAGACAATTTTAAGTGATGTTTAAATTGGATATGATGGATGTGGTATCCATGTGCAAAAACACAACCTTTTTCTAAAAAACAATTGGAATGTGGTGTTTAGGGAAATGCATCTAAAATGCAAACAAGCAAACTAATGTTTGTGTACTATGCCAGGAAATGTAAGAGTTATCTTTCCACTAAAACAAGATGAGGTGTCACAACAGTCTTCAATTGCACAGTTAAGATAAATGCTATCAATTGTGAAGTGACAACTTATGTGGCTTGTGAATAATAATCTATAAGTGTCAAATCTTAAAATCTGCAACGTACTGGATACTTGTTAGCAATAAAATGATGACTTATCCATGTGAGCCCCCTTGAAATTGGGAACACTGTCTGAAAATTCAGAACCCGGTTGAGATACCCATGTCCGATAATGACCGCAATAAATCCCTCATTGTAAAAGAAGTAGTTTCAATTAAGCAATTATTGTATCCTTTGAAGAGCCTTGAGTTAGCATCATGTTCTCCTTAAAGCAAGACATTGTTATCTGCCTTATAAATCACTTCTTTCTATCAGACAATTTGAGCATTATGGATTATTCTGCGTGATTCAGTTGAGCTAAATGTTGGCTTATCTGTTTCACCCTTTTGCTTTGACAAAATTAGAAAAAGCTGGAGTATGATTCAGTTAACATCATAAATAAACTAGCATGCTGGAGTGGATATTACTCCATTCTTTCTGTTGGTCTTGGTATTGTCAACCGCACATGCAATTCTTGTATCCTGGTTTTTCTATAGATTAAGTTTTACCTATTATAATTTGTTTTGCTAACCATTAATTTTTTTCTTCTTGTTTCATGCCTTTTCAATCAGGGTATTGCTTTGATTATTACAGTTCTCCAAATCGTTCGAATACCCAATCTTAAGGTAAGATTTTCGTGTCCCAAGGCTCCAAGAATTACATTCACATTTTTAACTTCTTGGATGCATCAGGTGGGTACTGTGCTTCTCAGCTGTGCGTTCCTGTATGACATCTTTTGGGTTTTTGCTTCAAAGAGGTGGTTTCATGAGAGTGTGATGATTGTGGTAAGTATTATTATTAAGAGGCCTTATATTTGTTGGATAGTGACAACAACTTGAAGGGTAACATACTGCACATGCTCTATTTCGTAGGTTGCACGTGGTGATAGGACTGGTGATGATGGTGTACCCATGTTACTTAAGATCCCACGCATGTTTGATCCATGGGGGGGTTACAGCATTATTGGTTTTGGTGACATTATCCTGCCTGGGCTGCTAATTGTATTTTCATTAAGGTCAGAACCTCTATATTCTGACTTTGGTTATCTTTTATACTTTCTATTCAGGTTTTTGGTAGGTATACTTTTCTGTTGTGAGTGCATAGCATCATCAAAACTCTAATATTTTTAACCAACGATAAAGATCTTCATTAAGCATAATCTTTTGATTAAAATATGAAAATGATGCAGTTGGATAAAGATATAAGAGGCGTGAGTCAATTGGAAATATTGATAATATCACAATTGATTTCTGGATGAATTATAACCACAAGTGTGTTGATGTTAGCCTTTTGAATTCTTATTGGCATTCATTGCTAAATCCTGTTGCAAACTAAGTGTTTAAAAATTCCTCGATGCAATTTCCCACTAATTCTGGGTATTCATCCTCTTTCCTGATTCTCTGGTACAAACCAAAGTGCTCTTCTTTATTGGAATTCCATCCTATTTTCGCATTACAATGCCTACACCATCCCTCATGGTGCTGTTTCTCTGTCGCAATACATTTGATTCGCAAGCCTCCCATTAATGCTCATTTCTTTCCCTATCCACCTTGGTTTTACCATATGTTGACCTTAACATTCTCAACTATATTAAATTGATCTTATGTGCCTAGACTGTAATTGTTTCCTGATATTCTGATGCATATGTTAAAACAATGTTGCTTGGAGATTTTTGTCATAGGTATGTCACAATCAGGCCATATTCGTAGGACAGCATTTTATCCCTCTTTTTCCAACAGAGTATGTAGTGTTTTACCTCTGGTAGTCCAGCAGCTTTGTTGCATATATCAATTTGAAAGGTCTTCTTGTCATAGCAAAATAGTTTTCACAGATTGTTGGGAATGATTCTGAGACTTCTGCTTGTGCATGTGTAGATTACCATGTTTTCTAGGATACAAAATTTTCTTTTAAAGAGCACTGATTCGGCGTGCTTGCTGTCCTATCTTTGAAGACCTGTTCTTTGAAGAGGGGTGATCGTGTGACATTAGTGATCTAATTCAAAAGGCTACAGCTTATGTAACTGGATCAGTCTGTGTTATATATGTCTTAAGGTGTCTCTTGCCAATTAAGGACCAGTGTGGTAACCATAGGATCAGCTAAAAACCCGTGGGATTTTATAACATAGTAATAGCTGTTTGGGCTTGTATTGCTTGGGATGAAAATATAAAATGCAGCAAATCTGTAGGAAATTAAAAAGTGGTCTCCAGCAGTGTTTTTTTCATTCCATTGAAACCAAGCCTTTGTTCAAACAGGCTTTTAGTGCATGCTTTGCCTCTCAATGACTCTTCCATCACCTATGACCCGTCATCTCTCTCTCTCTCTCTCTGTGTGTGTGTATTTGGTTGGGGAGGGGTGGGGGGAAGGGGTGTCATGCTCGTGTGCATGTGCCGGCAAACCACCCCCGATGATGGATATTAAATAAAGAAAAGTTATATAGAATGGATATTGCTTCTTAAGGGCTATTCTACTATTGAATAGGTGATGGTTCTTCTGCTGATATGTACAAGGGTAGCACTCAGTATAAATAGGATGAGTGGTCCTCTATCCCATTTTAAAATAGCAAAGAAGGATACGGGGTTGCTGTTCCCTTGTAATGCTGCCAATTTTCTATTAATATGGCATTATAAGGATAATCAGCTTCTAATCCAAACATGGCTTGCATGGTCTTCAGTTCTTTTTTGTACTATTCTGATAGATATGTTTCTAATGTTAATCTTGACTTCCGAAATGTAGTGCAACTTCTCATTAGTCCTTTATAGTATTATATTTTAATTTATTGGTTTAGTTGTCCAACTATATAGGACCATCTCTATGAGGTATCAGGTTCACTGTATGGGATGATAATCGAGATTCCATGGCTTTTCCTACCTCATTGGTAAAAATCATATCCAAACAGTTCCTGTATGCTGTTGTTCTCTAGTAGCAGGTTGCTGCTTAAGTGGGATTTAGGTGTCATCCCATCTGTTCCCCTATTTATGCTACTGCTGATGCATATTTTAGTATATCCTTTTGATTCTTGTTGAAAGTTAAGCTCCATAAAAGTGCAAAATAGTTTAATAAAACTGTCTATGTTCGCAGATATGACTTTGCTGCAAAGAAAACTCTACGAGCTGGTTATTTCTTGTGGGCCATGGTGGCTTATGGTTCTGGTAAGACAAATTAGATCTTATTCTGGTCTTTAGATTAGCATGGAGTGTCAAAGCTAATATGGAAGTAACGAGAGAAGAATCTCATTGTTGGAACAGTAGCTTAATTGTGCAGTGGTATTTATTGATTCATTCTGTTTCTATGTGCACCTATAATAAAAATCATTGCACATTTATAAACTGATTTTATTGCTTCAACTCTTTGAATAAAGAGAGATGGTCTTTGTAGATAACAATTTCATATTATTCATTTGTGCAACAGAACAGCAAGGATGGTTGTTAGTGCTCACTTTAACAGAGTATTATGACTTAATGTATGGCTTCTGAAAGCTAGAGCTACACTTTATAGTGACATAACATACATGCTTTCTAGATCTCGTGCAGATTACCATGATCAAAACTTTCCCAACTTTCATCCACCAGCATGAATGATGCAACCACTAAGATGGATATATAGATAATAGAACTTCACATTTTTCTTCTGCTATCAATCATGTCTTAGCATCGTGCTTGAATTTGTTTCTGCAGGTCTTCTTATTACATATGTTGCTTTGAATCTAATGGATGGACATGGCCAACCAGCTCTTCTTTACATCGTCCCCTTCACACTGGGTAAGTGGTGATCTCATATGCACAAAAAGAGGAGGGGAGAAAGACTTTACAGGAATATACGACTATGGGGGGGAAATTAGAAAAAAAGACTGTACAGGAGTAAATAACTTGCCTTAAAAGGAGAGAATTTGGCTGAGCAGATGGCTTTTATCGTCCACAAGCATATAAGCCTATCCCATATTTAGCACCGGAGTTTATCATGAATTTGAACCATGGCAGCTTTGCAAATTTTGTTGAAATAGTCTTTTGCTTACAGAATGCATCTTTTGGCTTCTGATATCGGCTGTTGATTTCTTTCCTAATCCTTCGCAGGCACCTTCTTGGCTCTGGGGCGAAAAAGAGGTGAACTCGGAAATTTATGGACAAAAGGAGAACCAAAGAGAATATGTCCGCATATTCAACCTGTTCAATAGATATCTATATTTTGACAGCAAAAAAAAAGATTTCTCTGTTTATATGCAACACTGAATATATAGCGTTCAACCTATTAGGGTACATGTGTAATAGATCAGAACTGGTGGAGACTTTGGAAAAGATTCTCGTATTCCAAAGATTCTCGTGTTGACCTTTTGTTCAATGTTGTATTTTACGACGACTCGAATTTCAAAATTTAACAAGTTGTGGAGTTGTTTCTAACTTTCTATGACCAGGAAAAAAGGAAAAGGAAAACGAAAAAGAAAAATGGAGTTGTTGGCATGCATGCTGATATTTAAAGCATGTTTTCTTTGGACTCTGAATTTGGTTGCTTCAATTGCCACATAATAAGCTTAGATATAAAACAGATGTTAATCGAAGTTGGCCGGTACTTGATGTGCCAGAATTTAGTTGGAAAATTTGTATTGGTTTAATTCGACATGATGGTCATTTTGGGGGATTTGATTATTTCTGCCTGGTAGCTAATAGCGTGAGTGCCTCCCTTCCCCAAAATGAAAGGAAAGGAATATCGATATGCATGTTTGTATGACATCTGAATGATAGGTGGAGAGAGTATTGTATCCTTTAACTTTTTTTATTCTACAAGCAATTGAAAACATCACTGCGACGATAAGTACTATATAGCCCCAATAATTGTAGCTTAGGTGGTGTGAGGCGCAATTCTGAACCCTCAGCTAAGTTACCTGCAAATATTCTTATATAGGGAATGTAGTTACTAGATAATTAAAGATAAATCGGAGATGGTCCTATCTAAGCTGTACATTTTTAAGCCACCGAATATTTCTATTTTGTACACAATGCTTAAATTTATTTGTTGTCCAACTGGCGTTCATGTTAGTTTAAAAAAAAAAGCTATCAGCCTTTCTTTTAAAAAGGCGAATTCTTTTATATAGCACCTTTGTTGGGTTGCATTTGGAAGAGGAGGAGTAAAGTATTCAGAGAAGTCGGATTAAATGAAGTAATTTCGAGAGGGAAGAATGAGTTAAATTATTTTAATTTTTTATAGGACTATAGGAGCTAGTTTATAAATGGGATGGATGAGCTAGAAGAAGAAAAACTAAAGAATTTCTAATATATTATTTTTAAGATATTAATTTAATCTTTCTGAAAGGTGCTCTATTTCATTAAAATCTTCAAATGATTGTTTAGTTGAAAGGAAGTGGAACAGTGCGCCGATTGCATACTGTGCCAAGAAACAAAACAAGCCACTATTTAATCTTGATGTAGTCTCCAAATATTTATTCTCGCAGAAATCAAAAACAACATAGACGCAACTTGTCGGCATAAAAAAAATCTTCAATGTCTCACGAAAGATGACATATAGCAAAATACTTAAACCCATATAGTAAAACCGACAACATGCATATTTCCCTCGCATTCTCGCGGTCCGAATGAGATGGGTGTCGTTTGGGTATCGCGAGAATGGGTGCATGAATTATTCACAGACAGAATAAGCTCATGTACTTGAAAAAAAAAAGAGGAAGAAGAAGTGGCGTGCAATACGCGTCAGCTACTGATTGGCCGATCGGCCACATTGACATGTAGTGGTTACACGCGGCGAAGAATGAGGCGTTGGAGCGTAGCTGTCTTGGTCCGGTCGGTGGAAATTTTTGGGGTCTCTTTCTTCGTCACCTGATGTTGGCTTGGCCATGTGGCGAGTAGCGCATCGGCGGACGGCCCGAAAAAATAGAGAGTGGCTTCGTCTTTCACCACCTTCCAATCAGTTTTAAGCCATTAAAAATGGTCATATATGCAGGACCATTGCCATTGGCCATCAAAATATGCACAAGAATGGCATACAATTAATTAGATAAAAAGAGGACTACGCCAACACCTAAGATGTATTGGCTGCACTTAGCTACTTGATTTGGACTGGGACAAGTTCAATATGCCGATGACTTTAATAGGATATGCTTGAATTGATATTAGGTTGGATCTATATAGTGACATTAGATTTTTAGCATGTTAATTTACATCTAATTGGCATTGTTTGTCTGGTTGCAATTAATGTGCGGTAGCCGACCTAACTTGCTAAAAATATTGTCTGATTGGACCCGCAAATGATCTGGATTTCTTGAGCTAGAGATCCAATTATTGATCAATCTAATCCAACTAATGTTAAGGATAGGATTGCTTGGATGCTATCACTCGATTAAGTCACTTTGATCCAGCTTATTAGGACTTTGATGAACAAATGTTCTAATTATTGTGATTCAATATGCATGTTTTATAGATTTAGATAAAATGTATGCCAAGATAAGACCGTATCAAACTTCATGATGTCCAAAACAATACTTTTTCACTAACCATCCTTAGCACAAAGTAAATCCATTTATTTGACATATATTTGTTAAAGAGGGGGTTTATTGTTACGAAGGACTGATTGCTATTCTTATTTAGCGTTGACCATTGGAGTACTTCAAACTTCTCCATTCATCCACCTGCATAGAATCTTGAAGTGATTATTGTGCGATCTAAGATGAATTTACACAAAAGAAGGTGAATGAAAAATAAAACCCCAAGACTGCAAGGTTTGGTTATCGATCCATGTTATTTGGTCTCCAACAAGCCTGAAGCCGGTTTACAAGGCTGGCATCATGTTTACTAATTTTCATATGAAAGCATGGAGCTGGATAAAATTCGATAGAGGTCCTGTGTAATACATTATCCTTCGAATCGGCATCATTCGGATCATATTTGAAAAGCACAAGTTTGAGGTTACAGCTAGTTTCTGAGTAAAGTCTTTTATTAATTCTTCGTTAGGGTTGGAAGGGTTTAGTACACTAAGAAAGTACACTATGGAAAGTGCTATGTGCATGCGTATCCAAAAACTGAGAGCCATCAAGTGAAACAAAAAAAGTTTTTTTTTTATCTTACTCTCCTTTTAGTTTATGCAGTAAATACAGTGTTATCAAGAGTTTATAATAAAAAAACACACACACACACACAAAAAAGAAGAAAGCAAGCAGATATGAGATACCTAAGAAAAGGATAGGAAGCAACTCTGGAGTCTGGACCCCAAGCTGGTCTGAGAAAAGATAAGGCCAACCCACCTCCCTGTCCGCATCTTTACCAACGCTATAGTCTATACCCGCTTTCCAGAACCCTCTCTAAACCACCGGCAGAAACTAGCATGCATTTTATATTAACATAAAATCCTATCTATTAAAGTCCTTATAAAGAAAAAATATGAATAATATTACATCACAAAGTTTGTGCCCATTTCTTTTTTCCATCTCCACCTTTATAAAAGCTCCCACCTATCCTTGGATGCTTCCACTCAAGTCACAGCCTTCTGCTTCCATCCTTCATTGTTCACATCTCAAGATAACAGAGTTCTTAGAGGGAGAGAGAGAGGGAGATGGAAGGGAAAGAGGAGGATGTTAGGGTGGGAGCCAACAAGTTCGCAGAGAGGCAGCCAATAGGGACGGCAGCCCAGACCCAGGACAAGGACTACAAGGAGCCCCCACCAGCTCCCTTGTTTGAGCTGGAGGAGCTCTGGTCGTGGTCCTTCTACAGGGCTGGGATAGCAGAGTTCATGGCCACCTTCCTCTTCCTCTACATCACCATCCTTACTGTCATGGGTGTGGTCCAGGCCAAAAGCAAGTGCTCCACTGTGGGCATCCAAGGGATTGCTTGGGCCTTTGGTGGCATGATCTTTGCCCTGGTCTACTGTACTGCTGGGATCTCTGGTGAAGAAACTAGTTTTTTTTAGCAATTTCTCTGCTTTCTTGCTCTCATCTTGGCCTCTTCATGTCTTGCTGCCTATATTTAAGTTGGTATCATCTTTATAGCCTACACATGTTCTTAGTTATATTTTCTTTGGTGTGCTTCTTTCCGTTCTGTGGTTTTATCTAGTTTTACTACAGTTGGTGCAGGTATCGGATGGATGAAATCAATTTTGTACCTTACTTGGTTCTTATTTTCATTTTACAAGCAACAAATGCAAAATATTTTTTTATAAAATGTAAAATGCAAATATTTGGCTTTGATAATTTTTCTCTAAAATCATCTCGCTAGCTGCTTCTTAATTTTTAAGTTATTTTTTTTTTCTTTTCACTCCTATTATTTATTATTCTGTCAAAGCTTAATTTTTTTTAAATTATTCTTTCCCACCATTGTTGGAACGCTGGTTTCGATCTAATTATTTCCTCTCTTTTTTTCTAAATGGGCAGGTGGCCACATCAACCCGGCTGTCACCTTTGGGCTGCTGTTGGCGAGGAAGCTTTCCCTGACCAGGGCTCTGTTATACATGGTGATGCAGTGCCTGGGAGCCATCTGCGGTGCTGGTGTGGTCAAGGGGTTTCAGAAGGGGATCTATGAGAGCAATGGTGGAGGAGCCAATGTTGTGGCTCCTGGCTACACCAAGGGTGATGGCTTGGGTGCAGAGATCATTGGCACCTTTGTCCTTGTCTACACTGTCTTCTCTGCCACCGATGCCAAGAGGAGTGCCAGGGACTCTCATGTGCCTGTAAGTAATTCTTTCTCTAGACATGGAATTGGCCTTCCTTTTTTTTTTTTGAAGTGTTATCAATTTATCCATGCATTAGCTTCAGCTTAATTTGTAGGATTCTTCATGCTTTTATAGACAAATTTTGCTTATATGTATTTCCCCATCCAGTGTTTAATCTTTGATTCTTTCTCAGAACAGTGCTAAAAAGTGGTATTCCTTGTTTGTTTCCTGGGATTCTGTAGCCTTGGGACTGTTTCTGATAAAATATAAATGATTTATAGTTGGATTTCTACCTCAACTTCCAAAAAGTTTTTTTTTCTGTCCTCTAATTTTATAGCTCGCTGATTTTGTTAAACTCTAGAATTATACATCTGGAGTAATCCTGAGTAAATCAATAGCTTCTGACCCTGCTCACTTTCGAATCGATTATATATAATCTTGAATTTAAGCTCATAAACTCTGGTGAAATTTGTGCAGCTCCTTGCTCCCTTGCCTATTGGGTTTGCTGTTTTCCTTGTTCACCTGGCCACCATCCCCATCACTGGAACTGGTATCAACCCCGCCAGGAGCCTTGGGGCTGCCATCATCTACAACAAGGACCATGCTTGGGATGACCAGGTAAAGCCTCTTTTAAGTGGCGATGATAAGTCAACGTATACTTCTCGTGGTAGCTTTGACGACCAATAATAACAGTATCTAACATAGCTTTTTCTCTCTTCTCAGTGGATTTTCTGGGTGGGACCATTCATTGGAGCTGCACTTGCTGCGTTTTACCACCAGATAGTCATCAGGGCAATTCCATTCAAGAGCAGGCCTTGAGCCTTCATCAACAACCTTCAGTTCTCTTCGTGTGGCTTGCAGTTTCTGCCTCTCCATCTTGTCTCTGGCCAATTCCCCCTCCTGTCTTATGTTTTCCATCACTTTGGCTGTTTGTTAAGTGTGTAAATTAAGTAAATGCTACGTTGCCATCATATGGTCAACTATTGTGCGGCTTCTGGACTAGTATATGCCTCAGTCTCACGTCTATCTTCTTCCAATATATTAACATATCCACCTCTTACATCATCATCCTATAATAGAGATAAACTAAACTAGAAGTAAGCTTGAAGAAAGATAATAAACTACAATGATCAAGATTATTTATAATTAAGGTGATGATGGAGGCAGCTGGTGGTGCAGTGGGAGGACAATGATGGCAGAGCTTTCGGGTGGGGTGGTTGGCGGTGGGAACCCATGGAGGAGACTGATGCATGGCAGGCTGGCTTTGCACTTCTTATGTTGTGCTTTGAAAGTTTGGTTCTTGTTTGTAACTCTTCTGTGTACGATGGGTTCTATTCCAAGCTATGTGTGCATGAATTTAGCCGTCCTTTTTTCTGTTCTTCTCGCCTAAAGGGACGTAATTAAGAAGGCTGATGGTGATACGAGCAGGTTGGTAGTAGGCGAAAGGTAGAATTTGCCGACTTGGCTTAAGATATGGCCAAATGTGAATTTGGTTGGTTAAAAGAGAAGGTGGAGCTTGGTTTCACATCAAAGGCACCTGTAGATAATTCCAGTTTTCTACTGTTCTTCTGAAGAGGATGACTTCAGAGAACGATATCGCTTCTGATTGTTGGATGATGGATGGTTATCTCCTTGAGAAAAGTTTTATTTTGTTAAGTCGCCTCGACGAAATGAAAATGACACTTCATCAGCATCATTGCTCCTCCAGTGGAATATTTCCGTCCGCCGATACATAGTTCTCTAGCATGAGTTCACCTTGGAAAACATTTCATCCATCGCTTCCAATATTGTGCAATCCGCCATTAATTCCAGGATCGCTCGGAAGCTTTGGTTGAGCTCTGAGAGCCAAACTAGGAGGGAAAATCACTGTTGCATGCCTTTCAGGTCCTGCTGGATTTGGAATAGCTTCATATTTCTCTGGTTTTTGTATCTCAGGATCAACACGTACGGGTACGAACATTATGTGAAAGATAATATATTATGATTTTTTCTACGGAAAGGAATAGAAAATAAGATGAAAGTGGATATATGTTTGATTAAAGGAACTGAATTTAAGGACTTCAAGGATCACAAAGCGGAATACACGGACACATGGGTCCATGCACCATAAAAGTCAGAACATCGACGATAAAGCGACTGCCATTACCATTGGTTGGTTGGTTCCACGAGGTTATCTATTTTCAAAGATATTTGTACAAAATCATAAATTTTTTTTTAATTACCATAATTTTAAAAATCTTACGACAACTTATATCACTCATAATATTTTTCTTTATTAGCGTGATTCTATATCAACATATATTATTTTTTTATTAGCATAATTTTTTTAGAGTGATTTTAGGCATCACGTAACAACTTGTATCAGTCAGTAATATTTTCTATTGTTAGTGTGATCCTATATCAACCTATATTATTTTTCTTAAGATGCACTGAATATAATAGAATAGAGAAATAAAATTATTTTTCTCTCTTTTTTTTTATTTTTCTTTCCTTCTGCAAATATTTTAACACTTTTATCCGCCCGGTAAAACCTAATTGTACTCATATTCCAAGTTAAACCATTAGGGACTGATGCCTATTTATGCTATCCTTAGTTCTCCTCTTTTATAGCTCTTTTTCTTACATGGCGAAGCCCTACGGGTTGAGAAGAGGGTTTTTCATTTTTCTAGGAATAGAAAAGAGAGGAGTGGTGCCATTAAGGGAGAAGAGTGTCTTTCAATATTTGGTGCTAAAAAAACTTCGAAAGCTAAAGAAAAGATTGTTCCAGGGTGCCAAGATGATGGCGTGGAGGCAATGCCTCAGATGACTGCCCGAGTATACTTCTTATTCTAGAGCTGCAATTGATTGATCTTAGGAGTCTCTCATATATATAATGGTGTGCAACATACCCTCCCAATCTGTCTCCAATCAAAACCAACATTTATTGGAATTGTATGTATGAGAGAGATGTCTAATATTCGATGCATTAGATGATAAGAGCTATATATAATTATTAATTCATGGATGAATTTGATAGGTCATTAATGAATTCGATAACTAATTGTTGCTTATTTTTCTTATTATTCATTTTCCTTTCAAAAAAATAGTTTTTTGAGAAGATGGGCAGAAACGAACCAACAAATTATGGATTGCTCTCCACGTGTGACCTAACAGTCTGCTCGCAAACTGGGCTGTTAGATGGCGGCCACCATTGAGTAACGGCCCAACTTAACTCATGTAAAGGGCTGGATGCCGGTTCGTGTCCACATGGAGAACTGGGCCCTGCCCAAACTGTGGGTGCCTACAATTGGGCCGAAGTGGGCCCTGCCCGACAGATTTCTCGCGGTTTAGGGGCCGGCCCGACCTCGGCGTATCCTGGTTTTGCCCACGTAGCACTGAATATCAAAATGTTTATTTCTTGTTAGATAAGTAATGATTTTTTGGCTCCATTGGGAAAGATTTGATAAATCATGGAGTACTGCAACATGACATATTAAACCTTTTAAGAAATTTCTTAAAAACATTGACATATGTGCTTATCAAAACCAATTTCTTCTCTGAAAAGTATTTTTCTTGAAATCCATGCAAGTGGAAATAAGACATTGACAAGGCCCTATTTCTTGAAATACAAGATATCTATCCTTATAACATATCATGAAAGGCGATTTATATTGACATAGGTGAAACATGTAGCTTTTCATGATTAATTATTTTGGTTAATTTTGACTTACAATGTGAAAATTGAGTTGGTCAAGGGAAAAAAAGAGAGAGAGAGGATAGGTGCGAATTCTATTCTTTTGAGTGCCACAGTGGCTTAATTGGCTGTCGCATTCCTCTTCTGATATAACCAAGGATGTGGAGATCTCGACAAGCATGGATTATAACCAAAATCCAGTCAGCATGTCGTATTCCTCTTCTGATATCAAATTCCGAGGCTTGGGTTGTTGGTCTTAACCTAGTTAGGTCAACCAACTATCTCTACCAAGCCCAACATTTCAATAAGGATCAATAAGAAGTGGAAGGCCCCTTGCGGGGATATTAGTAGCATACAAAATTCCAAATAACAATATGAAATCAAGCGTGCCAGTAGAATTAAAGAGTTAGAACATTCTTTTGAGATCAAGTATGTCTAAAAAAAACCAACAGAGCCGTGGATTGGTTGGCTTCGTACATGACTAATCATGCTGGAGATTTAGGTTGAAAAAAAAAGCTGTCTAAAGCATTTTGAAATTTAGTATTTTTTGATTTTTTTGGATATATTCATATGAGTGATTGAAGCAAGTAACCTTAGATACGTACTTTGGGAGTTGGGACCCAAAGGAGGTTGGTGAACAGAAAGACCAAGTTGAAGGGCTGCAAGGGCTAGAGATCGGCAAGCAGGATAAGCATAAGCTGAAGCAAGCGTCGGTTGATCCTTCACATCTACCACTTTCCAACAGGACCTGTGTATTAAACCCACTCAACTACTCCAACTAATTTCCTTGGAATATCCACCTCTTTATTAAATAATATCACGCATCACGCCATCTCTCTTGCTCACGCAGTCATCAAATAAAAACTAGTGATGTTCACTCACCCTCCCAAGCATTCAATTATCCCAACCAAAACCAACAACATAATATATATATATATATAATAACTTTTTAATCTTATATTTAATATTGGTAGCCACATTATTACGTGGCCCACAATAATTGGCTGCATGCATAATATCGGATGAAAAACTAAATTAAAAACAGAGAATAGAATAGCAGAGTATTAATTAGTACAAAGGCAATTAAGTAATTTTGTTTATTCACGACTAAACCACTCGTGCCTCATTTATAAATCGCCGAACCTCTCCATCGGCGCACAGAAGACCCAGTCTCTTCAAGAAAGGTAAAGCGCAAGAAGGCTGAGGCACAAGGGGAATCGACAAATGGAGAGAAAAATGGCTCCCGGCACGCCGACGGAGCACCGTAGCTTCCCGTCCGTCGCTGAGTGCGACCCTTCAGGCCGGGAGTCCCACTCAGCCGCCGCCGACCTCGACGGCACCCTCCTCGTCTCCCGGAGCTCCTTCCCTTACTTCTTCCTCCTCGCTGTCGAGGCTGGAAGCCTCCTCCGCGGCGTCGCCCTCCTCGTGCTCTCGCCGCTCATCCTCGTCGTCTATAAATTGGTCTCGGAGGCGGCGGGGATCCAGATCTTGATCTACGTGGCGGTGGCGGGACTCCGGATGCGGGACGTGGAGCTGGCGGCGCGGGCGGTGCTGCCGCGGTTCTATGCGGCGGACGTGCGGGCGGACAGCTGGGCAGCGTTCCGCGCGTGCGGGCGGCGGCGGGTGGTGGTGACGGCGAACCCGACGGTGATGGTGGAGGCGTTTGCGAAGGAGTATTTGGGGGCGAGCGCGGTGCTGGGGACGGAGCTGGAGGTGGACGGGAGGACAGGGCGGGCGACGGGAAGGGTGGCGCCGCCCGGGGTGCTGGTGGGTCGGCGGAAGCGGGAGGCTGTGGAGAGGGAATTCGGGGCGGCGCTGCCGGAGCTGGGGCTCGGGGATCGGGAGTCCGATCACGACTTTTTGGCGCTCTGCAAGGTCCGTACTCCTCTGGCTTTTCTTGATATTAATTTATGTGGACGGAATTGCTTCTTTATTTATTTTTTAATTCTTAAATCCAATTATTAATTAGGAACTATTAAAAAAAAAAAAAAAACAGCATGATATGCGACGCCTAGCCAGTGGAGTTTCTTGTTCTTGCACTAAACGTCAAGAGCAAACGTAGATATCTCACTGTCTGATGCCAATCTATAATCTTGTTGTTCTCAAAAATTTATCATAATGGATGCGTCTGAAGGCAAGATGGTGTTTGGCATCCATGAAACTCTTGTAGAGTCCAAATGGATTATTTGGTGTCTAGTCTAGGCATCGTGATGAAAAGCGAGACGTTGTTAGTGAGCTCAGGTGGTCGGCTGCTCTGGTCGAAATAGAAGAAAGCGAGCAGTACTCGATCGTTATAGCTAAGATTCTCATCAAATGATAGCACTTCGATATGAAACACCACAAAACAAAGAAGTTCTCTAGCCGGAATGTATCCAACAAATTACTCTCCGATACCTAAGTAAGTGTGGTAATCAAAGAAGAGGAGAAGGTTGTCTTTTAGTTGTTAGGGTGTTCTTCTTTGCTTACCTCCTTTACTTCTTTTTTTGTATATGTATGTCCGATGGAGGAGCGTACCTACCATCAAAGAATTGAGTTTTGTGGGTCGACCAAAAATGACTAGTTTGAGTACGGCCTAGACATCGGACGTGAATACTTCACACACGGTGATATTCTGTCTGTCATGTTGGTGGAATCTCCTATGATCACTGTGCCTTCTAGTTAAGATACAGCCAACTGTGGGAAACTCTTGGTATACAAGCTGGGCGACGTTGGGCTAGCCTAGTGCCGCTCTTGATCCACCACATATTGGCATAGTGGCATATTTTAATTGATTGGACCTTCTGGTGAGCCGCCTCTAATTTGGAGGCATACTATTATTGGAAATAAATCCATCCATGCAACGTGAGAGGGAAAGTTGTTAAAACTAACCTACTTATTCGGTGGCGTATCTTTGAATTTTATTTCAAAAGATCGTGATAGATGGATGGGGCCACAACCATTACTCCTTTTGACTTAATAGATCGCATGCAACCGACGCGCCTTGCACTTTATATAGCATGATCGTTTGGCTTAATAAGTTGGTTGTACTGCACACCAGCCTATTTTACATGTAAATAAGTTTACTTAATACTTAACAATAATTAGTAGAACAAGAACAAGCAAAAAAAAAATTTAATCAGGTGCAATGTACGGCAATATATGTGATTGAACTGGATCGACAATTTCTGTCTCTTTCTCTTTTGTTTTCCTTTCGGGCAACGCAATGCCCAAAAACCATGTGCAATGTCTCAGAAAGTGCTATGTATCATCGCGTCATACATGCAGGAATCGTACATGGTCCATCCAGACCCGAAGGCCGCCCGGGTCCCGCCGGAGAAGCTGGACGCCCGGACCATCTTCCACGACGGCCGGCTGGTCCAGCGGCCGGACCCAGGCACCGCCCTGCTCACCCTTCTCTGGCTCCCGTTGGGCTTCGCCCTCTCCGTCTTCCGTGTCTTCTTCAACCTCCCCGTCCCGGCCCCCTACGTCCGCTACACCTACGCCCTCACCGGCATCCGCCTCTCCATCCGCGGCTCCCCGCCTCCACCACCCTCGCCGGGCTCTCCCGGGTCCCTCTTCGTCTGCAACCACCGCACGGCCCTCGACCCCATCCTCGTCAGCATCGCCCTGGGCCGCTCCCTTTCCTGCGTCACCTACAGCGTCAGCCGCCTGTCTGCCTCCATCTCCCCCATCCCCGCCATCGCCCTCTCCCGCGACCGCGACGCCGACGCCGCCCGCATCGCTGCCTTGCTCAAGCATGGCGACCTCGTCATCTGCCCCGAGGGCACCACCTGCCGCGAGCCCTTCCTCCTCCGCTTCTCCGCGCTCTTCGCCGAGCTCAGCGACCGCATCGTGCCGGTGGCGATCAACACCAAGCAGAACGTGTTCTACGGCTCGACGGTGAGGGGGTGGAAGTTCTTTGATGCCTACTTCTTCTTCATGAATCCGAGGCCTGCATACGAGGTGACGTTCTTGGAGCCGCTGAGGGAGGAGCAGACCTGCAAGGGCGGCAAGACCGCGATTGAGGTGGCGAACTACGTGCAGGAGGTGATTGCCGGAGCGCTAGGGTTCGAGCGCACCACGCTCACGAGGAAGGACAAGTACATAAAACTTGGAGGCAATGACGGCAAGCTGGAGTCCATGAAGTCCTTCAACAAGGAATCTTGAGAGATAGGTTGGACCTTGATGGTTAGATACAAGGTTGGAGAGAGAAGGGTCTGGTAGGTAGTTGAGATGCATGGTGGTTTCTTTCGAGGACTCTACCACTTGGTGCATGGCTTCTTAATTACTGTGTGTTTACGAAATCAGATTGTTCTAGTGCTTAGATGGTTTCCAAGTATTGGACAATATTAATGTTCTTGTATATGAATAGGACGTACGATATCTTGAAGGTTCGATAATAATGGAGAAATATTTGCTGTCTATCGCTTGACCTTTGTTTTTCCTTTTTCAATAAAGGAGAGACGGAGGGGGCATGCAATTTCTTGTTGCTGTCGTTCTCTGATTTTGTCAGGATTTTAAGTACATACTTGCTGAGCTCGAGTCAAATTGCAGGTAAAAGTGCCTATATCAAAAGGCCTAATAGAACCCTATACTACTACACCTTATCAGAAGTAGGAGCATTAGACGCTAGCCTACCTGGTAGCAGAGAGGGATGCCAGCACATCCTACCATGGATGGAGTCCGCCTATTCAAGCAACAACGCGTTAATGTTCTGGCAAACAGTCGTCCTTACCAAGTTTCTCCCTTCTAAAAACCCACCGGCTGCCCTGGGTTTCACTTTTACCTGCGTTCGAATTTTACTCTACTTTCAAAAGGTCCTGAGGATATTTTAATTGTCCCAATGGTTATCACTATAGTACTGCTTTTGGAATTCCGTAACCTGTTGTCCTGATTCCTTCCCATGCCTCGACAAGTTCGTGCCAAAAAAATATTTGCGGTTCCATGGCCTTGTAAATATGTTCTTTCGTTAGCCAATTGGCTTTTAGCAGAGTGACCTATCTTGTTAGCCAAGAAAATGCTAATCCAAACGACTGAAAAGTTATCTACGTGGATCCCACAGGTTACGATCCGGATTCTTCGATGCATTGTAATCTAAATCAGCGGTTACGACGGGAAGCTGGATGGAAGCAATCCCATGCCAGCTTTGTTTTTTTTTAAATTAGTAGATTTCCTCCAGTTGGTCCACAGGTGATCAATGTGCCTGCCACTAGCCGGTAGTTTCCTCAAGATTCTTCCCAGATGCGCATTGTGTACTCGCATTTAATAAACAGATGGTCCACACTACTTACAACCAACCCTGGCCAACCAGCCAGGGACATCCATGGATTATATATATATATAAAAAAAAGGGTAAAGAGAGAGAACAGAGAGCTTTAGACGGTAACTACTTTATTCCATCCTTCGCCATGAAATAAAGTTAACCATATTAAGGGACTGTTTGAGACTTCGACCGAATAATCAATCCTCACTTTTTGACTAGTTAAACTGATAACCTGCCCTTAACCAGCTGGTAGCCAGCAGCCAGATATTTTTACCGTAATAGAGACTGCAACAACAGACCACATGATTCCCAGGATGAATCTGGCTTCAGCTAACTTAGGACTACCAAATGGGTCTCTACTTCACCAGGCTTAGTTGTCACAATATAATAGTCAAATGGAAGAAGCCTAGCCAAGCTTTGGAAGACGGGTTGTTACCATGATGACAACAGCGGTCGCTATCAGATCGTCTGGGTGTGTAAAACCCAGGTCTGAACAAAGCCCAATCTAAACGACATTTACCTGGATTTGAAATCTATACCATGGTCTTGTCCTAAATCTATTTAGTTCCCATACACGGACGAAATGGGTATCGTGAAGGAAACCAACCAACTCGAACAAAGCTGGACCTAACATGACTACAAACCTGTTAAACAGACGGATCAGCTTGGATTAGGGATGAGTCGAACCTGCACCAACCCGAACCACTCGCACCCAAAATGAGGCCTCAACTAAACTGTAGCATTATAAATGAATTAAGGATCAGCAGAAGTCAGAAATCCAATAATGATAAATGCATCTTAGAGCAACAATAGATCATGCATGTGGGTTGTACCTCTGCAGTTGGCTTGAACATTAATGATGTCAAATAATCAATCAGAATCACAGGGTGGCTTTCAGCATATCATCCTCCAAATACATAAAACGAAAGAATTTCATTAGATATTTGTTTGTGACATACATAAGGTGCCATTTGTTACTCCACTCGAAACATGTCAACGTTCCAAAAACGTTAAAGAACAACAGAGGCAATGAAAAAAAAGAAAAAAGAACAATTATATAGGCAAGATGCAAGAACCCATTGGGTGGTTCCCACCGAGAAAACTTGAGGGTCTGGCGTTATTTTACAGTATAGAATAGGCTCGGATCACCTCGGCAATGGGTGCGCGGCATAGTGGGCACTTGCCTCCACCTCGAACTAACTCATTAGCACATTTTGAACAGGTACACATGTGCCCACATCTGAGGCAGCAAAAGAGCATATATGAGTATCCCAGCAAAAATACACGTGAACCTAGTTATGCATCTCAAGCAAGGAAATACACCTGTACAGAAGGGAATCAATATGACTGTCGCAGCAGACACAACAAGTCCCTTTCCTCACTTGGCTCCATTTGGATCCATCCTGAGATAATTCCTCGCTCACCCCTGGAAAGAACAAGAGAGTGCGACGTTGACTTCTAAGCGCTAGATGGTTAAAGTCAAGCAGGCGTTCATCTTGAGCTACATGAAGTTTCTCATGCAACAATGATTAAAAAGAACAAAAAAGGTGTGCAAATGAAGTCTCGTTCTTGGTCCTCACTAAAAGAAAACAATCCCATGAAATGAGGTCCCCAAGCAATCCCCTTTTTTCAGTGTGCACATGTGGAGACTTTGTGTTATTGAAAGATAAGAGTTCTTTCCTTCCTAATGACTATGAAATGCAAATGTTTGAACAGACACTTTAACCTGATGCACACGTTTCAGCAGTCTCAACTCTCAGCTGAAAGGTTAAAGCCACCTGTAAAACACTGGCAAAGATCAAGGGCGGCCACTAACCATTTCAAGGTGAAGTAGCCTTCACCTGAAAAGGCTACTTTATGTCATCAATAATCATTAAATAATGCCTTAATAGAGTAGCAGAATAGATAAGTATGCTGCCCTGATCCTCACAACCCAAAAATATAAAAAGGGGGCCTTTAATCAACTGACAAGCTATAGATAAAACATATATCAGTACCACAAAGGACTTCATTATGGAGTTAAGTGGTGTATTGTGTGCTAGGAAATATGACACTTCTTTCACCATTGAGACGATAAGCGTGACTATGGCCTTAGGGGCAAATTGGTATGGCATAACTACAGGGCAGCAGGCCTTTGAGAATTGGTCTATTCTTGTGAACCAGTGGAAGCAACATATATTTAAAAAGTGGTATGCCTTCCTAGAAGATTTGAGATTGCTCTATTCATGCATTCAATCAGCCAAGCATTTCTAGAATCTGTGAAAGGGCATGCTGGAGCTGTTTGGATGCCCACCCTATCCACGAGGCATCTCCGATGCACGTAAGGAGTTGCAATAGAGAAAGGGGTGAAAGAAAGAGGTGGGAGAAATCTGTGGAGGACATTGCTCCAACAATCTCATGTTTTTCGTATACCAGAGTTCACTTGAAAAAAGGTTATTATCATACTGACTTTCTCATCATTCCATCCCATTGCGCTTCAAACCTTCCCACCTATATGTATAAGCTGATCCGCCGTCCAAACATGGCCTAACAGAAATTAGAGCACTCAAAGATAAAAACAGAAAAGACAAGTTCAAGGTCATAATTAACAGAGCATGCAATGCTATTGCAGCGAATGTAAAACTAACCAGAATATATAATAGTATCCATTGCAATTTCCACTTAATGATCATAATTTTTTTATTACTTAAAATGTGAATAATATATTCCAAGACAAACTACTACTTACCTTGTCCTCCAGCAGAGCAGTTCAAAGCTGCAGAAACTTCCTGCCTGATCGAACGTTGCAGTTCTAGTTGCATATCCATGCAAGCCTCGAACATTCTCTGCATGTGACTCATCCCTTGCTGAAGCCTAGCCATGTCCGCCCTCAAATCATTAATAATATCCCATTCCTGCACCAAAACAACAATATCGGTTTTAAATGCCAAAACAACAGATGGACTCATCGCACATGAACTAAAATTCTGACAACAGCCCCAGCAGCTTCATCACGCATGGAATTCATAAACCAAAAGGTGCCAAGGTTCTGATTACTGAGACAGGAGAGCAAGTGAACTTTCACAGGTCAATAAAGGAACAGTTCATAAACTGGAAACACATTCTAGGTTACTAATAAAACCAATAGAACAAAACTATGACAGACATTGAAAGCTATAGAAGACCGAGAGCTTGAAAGGAAAAAAAAAGGGAAGAAAAACAACTTCCATTCTGGCATGCCTAACATGTGTAATATTATCGGATTATTTCTTATTCATATTTTACAGAATCAAGCTTTATAAATTATTAATCAAGAAAGGAAAGAAAAAAATAAAGCAATTCCAGGTGCCAAATTTAAACATTAACGGAAAGATGGCGCACAATTTCTGAACGATGCAGGCTCTGTCTAGTCCAATTACTATGATGCAGTGCTGAGTGCCATAGTGGTTGTCGAGGTGGAAAAGGTGGAGGTAGTAGCACAGGAGGAGGCCTGGGAACAGAATCCTGAAGATCCTGATCTGCATCATCCCTGTGCTGGTCCTGATTTTCCTCTGGTAAAGTGGTGGTAGGCAAAGTTCTATGCAGGTCCCAATCAAGGGGAGCACGGGCCTGCTGTTGAACATAGGATTGTATCAACTGGTCTAAACTTTCACGAAACCCACTGCGAAGAAGATTAGAAACACTTCTCCTGCAAAACAAGCATAAGCATCTCAACCCATATATAACTAAATAAACAAAGTGACCATATGCTAGTAAATTAAAATCCCTATCTTGCAGACAAGCAGCTACCTGCTTAAGAGTTCTCTTAGTTCCATGCTGTACACATTATCATCATCAGGCAGATTAAATCTATTGACTCTTCTAATAGGAATGGGCCGTTGACCTCTTGGAGGATCTGAATGCTCATCATCTTCATGAGATTCATCCTCATGCCACTCCTCGTGTACTTCCAGGAGATGACTGTCTTCTCCATCTTCATCTTCTGGTGATTCACGCGACCATTCTTGTTCCATATTTTCATGCCAGTTCTCATCAGATTCTTCGCCAGTCTCTTCATGCCAATCACTGTAACCACCTTCAGTAGACTGTTGCCATTCTCTTCTCTCATGTTCTATATCTTCTTCCTGCCAATTCTCCACTTGATTCGTTGATTCTTGCATGTCCACAATTTCATTAAGCATGCTGTTTTCCAACCCAGCTGTTTCATGTGTCTCTGTTGATTGATGAATATCAATATTCTCACTCCTAAGTTGGGACTGTTCATGGTTATCATTCAGTAGCTCCACCCCAGTGCTCAGTTGAGATCGATTATTTCTAGAAACAGTCATGTTTTGAGTAGCTGAAGTATCAGACCGGTTGATTGCTTGACCACGAACAATATTCTCTAGCCCGAAGTGAAATCCCTCTCTAGTTACAAGCAATAGTGTAAATTATTACTTGAACTAGTTCCGTACAGATTTCTATCCAAAAAACACACAACACACTCTAATAGGGAAGATTATGATGTTCATAAGAAGTATTCTTCAAATCCAGTTTCAGTTCACAAAGAAAAAATGTGAAATTAATTTTAACGAAGTTAATCACCACTCAAAATGTGTGTGTGTGCGTGTGTGAGAGAGAGAGAGAGAATACAACAATGACTACATGAACTAGTGAAACACAAAACAATTGATGCAGCATGTGTTAACACTAGATAAAATAAAAATAATATGGGTTTAATTAAGTATGGACAGTCGAGTTCAAGAAATGACTGATGAAATAATCACATGGATAATCCAATTTTGCGTGTCTAAAACAATGACAGACTAGCTAATTTGTAACATACAATGTTACCCAGACTCTTGCATCCAGATAAAAAAATCCACATCCACACATATCAACAAGTTAGATACGCATATTACATTTTAAATATTTACACAGTGGATTAATCAATTGTTAATCATTAGCACTTCGCAAATGCACTCTGTCAATTTTATATGAAAGCTGAAACACGTTATAGATGTTATCTTCTGATATTTTCAAAAATCAACAAAAACAATTGAAATGTTAAAATTGATCCCCCCAAGTGCATCTCAGTATCTCTTTTATTTTCTCCTGCCAAATTAAAAACATGGATATGTATCTCATTCTGACATTTTTGCCAATTTGCATGCAGAATGTGTTTTATCTTCAGCTGATGAACAATGAACTCCAAAAATATCCACATCTTACTCTTTGTTAATTTATATTAAAGAATTGCTTTTAGCCCACTATCACAATATACTCAATTGTTTAAATGAGCAAAAAGTATCTACAGTGTCAATCGCAAAATTTGCGTTTGAGTCCTATTATTTTGGCTATGTTTAAAGTGCCTAACTCCTAGATTAAGTCCGATATAATACAACGGAATTGATGAAATGAGATCATGGTTTCATGCGATCCTCACATTACAATGAGGGTTATGAATATTTTCAACAAAGTAGTATTACACTAAAATGAATTTCAGGTCAGTGTGTTGGTAAGGCTTGTGCATCTAAGATAAGGACACAGATGTGAACTAGTAGGAAACCAAAGATGGGTAGAAATAGAAATAAGTACATTAAATGAAGCTCATAAGTTGCACTAATAGTGGAATGCAATAAAGAATTGACTATGATGGCACAACCACGTTAAATGATATCTACAGGAGCCTCAATAAAGTAGGGGTATACTAATCCTGAAGGTAGAGAGAAGAGGAGGAGACAACAAAATTGGGATGAAAGTTGTCAAGTTTGGCATTCTGGAAAAATTCAACAAGAGGCAAAGATCTGAAATCTGGGGGGAAAAAAAGATCTGGACAACCCCTCAAAAGTTCAGAAAGCATCCAGATGACTAAAGCTAAGAAGTAGTTTTAACTTTTAACAGATATGAAGAATGCTAAATAATTGATATGTTTATATAGGATAAAACAAGTACACAAGAGACAAAAACAATATAAAACAGCAAGAACACCACCAGCATGTGGCATCACTAATTTGTAACTTCAAAATATTTCTTGACTTAGTCTTGAACAATTGAATAGTTCATGATTTATTCAATTATTTGAAGAAGGTACTACTTGGCAAAGGAAGAAATTTTAAAAACTGTCAAGATTTCTCCAATACTTTGAAGAATAAAAGGATTATGCTCACTTGGCATGAATGGCGAAAAAAGAATACAGCCAACCAAATAGATGGGAGTGATACAAGTAATTTACAGATGCATTTCATGTTTCATTATCAACATGCAATGGAATCGTTAAAACAACCTATCATGTAGAATAAGCCATTGAATTGCACCTCATTTCATTAGCGTACATACTACTGTATCTATATTTCACAAGTGAAGAATGGAGGGACACTCTGTATCTCTACAAGTTGGCACTAAAATATGCCTTGTAGGTTTCCGCAGAGTGACCACCACACATATTTTCATCATTTTTGAGAAGAAAGTAGATTGAATCATAGATATGTGCAGGTTCAGGAAGATAAGAACAACTAATCTGACTAACAAACAACATATTGTGCAACTATTTTTTCTTCTTCTTTATGTTTTTCGTGGAGTGATCAGGTATCTCATTTGTTAATTTAGTTACAACTCTGCTAAACATGACTTGTGTGGGATCATATATTATTTTGTATAAACCCCCAGTGTCCTGTAACTTCCGTAAGCATCTAATAGCACACCTTCCTTTAAATTATACCAATTTGCAAGGTTAAATATAAACATTCATATAAATTATAGTAAATCTGCATCACTTCTTAAATAATTAATTTTATTATCTTATCCTAAAATCAGAAAATTCCGTCAACATTTTCGACTCAAACCACCCACCTACACATATTATCCTATGAAATTACTCATTTAGATATTTAAAAATATAAAACTTATAGGTGACTTTCAAAACCAAAAAGTGCTAGACCTATGGACAAAAATTTGAAGATGACAATAGAATTCTTGTGCACCAAAGACATATACCTAATGACACATACACTAAGAATCTAAGTTGATTAGTTATACATCATTAGCACATATTGCACTAAATAGGCTCATAATGCAAGTGCCCAATTGATTGAAAAGACTAAAAAAAAACATGAGCACTAAGATAATGCCTAAAGTCCAGCTACTAGATCAGGAGAACAACAATCTCTCTTGATTCTTAAACACCCAACAAACAGAATTAAATCATCAGGATATGTCGCCCTCCTCTTGGTTTCATCTCAATTTTAACAAACATGTCGTCTGAAATGGACTACTTGGCTCACACTCTCCCTTGCCTTAACCCTTAAATCTAAACCAGCTCCTTAGCAAATGACCTTGACCTATTTTTCACATGGCCAAGAATGTCAATTGGTTAATCCTTGTTTATATGGGACCAAGCTATGACCACCAAAAACAAGCATAAGAAATTGACCTTCACATAGCCAACCATCAGGGTATCCATAAACTTGCGGTAAAAAATAAATAAATAAGATATGCTTACCTCAAACCAGAGACAGGATGGCGTTGTCTTAGCTGACCTAATTCTTGTGCTGCCACTGAAGGTGGCCTCTCCTCACTAGGTCCTCCATTTCTTAAGAATCTACCTCGGAGTAGCGACTGTGTGATGAATAAATTAGAATGCAATAACATGGTCATAAAGACATATGCCTCATGATTTATAAGATGATGATAAACCGATGCAAACTCATTTTTTTTAAAAAAAATGCCCTAATGATTAATGGGGTGGAAATAAACAAATGTTAATACACCATTCTTGAGAACCAAGTATTTCTCATTAGAAAATAAAATAGAGGTAGACGTTAATATAATATCATACTACAACAATACTGAAAGTCGAACAAAAGAAAATATAGCAATTTCATAATTTATCTCATTAAAAGATGATGCTTATTATCAAAAAGCAAGGAGATGTGTCAAGACAGATCTAGGTCCGCAGCAGAACATCACCAATATCCAAGGAGACGCACAAAATTTAGAAGATTCTTTTGTTTACTGTGAATTTATGATCCAAATTTGGAGAAAGCATCAAGCATTACATTGGCAAAAAGGTATAGCCTACACCAAAGAAGACTCCACCCCTGATACTAAAAAAGGAGGTTTACTTCCCATCTTCCAAATGCATTCCCAACATCATTCACTTGACTAGAACTAAATGAAAGCATCAGGCCTTGGAAAACTTCATCATGTTGTTCATGCTCAACCTGACAGAACAGCTACATCAAGATGTCTTAGTTCAAGAAACCCGTTGTAGGTTTTATTGATATTTCTTCAACAGTGTAAATAGAGCAAGTCATATTTCAAATTTTATGAAAGATAAGATTTCAACCAATCATTTAGTGGAGTCACTTCTGCATAGATTGCTACTATAGTTGTAACATTTTTATCCCTTTTTACATATCAAAAACATTAAACAATACATATATTGATGTTAATATGATCATCACAAGAAATTTGGGAAATAACTAGATGTATATAATAGAGTTTCGGTTTCCTTAATGTCATATAAAATTAGATCTGTACATAAAGTTTAAAATTCTAGCCATGATTGATCTATTTCTGGGATAAAATACACTTTTGGTATCTTATCTCAAATAAATGTATGCATCAAATGGAACTTGAGCACTCGAACCCACATACCAATGATTCACCGAACAAGTAGCCCTATAATTAGTCTATCAAACAAGAAATGCAAAGTTTGGGTCTTCCGGGACAAGTGGTGTATTTCCAATCAGTGGTACAACGTAACAATTTCAGATCCACTCCTATATTATAAAGCACAATTAAAATTTACAAAAGCAAACAATTCGACAAGATCGTCTGCTGACCTGAATTCGATTGCGGTGAGCAAATTCTGAAACTACCCGATGCTCTGACAAGCTTTGAAGCTCCCTCTGCCTCTCCCTCGCCACCCTCATGATCAGTTCCAGGCGAGCTTGCCGGCCTCGAAGCCTCAGCAAATCCCTCCTCAGATGCTCCGGCTGCCCTTCCTCCTGATCCGTGACAGACCCATCACGATCCCTGTCCACCGTCCTGCTATCCCGGGCATCCCTCTGCTGGCTCACCATCTGCACCCACTCCCTCGCCAACCTCACTCTCTCCCTTTCGATCTCACCAAGCCATTCATCCGTCGGGCTTTCATTCCTCGGAGAAACTCTCGACTCTGCCTCTCCCATCCCGTTCTCCGTCATCCACCCACTAACGATCTGTCTCACCCTCTCCCTCTCGCCATCCCCAATATCAGGTGACTGCTCCCTGCTAGACCCCCGATCCTCCTCTTCCTCCTCGCCCGGTCTTCCCGTCGAACCTATAGTTCCACGAGCCCAACGATCGTAGCCAGTATAGTCGCTCTCGCTCGCATCCTCCGAGCTGCCACGGAGTTCCCGCTCCCGGCTCTCAGCCCGGTTTCGGCTGCCCGCCTCAAGGGCGGGGGCGGCGCTTCTCCGCTCCGTGGGGGCTGACATATCCTCGAGCTCCCTCCACATCTGAAGGATCGACGGCGCCCGCGCCGCCACCGGCCGCTCCACCGACGAGGGCGACAGCCGGGACTCTCGGAGGAAGGACGAATCAAGCATAGAAACCGTGTGAAGCCCCGCGAGGGCCATGAGCTCGGACTCCCGATTCCTCCGCTCGATGGTGGTGATCATCTCCTCAGCCTGGCGGGCGACCCAGCGGCTGAGGATCCGGGAGTGCCGCCGCGCGGCGGCAGAGGACTCGGCGAGGTCGTCTCCCACCAAATCCGATCGCCGGCGGCGACGGACGAGCTGGTCTGGTCCTCCGTCGCCAGAGGCGCCTTCCTCCTCGACACCACCGCGGGAGGAGGAGAAGGCGGTCATGCAGCCGTCGAGGTGGCCGCGCACCAGCTCCTCCAGGCCTCTCCGGAACTCCAGATCGGCGTCCTTCTGCCGGAAATCCGCCATTTTTTCCGCTTCTTGAACGATCTCCGGATCGAAATCCTAGAATAGGGTTCGAAACCCTTTACTGATGGTGGCGTTCGATTTCTTGATGTTCGAGAGGAAGAAGAAACCCTAGAATCAGAAGGAAAGAAGAATAGAAGGAGAGAGATATAGAAATAGAAGGGGAATTCTTTAATGGATGGATGAATTCGCTGCTGCTACCGCTGCTGTCGTTGCCTTGCGCTTGGTACTGAGAGAGAGGGAGGGAGGGAGGGAGGGAGAGAGGAGAGAGGCAACGGGAAAGGGAGAGAAGTCGTATGGACTGATATTTCCCTCCCTCTCTTTATTGCTTTTCCCTTCCTCTGACTCTTGATTCTTCTGTAGGATTTTTGAAAAGAAAAAAAAAAGTTTTGAATTTTCACACTCCATATTTTGAGATGAATGTCTTGCTGCATACGCTTTGAGATGTCTTCATTATGCCGCATATCCTCCATATTTTTTGAGAAGAAAGCCCACGATATTTTGTCATTTGCATACTCTCTTTATTATGCTAAAAGTATACGTACAAACGGCTGAAAAAATATTAAAATAAAATAGAAATGTTACTTATCAAATTTGCATCGAGAACTTTCCTTCATGCATACATGCATGCATGCATTAGAGAGAAAGGATGTCAGCTAAGAGATTCAAAAAGATATTTAGGTTGTTCATTAATTTTAAAAATTGAGGGGGCATGTTACAATTTTATTCCAACAGCTCTTATACTTCAGAATTTTAGGGGCAAAATATTATTGCCAGTTTTCCTACATATTTCATGTTAACTTTTAGCAAAAGAACTTAAAAATTCAAAATCGATGATGGACTGTTTAAATTTAAAAATAAAATAATTAAACATCTCTACATTAAAAAATCAAAAAATTAAATATATATATATATATATACTTATAAATATTTAATTAAAAAATAATATGATACCAATGTAGAATTTTGATTTAAGTGCTTCGTTATTGATATTAGAGTGAACAGAAGTAGATATTCTGATTTGAAATGAGCAATGTCTGCCGCTTTTTAAATTTGTAAATGAGTATCTAATTTTAGCTTTATTTAAAAAATTAATATTTTGTTTTCTGAAGGATCAATTAATAATATTTTCTAGAATTTACCAAAGAATTTATATTTTGTTGTTCACGTGTACCATCATGGTTGTTTAGTAGATGAACATAGAAAGATTATGAGGAGTCTCGAATGCCAAAATATTTGACTGGAGGGCAGATGGGTGCAGAACATGGACGGAGTTTTCATCATTTAAAGGATGAGAAGGGATGGATGTAAGGCTGCAAATGGGTCTGGTTCTAACCTGCTTAAACCCAAACCAACCGATGTTAAAAGACCTATGGGGCTGAACCGGGGTCTAACATTGGACCCATTTCATTTTTTAGGCTGGGTTTAGGTTCGCTATATTCGAACCAACTTAGCTTGATCCGATCTGTTTCATTTTAGAGAGAATTTTGGGTTTCTAATCCTACAATCAGACCTGACCCGACTTTAACTCGGGAAAAGCATGAGTGTCAGTTTGATGGTAAATACATGTCCTATTTCTTTGGATGAGAAAAGCATGGTAAATAGACTGCCTACTTGCCTTTTTCTTCTTGACCATTATTTGCTAATGTACTGCAAATGTTGGAGCGTGAAGGGAGAACGTGTGGGTATTACATTCTTGATAAGCCGTTATGTTCAGTAGTCTGATAATGTTGATCCGTCAAGACTAGAAAGGTGAGGGGCTATTTGTGATGCAAAACTAGAATCTTTGAACTTCTTTTTGACTAATAAAAAACTTCTAAAATTTTTATGGACCTTGCATTTTGATGATCGCAAAAACTGCTATACATCATATTTAAAATGTTGGAAATTGAGACATTTGAGATTCTGGGTGTAGTATAAGCCCACAAGGTGGCATTTCCACTTCTTCTGAAGGATGGAAGCACAGGCCCATCAAAACAAAAATTAAAAAAAAAAGGAAAAAGATGCGAGGCGCAAAAGAAAAAAAAAAAAAATGGAGGCATTTGAAGAGAAGGCTACATAGTTAGATAGAAATGCACGGTGGAAATCATGAAGACAAGAAGGCAAGAAATAGAACCTTAGCATAATAATGTGTTACCTCTTATTGCAGTTTGGTAGTTCCCTGCGGGTGATCATATTGATACTCTACGCAGTTGAAGCAAACATGCAAAATTTTTAAAAGTTAAGTGGGCTCAAATCGGATCCAATCCAGATCCGATCCGGATTCGAATTTTTTAGGTTGAAATCGGATTATGCATAAATCCGACCCGACCTAAATGACTCATTGGGTCAATATTTGTAGCCGTGGATCTGATCCAACTTTCTATTGGATTGGATTTGCATCTAACATTAGGATCCGAATAAGAAATCGAGTTCGATCTCCATCATCGGTAATCCGGTCCGACCCATTTGCACCCGTAGATGGATGTGTGGAGTAATGTTAGAAAATAGAGGGGTAGGAATATCACAGGCTTGCCACGTCGGGGGGCGGGTTTGCGACGTCTGGGACTCGGGGGCTATTTGCCTTGCTGACCATCGTCATACATCCGGACGAGACGCGACACTGTGCCACGTGGAACTGTCGATATTTTTGCGTGAAATTACTAAATTAACCCCTCCTGCGGAGAATTGAAAGCAGCAAGAAGAAAATATTCTTTATTTGAGCAGGTTATTTTAGTTGGGACAATGATTCGCTAAAATTGGCATCATTTGTCCCATGACAAGGTCGATGGTAGAAAAATCATGTATTCTTTGTTTAATAAAAAAATATCTTTTGAACGATAAAAATCTTTTTTAAGTGGTTGAAAATGTTATTTCACCTAGATGAGTAATAAAATCTTAATAAAAATATTTTAACTGGTGATAATTATTCAAATTTTAGTTAACATATAAAATATATCAGATCCTCATAAAAAAAAAAAAATCACTGCAATGGCATCTCGCGCCTTCAATATTATAATAGCCATTATTTTCAAGCATGGTTGGTAAGATTTTGCTTTGAGGTGTGAACCTATAACATCAAGACTATAACGTCAAAAACTACACCAATCCAAACTCAACATGGAGATCCAGAACTGGTAACCGCCTAGCTGCATGGAGGAGGAGGAGGAGGAGGAGGAGAAAGCGAAGGAGAAGCAGAAGAAGGAGAATGAGAAGACTATAACATCAAAAACTAGACCAATCCAAACTCAGCATTGAGGTCTAGAACTGGTAACCGCGTGGCTGCATGGAGCTCATAATTTAGAATGTTGGTAGCGGCGATCTCCGCTTGGTTGCATGGACCCATCAAAGACCGAGATGTGAGAAGCCAGAAGGAATTGGCCAAGGAGCAAAGAGCCGTGCGATGCCAGGTCCGAAGGCTTGGTGAGAGGAGGATTTTTTGGTGGCAAACCTGAAAAAGGAGAGCCGGATGGGTGCAGACTGGGCCAAAAGTGAGGGATGGTTGTTGGACTCAGGGAACAAAGAAGGGGAGTTGGTATGGTGGGCTAGATCGCACCAAAACAAACAAGGGGAGAAGGAATTAGGGTGCAAGCGCTTCTCTCGCTCTTATGTCAATGCCTTTGAGGGGGGTTGAGCGTCGCCTATTCCTGCACATACATGTGATTTTTAGAGAAAAGAAAAAAAAAGTAATAAATTTTTTTTTTAAAAAAAAAGATTTATCTCTACCTTTCTTAATTAATAATCTATAGCCATAGGACATATCTGGAAAAGCTGCCGGCCCGAGGAAAAGGGGAAAAGTCAACACCTTCACTTTAGCCCTACACCATCATTGGAATAGGTGGCCTTGCACAAGTGAGAACAAAAGGGGATAAAGGTCAAACCATTTACCTTATTTCGTAGCCCTACCTACTGTTAGAGAACGATCAGGTCCCTCTCCCATATTTAAGTCTTAGATGAAATTTACCATCTGATTGGGTCTGAGCAAGGCGAAGGCAAAGAAAACTCTTGAAAAAGGCCCAAATCAATACTGACGTGCAAATCATTCGTCTGATTTGAAGACCATCGCAATGCTTTGTTTTAATTAAACAGTCGAATTTCTTTTGTCCGGCAGCAAAGCCACTCTACCATAAACCGACACACGGTAACTCTGCATTCTGGGCTGCACACAGACTACATTGATGTATTCAAAGATTCTATAGCTTTGGCCGATAGGCCCGGATAATCTTTAATCATCAGATGCAGCAACAACCATCCTTATTAGCTATTTAGTATTTTTAGAAGGAATGTTGCGAGATACATAATTCCCGACAACCTCTTCAGATACTTATAAGCTCTCAATTTTCTTTCTTTCTCTTCTTTCTTCTTGTTGATAGCTACACATGGGGGGTTGCTGCGAGGAGGTGGTAGCCTTCGGCATCCCACTCCCCCAACCAAAGGGGTATAGTAAACACGCATCCCTAGAGGAGGCATGCCCAATCTTTTTTTTAAAAAAAAATACAGCAAATTACTCTTGAGCAACATTAATGAAAATTTTAAATTTGTTGCCAAGTAAAAGAAAATGCCATAGGGAAAGAACTTTTTTTTTATTTTATTTTTTTAACCAAATCGGCGGTTCACATCTGACGAGTGTGAAGACGACCAACAAAATCTGAAAATAAAATGTTGCACAAAGATATAAGCACAGCCTCCTGGTCTATTTAAAAAAAGCCTTTTGAGCGATGAGCCGCGAAGAACGTTTTCTTTGGGGATTATTTTTTAAAAAAATTGATAAAAAAATAAAAATATACTAATTCGAATGAACGGCGATGGAAACGGATAATGGAAGAAGATTGAGAGGAGAAAGAGGCTCTTTTTTATCTCAAAAATTTTATAATGAATTTCTGTTTGGCCGTTAATTTTTTTTGCAAGTAAATAAAAAGGGTGATAGATGCAACAAATATTTCCTTTTTTTAGCTTTTTTTCCAAAAAAAGGAATAAAAAAATAATTTTTGGAGCAAGGAGGAGGTTGGAAGGAGATGATTTGGGAGGGATGGGTGAGGCACTACTGCCAGAGAAGAGGTAGGACGCAAAAATCACAAAGAGAAGGAGGAGCATCTCGGTGGAAAAGAGGGGATGAACGGTCCATAGTTGCCACCGCAACCTTCTACCCAAGGCATTTGGAGGAAGGAGTGGAAGAGAACATAGTGGACCGTTAGGAAAGAAGGATAAGGGGATTAGGATGTGAACGGAGAAAAAACTTTGGAAGAAAAGGGAGGGTAAGCAGTCTAAGGCACCAGCTGGAACATGGTGGATCAGGGCCAGCTAAAGCCTTAGGCGACCACAACTTTGGAGGAAAAGGGAGGATAAGTAGTCTAAGGTGCCAGCTAGAACATGGTGGATCACCTAGAGCTGGCCAAAGCCTTAGGCGACCGCCTTGGCCCAAAGGAAGGCCTCCTCTCCAACCTGGGATTGCCATTCGCCTCCACTCTCCAGCTGCCCATCATAGGATTCATAGCTGCCGCCTGTCCCTGCCTGTTGCCCTGTCTACGAAGTATGAATCTACGATTCAGGCAGGCATCCAGCAGACCAGCAAGGCGTGGGAGCCATATATATGCTTAGCTACATATGAGATTAAAAATTTTGAATTCTTATTGGACATGAATATTTAGTATGATATATTGTTTGTTGTTAACTCAGTTAGTAAAACTTACAATCTGAAAACATATATATTAATGTTGCTATAAATCAATTAAAAGATTTTCTTTTTTATTTGAAAAGTTATTGAAAAAATGGATTTATGACTGCTTTGATTTCATCTAAAGAAACTGCAATTGAAATGATAATAAAATCTACATTTCGTGAAAAACTTGTGATCCGTAGAAAAAAATATTTTGATGAAAATAGTGATGATGAGATAGAAACATCAACCGAAAATTTTTTTAGAATTGATTACTTTTTATATAGTAGATTCAACTATTTCTACAATTCAAAATAGGTTTAAACAATTCACCATATATGAAGATATTTTTGATTTTTTGTTTAATTTTACAAAGTTAAAATCTTTGAATGAAGAGGATTTAAAAAAGTATTGTTTTAATCTTGAAAACTTCTTAAAGCATGGTAAATATTCTGATATTGATGGTCTTGATCTGTTTTCAGAGTTAAAAAATTTATTAAAATTATTTTACACTTATTAAAAATTTTTTATTATTTTTTAACAAAAAGCCTCTCTTTGTGAATTCGCTTTAGACCTCCAATTGCATTGGGCCGCTCCTGAATGGGAAATGGAGAGAACTAGAGTTGTTTGCTTATAACTAGAGTTCATGTCAAGTTTTTTCTACTCTTGTATCCAATGTTGTTTGTAATGTGTGTTTTTATTGAGATTAGGCTGTAGAGTGGGATGAAAAGAAAAAAAGAAAAATCCATCTAATATGGTTTTATGCTTTCATGTTTATTTAATAAGCATCACATATAATCTCCAAAAGAAGTCATTTCTGCACTTGATAAGAGTCCAACAATCCATACCGTTGTTTTTCTTTTTTCTAGGAAGCCAATACCATTCAGTTGGCCCAGCATACTTTGAAAACATTTAGGGGAAACAACAAAAAAGCTGGATATGTGTAAAAAATAATTAAATAAACCCCAGCCTCCATAATTTTTCTTCCCGCTACAAAACAAAACAGAGAAAAAAAACCAAAACCAATATATTGAATTAGAGATTCAGAATAAATTAAAAGTGAAAATCTTTTGGTTGATCGAGTATATAATAACCCATGAGTGCCGACGAGGAGGACCGGGGACGGCAAGAATGAGTGGCAAACAAGGCTGACAGACAAACCACATTTTTTTTTTATGCGCTTGCTCTCATATGTAACATAGGAGTACATTTTTTTTAATGCGGGCAAACCACATACTTTTTCTCTGTGCTTGTTCTCATGCTTAGTGGGCGCATATTATTTTTAGCCGGACCTCATTTTTTTTTTATGGGCCTGCTCTCATGGGATCTAAATTGATGGACAGCTTTTCCTTTTATGCGGATGACCATACATTTTTTCCGGCGTACGAACTTATGCTGAAAAATGTTATAAGGAAAAAAAAAATTTGTGCTTCTTTCATGGTGCACGTTGTAATGAGGGTAAAGCTTTATTTATTTTTAGCGTAAAAGGGTAATTTTTCTTGAAATTTTAGCTTCGTGCTTCCATGGTTTTAGAGTACATTGCTTCAGCTGGCTCTCTTCCTAACATTAAAAAACACCCTTGCTATCCATTTATTTTGCATCTATATGCATATAGTTTATTTGAAAAAACAATAATCAAATTTCTTCCCTGTGCCGCTTGGATTATCGTTTTATTTTTTTGTATAAAGACACAATATAGTAACTTGATGAGACTGTTCATAGGTTAGCTCTACCTTCACCAATTTACGGCATCGAAGCAATGGTGTATTCTTTAGATCTTTTGTGGACATTGTTTTAGGAGAGTGAGATGATGTTTCTGAAGTTATTGGGGCATAGGGACGTTACAGTTGCTAACCAACATGAATCTGAAGAAGATGCTACACTACTAGTCATTGAAAAATTGAAAGAAAAGTTTGGATTCGAGATTGAGGATTTTAATTTTAAAAATAAAAAATATTACAAATTTTTGTAGCAAACGATTTATAATAATCAGACAAATCTCGAAATGTAGCTTACCAGTCTGAAATGGGATCATAAAGTTTTACTTTGAAGACACAAAAATTTAATGACCGAGTTTGATGAACTATAGGAGACTAGCAAATATAAAAAATGCTAAATCTTGAAGGCGAGACCACCATAGGAAAAAGCTTGGTGTAGACATGTTTTACTGATCTTTTTGGATGCTCCAGTTCTCCCATCCTCACCTATAATATCACGAATCCTCCACCTACATGCTATGGTGTTGTTTGTTTTTTATTTTTACTAGAGGTAGTAAAAAACATATTATGTATATATATGTAAATACTTTGTAAAATATTTTGATCTACTTAATGTAAAAAAAGATGAAATATTAGCCTCTATACTAAAATCTGGATATACGTTAAAAAAAAATTCCTTGCTTTCTTTTAATGTGATTTTTTTTTCCATAAAAATAGGATGGATCCAATAGAAGCAATAGACAAAATAGTATAGCGAAAGTGACTATCATCATTGAATGTGTTGGGGGAAAAACCCCAAGTCATACCGTCACGAAGGCGCTCGGCCAAAGAGTGCCAACCGGAAAGGCGCTCGACCGAAGAGTGCCGACCAGCAGGGTGCTCGGCTAGAGAGCACCGACCAGAGAGAGCGCCAAGAAGAGGCGCCCAACCAAAATGACCAAGTAGGGATGCTCGGCCAGAAAGGCGCTCGACCGAAGAGTGTCGATCAGCAGGGTGCCCGGCTAAAGAACGCCGACCAGAGAAAGCGCTTGCCTAAAGAGCGCCGACCAGGAAACCAAAGAGCACAAGACGCTCGCCCAAAGGGCGCCGAGCAGAAGTACTATGAAGCAACCCCGCCACAGGACGCCCCATTGGGCGACCAGCTCGGCTCGGCACCCCTGCCGAGCCGATTGCCTTGGACCAAATGTTCAACTTCCGCCTAACCCTCTAAGCCTGAGGGACCTGACAACTCCACTACAACCTGCCGCTATCTCCAAGCCATCAAGGCATAAGATCTCCGCAGGTATTCGGCACGACCTGCCATTAATGCATGAGACCCCCTCGAGTCTCCGATGCACGCAGTCATTTAATGAACACGGCTCAAGGCGATCTCCGGATCACCGAACCATCAAAGCGTATGGCTCTCCCTGACCGCCGGTTCACTCGGTAATAAATGCACTTACCATCCACGGACCCCAGGCCTACCACGGCCGGCGGTTCAACCACCCCAACAGGTCCGATCGACCGTGACAACTCCCTGGTTCCGGTCTGATTCGGCCTTATTTTCCACCACGCCATTAATGGGCCAAATCGTGCCCAATTATTACAAAACAGGACAAACCTCCTGTCACCTCCTAGGTAACAAAAATCCTCCTATAAAAGGAAACCTGGGGGGAAAAGGGAGGGAGAGGAAAAACCCGAAGCCCGAGAGAACCCTCCTAGACCGGGTGGAAAGAAGTGAACAACACAGACAATGGAGGAAACTGATCCTCTGGAACTTATCCAAATATTCTCTCTGTCTTCTACACATACTCTCTTCCCTGCTCTCTCCACATATCTGCCCCCTCTGACTTAAGCATCGGAGGGCCGGCGCCGGGGAGCCCGGCCACCGGTTTTCTTGCAGGACTTACGCCCCCCAGGAGGACGCCACCTGTCGGCACGCCATCGACCACCGCTCCTGCGGCGGAGCTCCACCCTACAGGAGAACGCCAGTAGCCGGCGCACAGTCATCCACCGTTCCTGCGGCGGAGCCCCTCCTTCCCCGGCTTCGCGGCGGCCCCCGGGTCCAATTTCCAGCAACAGTTGGCGCTAGAGGAAGGGCCCGAGTTCGCTGCCATGAAGCTAAGAAGCAAAGGGGCTTCCAACGCCTCTCGACGTCTTCCACCCAGTCCTGAGCATTCCGTCCGGAACTCACCACCTCCGGCCGAGTCAACCCCTCAGGTTCGGCCGGAGCAGTTTGATGCCCTGGTGCAACAAGTGCAAGCCTTGACTACCGCTGTCCAAAGCTTGCAACCCAGGGGCATCCCAACGGCACCGCCTCCCCCGGCTCCAGCTCAACCGGAGCCTCCTACAAGCGGACTTCCCCTTCGAGGTCAGGACTCCCAAGTCCAGGCCTCCCTCTGGAGAGAGCACCCAGCCAGAGGCTACGGAGGCTGGCCACAGCCTTCAGAAGCTGAGTCGGTTCCAGGGCAACCTGCGCTCGAACGAACCGCTGCAGCGATCCTCCAGAATGATGAACTCGACAAGAAGGTCGAGAAGCTGGAGCGCCAAATCCAGGCACTCCATGGCAGGAAATCGAGGCGTGATGACGACTTTGAGTTTACTATGAAGTCGCCCTTCTCCCCGGAGATTGAAGATGAACCGGTTCCGCTACGGTTCAAGATGCCCCAGGTGGAGCCCTACAACGGCAAGGCTGATCCCCTTGACCACCTGGAGAGTTACCGGGTCTTAATGGCCCTACAAGGAGCCTCGGAGGCCATGATGTGCAAAGCTTTCCCGGCGACACTCCGAGGACCAGCCCGGCTTTGGTTTATCGGGCTGAAGCCGAGTACTGTCTCTTCCTTTGAGCAGCTCGGCAGACAATTTGCTGGCAACTTTGCTGCCAGCCAACCCCAGCGGCGGACATCCGACTCCCTCCTAGACATTAAACAAAAGGAGGGAGAATCCTTCAAAGAGTACTTGGACCGATTCACCGCCGCAACATGGGAGGTCCGGGAGCTTGACCAGTCCATCGCAATGTCAGCACTAAAGATTGGAGCCCGGTCCTACAGATTCCTCTTCTCGATCGAGAAGAATTTCCCTGCGGACCTCACTGAGATGTTCGCTCGGGCGCGGAAGTATGCCAAGGCAGAAGAGGCCGTGGCGGTTAGGCGGGGCGGGACCGAGCAAAATCCCAAGAAGAGACGTCGCGAGGAGCGCGGCCAGCCCAGAAGCCCGTCTCCGCGACGAGCTAAGAATCCGCCCCGCCCGAAGAGTCCACCCCGGTTGAGAGGACCGCCACAGCAGAGGTCACCACTCCGCCCGAGGTTCCCACTGCAGGCCCGTGCACCCGAAGGGAGGTATGAAAAGTATACTCCCCTCAATGCTCCTCGGGCTGAAATCCTCATGGAGATTGAGAGTCGGGATTGCATCCGGCTCCCACCTCCGAAGCCAGACACCAGAATCCGGCGTGATCTCCGGAAGTATTGCCGTTTCCACCGGGATCACGGCCATGATACCGAAGATTGTTATCAGCTCCGAAATGAGATCGAAGCACTCATTCGTCGAGGGGTGCTCGATCGGTTTGTGCAAGGCCGGCGTGAAGGGAAGAAGCCAGCCGAAGGAGCAGCACAGCCTGAAGGTTCAAATGCCAACAGGCCCATCGCCGGCGTCATCAACACTATCCGAGGCGGGACCTCGGCTGGGGAAGCCTCAGGGGAAGAAGCCTCCTCGAAGCGCCCGCGCACCTCTGAAGCCATCTCCTTCTCAGATGACGATCTAGAGGGAGTCGAAACTCCCCATGATGATGCCATGGTCATCTCCATGATCATAAATAAATTTGATGTAAAACGCATCCTGGTTGATAATGGAAGCTCGGCGAATGTTTTGTATTTTGGTGCTTATTGTAAAATGGGGATGACAAAAGAACAGCTACGAAGGATGAATGCTCCGCTAGTTGGATTCACTGGGGATTCAGTTCCAGTAGAGGGTGAGATCGACCTTCTGGTCACAGCCGGGCTCGCCCCACGTGAAAGTACCGCGGGTATGAGCTTCCTTGTAATACGCCTGCCCTCGGTTTACAACGCCATCCTCGGAAGGCCAGGACTCAACACCCTCCGAGCAGTGGTCTCGACTCACCACCTGCTGATACGATTCCCCACCAGCCAGGGAGTCGGTGAAGTCCGAGGGGACCAAATGGTGGCAAGGCGATGCTACCTAGCGACCCACGAGGCAAGACCACCAGCCGAGGTGCCTGCCCCAACGACTGACCAGCCCTCAACTGAAGTTATGAAGGCACGGGTCAACCCCCAGAAAGAGCGGGTAGAGCCTGGTGAGTTGTTAATTCAAGTTCCCTTACAAGAGAACTTTCCCGAGCTAACCGTGCAGGTCGGCTCTGGCCTTGGCGAACACGAGAGGAGTCGCCTCGTCAACTTCCTACGGGACAATATGGATGTCTTCGCATGGTCGCCTGCAGACATGCCGGGGATAGATCCGGAGGTCATGGTCCACCGGCTTCAGGTGAAGCCGACCTGCAAGCCCGTGCGACAAAAGAAGCGAGGCGCCGCCCCTGAACGACAACGAGCAGCAGCCGAGGAGGTCGGTAAGCTCCTTGAAGCCGGCTTCATCCGGGAGATATCCTACCCGGAATGGCTCGCCAATGTGGTCCTCGTCAAGAAAGCTAGCGGGAAGTGGCGTATGTGCGTGGACTACACCGACCTGAATAAAGCCTGCCCGAAGGATAGCTTTCCACTTCCCAGCATCGACCAGCTCGTGGACTCCACCTCGGGTCACGAGCTGTTGGCATTCATGGACGCCTTTTCCGGATACAACCAGATCCGCATGGCGCCAGAAGATGAGGAAAAGACAGCCTTCATCACCGACGGGGGAATCTACTGCTACAAAGTGATGCCGTTCGGTCTAAAAAATGCCGGGGCAACTTATCAAAGGCTGGTCAGCCGGATCTTCAAAGACCAAATAGGCCGAAACATGGAGGTCTACGTGGATGACATGCTGGTGAAAAGCAAGGCGGCGCAAGACCACATAGCCGACCTCAATGAAGCATTCTCCACACTCCGAAAATACCAGATGAAGCTCAACCCAGCTAAATGTGCATTCGGGGTCACCTCCGGCAAATTCCTCGGCTTCGTCATTACACAACGAGGAATTGAGGCCAATCCAGAGAAGATCCGAGCCCTCCAAGGGATGACGCCTCCCAGGACGGTCAAGGAGGTACAGCGGCTCACGGGCCGAGTGGCAGCCTTCGGGAGATTTATTTTCCGCTCGGCCGAACGCTGCCTTCCATTTTTTGCAGCCCTCAAGAAGCCAAAGAACTTTTTGTGGTCGGACGGGTGCCAGCAATCTTTTGAGGAGCTCAAGCATCTCCTGGCTTCCCCTCCCCTGCTCACGAAGCCTCAACAGGGTGAGCTCCTCTACTTGTATCTAGCTGTCTCCCCTGTAGCAGTAAGCTCGGTCCTGGTCCGAGAGGAGGGGAAACTTCAGAAACCAGTGTATTACACCAGCCGGGTCTTAAGGGACGCTGAGACCCGATACTCCAAGCTTGAGAAGACCGCCTATGCTTTGGTCATCTCGGCTCGGAGGCTCCGACCCTACTTCCAAGCTCATACAGTGGCTGTGCTGACTGACCAGCCGGTCAAGCAGATCCTGCAGAGATCAGATCGTGCGGGTCGGATCACTAAATGGGCCATTGAGCTCGGAGAATTCGACATTGAGTACCGGCCCAGACCGGCGATCAAAGCACAAGCACTCGCAGACTTTATAGTCGAGTGCACCATACCGGATGAGGTCGAGCCTGAACCTGAGCCACCGCTGGAACAGACCCCGAGTTTGACATGGACTCTACATGTCGATGGCTCTTCAAACTCAGGGGGTAGCGGAGCAGGAGCAGGGAATGTTGGGGGAAAAACCCCAAGTCATACCGTCACGAAGGCGCTCGGCCAAAGATTGCCGACCGGAAAGGCGCTCGACCGAAGAGTGCCGACCAGCAGGGTGCTCGGCTAGAGAGCACCGACTAGAGAGAGCGCCAAGAAGAGGCGCCCAACCAAAATGACCAAGTAGGGATGTTCGGCCAGAAAGGCGCTCGACCGAAGAGTGCCGATCAGCAGGGTGCCCGGCTAAAGAACGCCGACCAGAGAAAGCGCTTGCCTAAAGAGCGCCGACCAGGAAACCAAAGAGCGCAAGACGCTCGCCCAAAGGGCGCCGAGCAGAAGTACTATGAAGCAACCCCGCCACAGGGCGCCCCATTGGGCGACCAGCTCGGCTCGGCACCCCTGCCGAGCCGATTGCCTTGGACCAAATGTTCAACTTCCGCCTAACCCTCTAAGCCTGAGGGACCTGACAACTCCACTACAACCTGCCGCTATCTCCAAGCCATCAAGGCATAAGATCTCCGCAAGTATTCGGCACGACCTGCCATTAATGCATGAGACCCCCTCGAGTCTCCGATGCACGCAGTCATTTAATGAACACGGCTCAAGGCGATCTCCGGATCACCGAACCATCAAAGCGTATGGCTCTCCCTGACCGCCGGTTCACTCGGTAATAAATGCACTTACCATCCACGGACCCCAGGCCTACCACGGCCGGCGGTTCAACCACCCCAACAGGTCCGATCGACCGTGACAACTCCCTGGTTCCGGTCTGATTCGGCCTTATTTTCCACCACGCCATTAATGGGTCAAATCGTGCCCAATTATTACAAAACAGGACAAACCTCCTGTCACCTCCTAGGTAACAAAAATCCTCCTATAAAAGGAAACCTGGGGGGAAAAGGGAGGGAGAGGAAAAACCCGAAGCCCGAGAGAACCCTCCTAGACCGGATGGAAAGAAGTGAACAACACAGACAATGGAGGAAACTGATCCTCTGGAACTTATCCAAATATTCTCTCTGTCTTCTACACATACTCTCTTCCCTGCTCTCTCCACATATCTGCCCCCTCTGACTTAAGCATCGGAGGGCCGGCGCCGGGGAGCCCGGCCACCGGTTTTCTTGCAGGACTTACGCCCCCCAGGAGGACGCCACCTGTCGGCACGCCATCGACCACCGCTCCTGCGGCGGAGCTCCACCCTACAGGAGAACGCCAGTAGCCGGCGCACAGTCATCCACCGTTCCTGCGGCGGAGCCCCTCCTTCCCCGGCTTCGCGGCGGCCCCCGGATCCAATTTTCAGCAACAGAATGAATAGCTGAGAGATTAGGAAAAAAAGAGACGTTCAACCAATATGGTTACAGAACAGAAATCTGTATATATATTTTCAAAGGAAATGTAAATAATAATCCTATTGCGGACTCAGTAAATAACAACGAACAAGAATTATTTGATATCGAAAATACTTCAGGAATAGATATCAATACCATTTTTTCTGAAGAAAATGTTGCATCATAATGGACAAAGGAATAGATTTTGTTCAAAAAAATAAATATTTAGTTAATTTATTTTTATGGGTATGGTTGACACTAAAATTTACTTCTATCTAAAAAAATATAGCTCAAATTCAGTATTTTTTCCGACCTCAACCGATCAATAGTCTTTTCCTTCACAAAAGCTCACTAAAGCTCACTAAAACATTGCATACAAATACAGGCAGGTTATTTTTATGTTAAGCCTTTTTTTTATGATTTTTTTCGTTGATGATACATTACATGGAAAAAAATCTCACAATATTTTTTTTGTAGGAGTATTTAAAGAGCCATTAAATTTTGGATTACCAGAGCATATACGTAAATCGCATAGGACATACAGACTTATTTTTACTTTATATCGTAGAGAAGAATTTGCCTACCTGTCCTCAAAAAGACTCCTACTTTTTTTAACACTTTTTTTGGATAATAGCAATGGAAAGAGAGATTCAAAGTTCAGAAAGTATCATGGTTTATAACTCAATCGCATTTACATCGATAGGTGCCAAAATCGATAGTGAAATTAATACCAAGACAAGCCCGTATGTTTTTAGAATCCATGGCCAGAACCTTTACAGAATGGGTTCACTATAGAAGGAGAAAAAACTAGATTTGCACAATTATATATATATATATATATATATATATATATATATATATATATATATATATATATATATATATATATATATATATATATATATTGTCAATAATAGAATTGAGGCATTAACTTCTAATGATTATTCTTCATGTATTGATTCAAAGATACTAGAAGGAGATTAAGTATGTGCACTAGAAAATCTCTAATATCTCTTTTTTTTGGTAAAAGAAAGGGTGTCTAATATCTCTTTCACCTGCTTAGAAAGATATCAATAGAGATGTTGGTGCCTTTTGGATCTGCACACCTTTTAAGCCAAGGAAAGGTAATAGCATTTGTTTTTCGAAAGATTCATGGATTCATTCCAATCCATTGGCATCCCTCTTTGCAGAACTGTATATCAAAGCTGCTAAAAGAAACACTATGGTTGCATCTTACTGGAATGGGTACTCAATAAAGTTTCAAATCCCCTCACTTAATGAATCTAATCAATTGAAACTTTTGTTGGATTTTCTTTCTTATATCAGACCCTCTAGAGATGCAGATGAACCACTGTGGAAGCTAACAAAAAATAGTGTCTTCTCTATTCACCTTCTACAAATTCATTAATCCCGGTGGTGTTCTTTCTGCTTTCTACAAAGTTATTTGGAAAGTTCCAACACATCAGAAAGATAAAATTTTTCTATGGTTGGCATTAAAGAACAGACTTCGTATAGAGGGAATTGTTGCAAAAAAAGGATGGGAGGTAAGTTCGAGTTGCCTCTAATGTTGAGCAAGCATAGAGATTGTTTCCCATCTTTCATTAAATACCCTTTCACAAGGAGTATTTGGTTTGCTTTAAAGCTTTACCTTAAAATTCAACAATGCCTTCTAACTTTAAGGATTTATAGATTTCTTGGAGAAACACAAAAGAAAAATCATGCATCTTTCAGAACAACATGGGATCAATAAATCATTGCCCTTTGCTTGGTTTGAGAGAAGCTCTAAGAATTTTTCTGAGGAAGATATCTTCAGTCAGAATGGTTTTATGTAAAACTCTCCAGACATTCAAGCTATGAGGCAACCTTCGTTCTCTCGAGGATATTGATAACAATAAGAAAATACACACACTCTTATCCCCTCTCTATTGTACTCCATCCACTTAAATATGTAACTCTTACTTTCTCTTCATCTCAATTTGTAAATCCTTGTACATCTATGTAAATCATTATATTTAATACTATTAAAAGAAAGCTACTTGTTTCCTTTGTTGATCCTCCGAAAAAAAAAAATCCCCAATCATTTTGTATCACAGATTAGCCAGAATCCATGTAGGCAAAGTGAATAAATGCCTCGAGTCTAACCAATTCATTCATACACATCAAGTTGAAAGAACAACCAGGAATCATATCAAAGATAATGCAAAGAACACACTATAGAACTATCTGCCTATCACAACAAGCTGGATAATTCAGAGAAAATTCCACACATCTTTATCTGTGACACTCCGACTGGATGGCCCGAGCCGAGCACGTGATAGACTGCCACACATCCTTATGGTTAATCCCACAAGAGATGCAAGGCCTGCCTTTTGAATTCATACACATATCATTTCAACTCAGGTTGTAGTAAAAATAAATAATCTAATTTATTTATTCAGTACAATAGTCCACAATCACTAATAATAAAATATATCAAATTATTCCAAAAAACACTAACCAAATATTTTCTAACCCTAAGATCCTCACTGCTCGGTCCCAAACCCCGTCTACTCGATTGTATCTAAATGAAAATAGAAGAGAGGTAATGAGTTTCACAGCTCAATAAGTTACCAAAGCCTCTAGTTAGATCAAGTATTCTATGCAAGAAATATAAATTTTGTAGTTTCATGATTTTTCAAATTTCAAAACATGCCAATGAACATATTAAGTCTATCCACATATATTTGAAGATATATAACGTATTTGGCTAAAATAACTTTTCAAATCAACCATAGATGGACAATCCTCTCTCACTCTCCTAGTCTCCACGACTATGGCCATGATTGGCCCGTGGCAAGTTCCAAAAAAGACTAGATCTTGACTACAACATGCTGTCTGTCAGTCATGCGCCAGTGATCGCCCTACTAGAGGCCCAAAACGAAACTAGCTCTAAAATCGCACAAAAAATATGCTTCCATCGGCATGTACCAGCAATCAGCTCCGACTAGCTAGGATTAGAAGAAAACTAGCTCATGAGTACAACACGCCATCAGCCAGCATGCGCTAGTGATCACCCCACTGGAGGCCCGGAAGGAGACTAGATCCTGAACCTGCATGATCAAAGCCGGACTAGAGAGTGAGAAAATCAAAATATAATGATATCAACACATTTATCAATGAAATAAAATACAATTAGAAAATGGGCTGCCATCAAGGCAGCTAGAGGTGCTACCCCTCTTCTCTTCCATTGTTTGTTTTTGGTTGTTCACAATCCATTTCCGCCAGTTGTCGCCGCCGCCAGCTGGCCATTGACCACCCATGACACTCGATTAAAGAAAGTGGGATCTGTCCTTGCATTTCTGAGATAGGGCTCCCTCATGGCATTCTTGCTCTTGCATTTCAAAGTCGATTTGAATGCCACCACCCTTCCCTGATCTCCTCTATTCCTTCTTTATCCTTCTTCTCTTTCCTCTCTTCCTTCTCTCTGTTTCATCATCATCTTCTTCTATTTTTTATTTCATTTCTTCCTATTTTCCATCATTTATTTTTTTTCAAAACAAAATCTTTTCCTGATCTGACTTTTTCTTGATGGTCAACCAGGACCACCTGAACCAGGCCCGTGATTAGGCTCAGACCCAAACCCAATTTCTCTCTCCTTGCTTTAATCTCTGTCTTTCTCTAAATTGAAGGCTAACGATAAAATTATTTTGATTAAAGCCTTCAACTCTAGAGGAGCATCGGGTCTAAAGAAGATTGGACCGCATGTCGGAAGTTGTGATTAGAACGATTTTGAATCGGATTAAATTTAGACAGTAAGTTAACTCCACCTCTGGTGATCAATCATGCACACGATCTGACCTGCATTATTTGAAAATTATTCTATTGCTATTATATTCTGTTTAAATTAAGCATAATATACATGCTGCATGAAGATGATTGAATCGGGTATATTTTATTTTACTTGGACATAACCTGCATTTTATTTCATTGATAAATGTGTTGGTATCATTATATTTTGATTTTGTCACTCTCTAGTTCAGCTATGATCACATGGGTTTAAGATCTAGTCTTCTTCCGGATCTCCAGTGGGGCGATCACTACCTCATGCTGGCTGATGGCGTGTTGTACTCATGAGCTAGTTTTCTTTTGAGCCTAGTCAGTCGGAGCTGATCGTTGGCATATGCCGATGGAAGCATATTTTTCGTGCAATTTTAGAGCTAGTTTCGTTTCTGGCCTCTACAATAGGACGATCACTGGCGCATGACCGACAGACGATATGTTGTAGTCAAGATCTAGTCTCTTCAAGGCTTGCCACGAGCCAATCGTGGCCATAGTCGTCGAGACTAGGAGAGTGAGAGAGGATGGTCCATCTATGGTTGATTTGAAAAGTTATTTTAGCCAAATATGTTATATATCTTCTAATATATGTGGATAGACTTAATATGTTCATTGGCATGTTTTGAATGAATTGGGTGATTGGTATGTTCATTGGCAGCCCCGAAGAGAAATCGATAGCGATGGCAGTGCCGGGACTCCTCAGCATAAATATATCAACAGCAATAGCTTCCATTTGAATGAATTAGGTGATTGGGATATCAACAGTAAAGCTGATCAAAACCCGGGCCGGGCCGGGCTCGGACCGGGCTCTACAGCAGAAATTAGGCCCGATGGCTATGCCCAGGCCCGGCCCGGCACGACTGTCGGGCTTAAATTTTTGTCCAGGCCCGACCCGACTTTATAAATCTGGTTCTAGGCCCGTCTAGCCCAACCCGACAGGTCCGATTTTTTCTTTGTTTGGAATCTAAAAATGGGCCAGAATGGCCTGACCAGGCCCGACCCGATTTTTTTGGTCAGGCCGCTTTTCTTGCCCAGGCCCGACCCATGGGCCTTTTTTTAATGCCCAAGCCCGGAAAATTTCGGGCCGGGCTGGGCGGGCCAGAAGGCCCGTGATCAGCTCTGATCGACAGTTATATGAAAAATCATGAAACTACAAAACTATATAATACTTGATCTAACTAGAGGTTTTTGTAACTTATTGGGCTGTAAAACTTATTACCTCTCTTCTATTTTCTTTTAGATACAATCGAATAGATGGGGTTCAGGACCGAGCAATGAGGATCTTAGGGTTAGAAAGCATTTGATTAGTGTTTCTTGAATAATTTGATATATTTGATTATTAGTGATTGTGGACTATTATAATAAATAAATAAATAAGATTATTTATTTCTACTACAGCCCTGAGTTGGAATGACGTGCATGAATTCAAAAGGCAGGTCTTGCATGTCCAATGCGGTTAGGCCGTCTATCACGTGCTCCACTCCAAGTTGGGGCGTGAGAGCATCTTACCAGAAGTTCTTGCAATCAAGTCATCTTGCAACTGATTTAAGACATATAACAGACAAACAGGTGCATCCAGAAAAAAATAATCTCATCTTTGCATGGACAAGTTGAGAGGATCATTTATTTGACAATATTATCTTCGCTCAATCTACCAAACAAATCATGGATGACAAATAACTAAATTTCATTGAGAATTCAGCAGCACAATGTTCAAGAAACACATTATGCAAGAAATTTCTCTTCTTTAAAAAAAAAATAATCAGAAAACACTATCATCTTTACCGAAAGCAGTTAAATCAACTCACAGGCTTCAAGAAACTACAAGACGAAATAACAAATCAAAACTCCATAAAATTTATTCAATCCTCCAAGAACCATCATCCATCCCACATTTCTAAATTCCACAAGTATTTAACAACGAATCCCCATCATAGCTAAAACATTAATGCAGCATATAATCACACAAAATTTTAATTGCGAAAACTATAGCCAAAATTACGATAAAACAAGGCAACAAAGGAACAAGGAAAAAGAAAGAAAAAGAAAAATGCCAACAAAATGGTTCCTTGAAAGAAGAAAACTGAATGCCAAGAATTGACAGGCAAAAAAAAAAAAAACAACAACGAACCTGAAAACAGTGCAGCACGCGATCGCACGGAATTTAATTGCGGACTCCGACAAGAAATTAACAAGAAATTAACGATAACTCGAAACAAGAAAGAAAGGGGAAACAAGAAAATATACCAACAGAACAGATTCCACGAAGAAAATCACACTAGATCAAGAATCGACGACCAAAAAAATAAAAAAAGAAAAAGATCAAAGAACCTGATACCGATGCATCATTTAATCGCACAGAAGTTTCATTTTGCAAACTCCAACTATAAATTAATGATAAGAGAAAACGAGAAAAGAAAGAAAAATAAACAGGAAAATTTCCCACGAGAACGGATGCTTGAAATGAGATGACAATAGGTCAAGAATCGAACACCAAGAAAAGCTTACAAGAACCTGATACGAGACGGGACCCGAAGCTTCTCCGGTCCGATCCCATTCGAGCTCTCGGAGAGCTCCAAGAAGCCCCAATCCGCTGAAGCCGAGGAACAAACTCAAGAAGAGGAGTAGGGAAAAGAGGGAAAAGAGCAAAAAAAACGCAAGAAAACTAAACCGGACTCAAAGATCCGGCTTCTGCGCTCGCGCCGATCTCTTCTCCGAAGGGAGGGGGAGGAGGCGGCGGAGGAGAAGAGGATAAGAGGGCTCTACTGGATTCGAGAAGCGGAAAGAAGTTTTAGACGTTGCCCCGCGCGGGCGCCTCCACCGGTTAATTTATTGAAGCCCCACTGAGGGGCTGGATAGTGCCACGTGGCCTTTCAGGTTCATCACGCAACGCCCGGTTCTTGCCGTCTTATCTGGGAGCCGTTGGATCTGCTGGCCACTCAGTAGTAACGAAAAAAGGTTGAGCTGTGGGGGTCTTCATACGGAACGAGAGGAATGTTCACACGTGTGGTGAGGGACTGAGATCTTGATCCGTTGGCTCCTGACTCGAGATGCGGTTGATTCTAGCCGTTGAATGCGGCGGATCCTCGTTGCTGCTTTGATCGATCCGTTACTGGTCTGAATCAATTGACGAGTTTTTTCCTATTTTTGAGGAATAAAATAAAAATTTTATCTCCTTTTATTTAAAAATGTTGAAATATAAATATATTTTAATATATTATTATATTTTTCAAGATATAAATACGGCGATGGTGGTCGAGGTAGTACCAGCATAAATAAATAAAAATATTGGAGGCAATAATGGTAGTGGGGGCGTCAACGACAGTGATGAAGATAATAATACTCTAGCAACAAAAAAGTGATGGCATCGACAAAGATAGCATTGAAGCATTGACAATAAACTAATATTGATAATGGTTATATGGTAGTGGGGCATAGATGGTAGCCATAGATCATGATAAACCGCAATATAATAATGAAGATGGTGTGAGTGGTTATGATAGAGATGACAGCGATAACAATGGCAACGATAATGATAATGAAAGAAGATGGCAATTGTGATGATAACAATGGTGGTTGGGGAGATATGGTGAAGGTGATGTGAATGATGACGGTAAAAAGATAAGTTTTTTATTTTTAAAAATAAAAAGTAAAAATCTATTTAATATTTTTTTATTTTTAAATAAATCATAAAAACTAAATCAAAAATATTTGGTGCTATTGTTATTATTTTTTGATTTTTGATTTTTGAAAAGTTATATCCATCATGAAGTTAAAAATCATCATTTTTAAAAGCAAAAAATTCAGTTCTTTATCTATCACTACCATCAATATTGTCACAACTCAGGACCTCGCCTAAAAAAGCTAGCCGGAAGGTTTTTTTTGGGTTTCTTAGTCCTCGTCAGGCTAAGGGTTCAAATCTAATCACAAACACCGCAATCGGCCTATGGTCATCTCCACTAGATTCGTGCTACAGTATCCCATATTCCACACATGTTATGGATCGGATCCGTTCTGATACCATTTGTTTAATTCAAAACCCTATTTAAAATAGCTAATCGAAATATATTATTTAGATTCGTTGATGTTATATAAATATCCAAGATCTATCCAATAAATAATCAATATAGGACTCAACACACGTATGCACGGTCCTCACATATACCATCTCTATCACCATTAGGATGGCTATCACTACCATATTATGGTCATCATCGTTACTACTGCTGTCACTACCATGGCCATCAAATACTACTACCATGTATTGCCCCTCCCACCACCTTTGCCGCACCGTCATGGCTGCCATCATTACATCATCGGTGCACCATCGTTGCCGCCATTCTAGAAATATATATGTATTTTTTCCTACTTCTGGAAATGGAAATAAGATGAATCCCCATCGTACCATAGCAAAGATAGAGGTGAATTGCATAACTAGAAGGAACACAGCTTGAATGGATTTGCCGGCCATGATACGAGAGGATTTTTGCTATTCGAACACAAGTTTGTCAGTTAGATGTTGGTCTTCTTCTACACTGGATTCTTATCTACTTGAAATGGAATTATTTAGCACTTGTCCATCAATTAACCATATGTCTGGGATTTCCTGGTCCGAAGTCCACCCTGTCGTTGTAGGTTGCTGACCCGGAAAGGGGGGCACATCGTCAATCCAGCGCGTGCCTGCAATCTACGCATGGAGTAAGCGCGTGAAACAAACTTCTTCTGCATCTCTCCAAATCCAACCGACCCGAGCTCAACGTCCAAAGGAGCGCATATCGAGATGGATCCGACCGACTTGTTGACTTTGCTTCTCCTCCTTTTGTCCGCGACCGTCGTACGCGCCTTGCTACCCCAACTCGCACGCCACTTGTTTGAGCAATTGCCTGACCGGGCATTTGCACGATCATGTCGGCAGGGGACGGTTACCTCGTCGCTCTAGCTGTTACATCAAAGCTTCGTGTTCGATACTCAAAGCAACAAGTGTTTTAATTCCCAATCTAGAGCGAAACATTTCTGGTGGAATGCGTACCTCCAAGTCCATCTGTCACAAATTTGAGCCTAAGCCTAGGTGGAATGATCGCTGATCTATATTGTATGCTTTAATATATGTACGACTGATCATGTCGCTGATTACTATTTCTGTTATTTTTCTCATGATTTGATGGATTTTGGATTTGTGGACTGATAGTAATGTTGGGCTTCAACCGACCCGTGCTTATACAGTTGTGCTGATTTTTCTAATTTTTATAGTAATACCTAAAATTTAAATTTCAGTCTTTTTCAAGGGCTTTAACAGAGACGTGCCGACCAGCTTGGTTAACAGTTGCTTATCAGTTCCATTGACCAAGATTTTGAGACAAATGAGCAAGTGAGAAAGAGAGAGGGACTTTGAAATTTGTCGGAAAAGGATTAGGGTTTTATGTTTTGCGATAGAATGATCGGACTTTACCGACATCAATTGTTGGATCATATCTCACACATATCTTAAGTACTTCAAACTCCCATTTTCATGTGCCTGCATAAGTCCTACAGTGGCTATTATGCGATCCAATGAATCATTCCTTCGTGTGAAAGATACACCACGAACCATCAAGAAAATCCATCAAAACACCAAGTTCCACGGAAAGGATTCTAGCATTAAATTAAGACGGATTCTTCCAAGGGAGAGTGGCACCGAAAGTCTATGAGAGAGAGGAACTAACCATGCAACGAATGAGGAGCAAAGGACAAAGGAATCCCACGGAGGGTACTGTTCACCAGCCCCAGCCCCAGCCCCGTGATGTATTGACTCCAGTCTTTTCATGGAATACTTCAAAGGAGCCAGAACCCACCTCTCTCAGCAAAACGACACGGTTCACAAGGTCTTTTAGCTAGCAACAAGACAAGCCCGTGCCCATGCATAGGCTTGACATTGAGGCTATGGATTGCGTCTTAAGCCCATCACTATTGAAAAGTTCATTGTACTTGTCTTGACAAGACATTGTTTTACTTCATCAAAAAAAAAAAAAGACAAAACATTTTTTTTTACGGACCAACAATTTACATCATTCTGACGTGAATGCATCAAAAAAGTCCAAAAATAAAATATTCTAAAATATCTTCAAAGCTGATGTTAAGTTGGTCATCAGAAAACCACAAAGGATTTGTGATAATTAATCATAGATCCACTGCACCTTGACAGGATAATTAACCAACGGTGCATCAGTAAGAGAGCAAGAGCTGACTGCAAATTTTACAAAGGAGTCCTATAAGAGAGCAAGAGCTAACTAACACATCAAGAACGTATTAAAGACAGTTACAGCAGGGTGGGGACTCTTCACACCATGACTTGGACAAACATGGTAGCTGATGGTGATTGTGGAGCAGGATTTTTTTTTTTTTTTTGGCTAAAATGGATGTATCATATACTACAGATAGAGATATAGCCAAAAAGGTCAAAAAATAATATGTCCCGGAGCTTCCTCTCTTCCACTCAAAAAATATCCTCAGAATATTTGGCTACATATGAGACCATCCAATTCGCAATCTCGTTGGCATCTCTATACACATGCTTTGCCTACAAAGCCATAAGCAGGGATGAATAATTAAAGCTATAACCTAGCCATGGTCCACTCATCTACAAGCATTCCTTTCTTTCCAACATGATCAAATGACAGTGGCAGCGAGCTTCTTAAACATGGGACGAATGTTTTTCGGGACAAGGTACTTCCACCAAGATGTCCTAAATGCAATGAGGGATGGTGATGAACTCTTTTTTTAACTACCACTCTTTGAAGATTTCACCATGTTACTTGATAATGATATGCTAAATAGCTACGGAGACTGGAGAGAGATACATGAACATTTGATTTAAACAAATAAATGGCAATGGCTAGTATCAGTAATTTTTGTCACCACTAGTCAAAAGTTTCAATGTGAAGTAATGTCTCTAGCTTAGAAGTAAATTATCAAAAGAAAGTGGAAAACGTAAGCGCCTGTATTTTAATTTTTAAAATTTAAAATCAAAATTTTGAAATTTGAGGGATGAAAAGTTTGAGGATTTTTTTGGTTAGTAGAAAGCCAATGTTTTGAAAAAATGGAAAAATGTGAGAAGATAAAGAAAAAAAATAGAAAATTGAATGGCAACTTTTAGGTTGACCCTGAAATCTCTCTCTAAGATGTATTGCCGACTGTACTCGGTAAGAGGTGGATAGTTGAATTTTTTGGACAACGTACAGTTGCTAGCTCAAATGATTGGTATCTTCCTTTACAACTAAAAGATCTCATATTTAAACTTGAGCAGCGGTGAATAACCACCTCAGTTCTTAATTCAAGATATCAAGTTTTTATTTTGTATCCTCTCATTTTGTTCCTTTCAATAAAAGATTGCAATCTAAATGCAAGACTGACAAGTACAAATCAAGAGAATGTATGCTAAATGTGAAATATTTGATAAAATATATTTGACGGTTCAAAATTAATAACTGATCATCTGAACTGAAAGCTCATACCGTTAACAATGATCCACACTAAGAAAAATCCAATGTATAATATAATTTGTCATTTTCTATCTATGCATCTAGTAAGTTGCAAATATAGATCATATCAATTGTACTAGTTTGTTAACGTGTATGTTTTTTTTTGCAATTTTCCGGCAAGACGTGCACACGTGCACGATAGCTAAATTAAAAACGATGCACTAGATCATCATCTAAATATCTTAAAACATGTATAAGTAGAATCTAATAGAGTTTGATAATTAAATCATGGCATAGCACCATACATATCATTAAAATGGTCTATCATTGCACTCATTCGTTGCATGATGATCTTCAAAAATCCAGCTTATTTGTCCGCTTCAAGAACCAACATAGCGTCGGACAGAGGACAAATGTGGGATAAATCCGGTGAACGGACAGAGGACAAGTGTCACGGAATATCCTTGTCGATTGGTCTGGAATACGAGCTATCTTCAGAACCCGCTAAATCCCTCGAAGCCAAAACCACCGATCTCAAAGGATGGGATCCAATCTATGTCATGACCAAGTTCTGTTCCTCATTTCATCTCCCATAACCACACCAAAATGCCAAATCCAGAGAAACCGAGCAGTAACTGCAGCCAAGCCTAGCTCAAAGATGCCAAAAGATCACCACATCCATGGGGTCCACCACCTCACCACCCTCAACAAAATGCTACGTCGATATGGCGCATCTCCCACCGTATCTCTCACTAGATCATAGTTAAAAAGAAGGCCAAGTCCGTTGTGATTGCGAAGCAAAAGCCAGACAACAAAATTTGGTAAATAATGAAAGCTAGTGATTTTGTTCCACTAGAGTAACACTGATGTGAAAGTGTGACAATTCCTTGATGCCCATATCTTTGAGGTATATAGGCTTCTTGTACCCAAAGATCCGATTCACCTTGCATGACGGTAGAGACCGTTCTTCTTTACTTAATTCGCTGTGGGCTAGTAAGATCGATGGGCCGTTGGAAGAGGACACCATGACTTAAATTTCTTTGAAGGAGGTGGTGGGGGAGCTGCAGACACTGTGCCTTGAAAACTTTTGGGAGCCAGTTGTGGCAGACCAAAGCTAGTTGCTGCAGGCACACAAAGGTATAAGTGCCTTGGTTGAAGAGGAGGGTCATTATCCTAAACATATAGGCTTTTTTAGGGATTAATTTGTTGTTCAAACCCTTCAAAATTTGCGAAGATCTGCATACCTAACCAGTAGTTAATTATCTATTTGCTAGCTAGCATCCAGAAGCATGATTGGGTTGTCTAGCTAGCTTCCCTCTCTTTCTCCCCTCTCCTCTTCTTTTTCTTTTTTTTTTTTTTTTGGCGGGTTCATTATACAATGCGTGTACGAATACACCCAATAAAATCAAAAAATACAAGCTCACAGAGCGCCCGTGGCAGCTCCTCCTCTCTTGACCATAGAGTATATCCTAAGTGGTGAGCCGCATAGACAGCCACCCAGTTGGCCACCCCGTTGGTCTATCAAATACATGCTTGGCCTGGAAGGCCATCCCATCCCTCGTCATCATCCCAATATCCTGGATTAAGAGGTGGTCCGTGCTCTCGCTAATTCCAACTAATGTTATTGGAGTAGGACTAATGAGTTGGCTTGAAATCTGGATGAGCTTGACCAAGAACATGACCCAACCAGCTTTGAGTTTCTAGGCTTTAGATCTGAATTAAGCTCGTTTAAATGAAGAGGTTTTATTGGAATCCGTTCTCTTGAGTTGGCTCCGCTTTCACTATATCTAGACATCGACTTGGATACGATATAGTTTAGGAGTATGATTTGAATTAATTAGGAAGTCAATTCCATAGCAAAAAAAGTCCAAGCAGGCAATGTCATATCTGATTATTAACATTCACCATGCATATATGTGACAAGGAGGAAGTTAATTAGTTAATTGCCATATCTAGCTAGATCTTCAAAATGTCTTGAGACTATAAATGTGTTCGGACTTTTGATTGATAAAAATAGCTCTAAGCTAGTCCAAGAATATAGCAAAACCTATATTATTTATATATATATATATATAACAAAGATGGGCAAATGGGTATCTAGTCTAAATTTGCTCTACAGTATGAGAAGAAATTATCAGGTCAAAACAACTAATGAACAAATGAAGTCTGAGCTTAGGTTATAGCTAACCTGTTAATTTCAAATCTAGCATCTAACTTACCCAGAAGTTTGATCAGATGCGGATGGAATCCGTGACACGTCTACAGGCTTGAGGGGGAAAGGGGCACAAGTTCAACCATTCAATATATTAATAGTTATGCTATTCTTCAAAAAAAATTTAAAAAAGAAAAGTTGAATTGACGATGGATCCTTCTACTTTTACCCATATATTTTTTTTCTTCATTTACCGACGAGCATTGCGGCGGTGGCTGAATTATTCCTAGGTCTATTCTCCATCCAATTCAAGCACTCGGGAGGAATAAAACATAACCAACGTGAATAATTCCTTTTGTTAAAAAAAAGTAGCGAAGTCAACTTGCTTCTACCTACGTCCTACGTAAGAACCTTCGATCTAGGAACAAACTTGCATGAGTATTAGAGCCTTAAGAAAAAAGAAAGAAAGAAAAAAAAAGCCGCTAAAAGTTCCCCAACGGACCGTATTCCATGCAGAGTATTTCGACCCATATCACCGAATCTATCACTATCTGGCAGAAAGATGACGTGTCGACCACAGGATCAAATCAAAGTACAGAAAGCTGTTTCGTATTCAACAGCAGATCTTCTGCCCCCGCTAAGCCTGGTAATAAAATTATTTTCGAAGTCATCGCTTGGAGGGGGTCTCGTAGTCTGACCAAAATACTGGACAATAATCACCCAAATAAAAAAATATATATACTGGTCAACGGATTTACGACACCCGGGGAAACCGTCTGCTGCATTCCCAGAATCCTCGTCCGGTTTTCTAATAGTTCTCTTCTCTCCTCTACCTATATATACCTCACCCCTTCTCCACTCCCTGCCCATGCCATCTCCTCACCCACATCATTTCCTCTCTCTATCTCTCTCTTTAGTAGGCAAAGTTGTTTCTTTGTCACATCCCTCGCTTGTTTCCTTCTCTTTTTCTATCCCAAGGAAATGGTAATGGACCTAGTGATGGAAGGTAAGAGGGAAAAGGGGCCAATAGAGAGCAAGTACATGAAGGGAGTAAGACACCTTTGCGAGAGTGGCATCACAAGAGTCCCTAACAAATACATCTTGGCGGTCCCCGAACGGCCCCAAGTGATGGGAGAACAAAAAACCACCTCTCATCTTAACCTTAAGCTGCCGGTCATCGATCTCGCCCGCTTGCATACATCCGACCGGTCCCAAGTTCTGGAGTCCCTGGAGGAAGCTTGCAAGCTGTATGGCTTCTTTCAGGTAGTTGAATGCGTCCGTTTTCTTCCTTTAAGAACGTTTTAGGGAATGATTTGTATTACTCCGTGATGATCCCGGTTTTGTATACATATGAGTAGGTTGTGAACCACAATATTCCTTGCAATGCTACACGAAGAATGATTGATGTTGGGAGGAGGTTCTTCGAGCTGCCTTTCGAGGAGAGGGTGAAGTACATGTCTACCGACATAAGGAGTCCGGTGAGGTATGGGACCAGCTTCAACCAGAACACGGATGATGTGTTCTGTTGGAGGGACTTTTTGAAGCTAAACTGCCACCCCTTGGACAGTGTTCTTCCATACTGGCCCTCCTCTCCAAGCGACTTGAGGTGAGGCCTGAGGGCTTAACTTATCTCTACTCCCTTCCTAAAGTCCTAACTGCGTGGAATATCTATCAACTTTAGTGATGGCGTACGTGCCAACCAACATCATCTTTTTCTCTCTCTCTTTCACAGTAACACACAAATATATTTTTGTATGGTTCGGTTGGAAGATGTTCGATATTAATTAATGTCCAATATCACGACAAATATTCTAAAACAAGACATCCTGCACTCCGAACTCATTCATTCATCCGGGTACAGAGATCTCGAAACCAACACTTTTGTGGGTAGAAACTGCAGCCATAAAGATGCTGCACCAAATGCTTTCACCCGCGTCAGGATTAGGCTTGTGGGCTACCAATATCTGTGTGCCTAGCTATGGCAGTGAACGTATATAGGACGCCCAATTAATTAATTAATCTCTATTCGAACTCTAATAGCTAATCCTTTTATTGTCCTTTTCCTTGCAGGGAGGAGGCCACGTCGTATGCCATGCAAACCAAATCCCTGTTCTTAGTCCTCATGGGGGCCATCCTTGAAACGTTGGGTGCAGACACCGGGATTCTCCGGGAATTCAACGACGATGGATCGCATCTAATGATCGTAAACTGCTATCCAGCCTGCCCGGAGCCCAATCTTACACTCGGAATGCCGCCCCATTCCGACTATGGCTTCCTCACTCTCCTCCTCCAAGATGACGTGGAGGGCCTCCAGGTCCAATGTAAGGGGGAATGGGTCGCCGTGGACCCGGTCCCCAACTCCATTGTCGTGAACATTGGCGATCACTTGGAGGTCGGCAATTGATTAAATTTTCTTTTTTTATGGTTTTTAAGCAAAATTATTTCAGGATACTGTAGTAGGTCAGATATGCATTATAAACTTTTTAATTTCATGTTGCTTTCACATGAAATAAATTATCTGAGTGATAGGCTCCTTGAGAAGAAGCGGAAAAAAAAAGGCGATACCTATAAAATTTTGGTTCTTTCAACCAAGATAAGAAGTTAATATAGTCACTGTCATAACCTTCCAAATTTCCATTAGGCATGACATAATTATTGGAATTCTAGGTGGTTGTATATTTATAATCTAATGTACATACTACCATAGAAATTTGAGGGACGTTAGGGAGCCTATTCTTGTGATCAGGGGAGGCTAGCTGTGTCTCGACTAGGTTTGTTATCTGTTTGAATTTTATAAACTATATTCCCTTATTCCTCTCCTCTCCTAGAGAGGTCCACCTCTAAAATGGTGGATCAATCCAACCACAAAGCGACACGGTCAAACACGGACAACAAAGAAAAAGAAAAGAAAAAGAAGCCGGAGGCCATGTCGCTTTGTGGTTGGACTGGTCTACCAGCTCAGCGAAGGACTTGGTCTAATTAAGAATTTCACTGTGACGAGGTACCATATTGAATGGCTCATTCGGTATAAACTTTATAGGCATGGGGCCAAATAGCTATTTCTTAGGTACTCTCCCCTTCAACTTGAGCTGTTTCTTTAGTTTCTCAAAACATGGCTTATTTCTTTTTCCAATTTTTGTTCTTTAGACCTTCCGCCTTCGAAGTAAATGGTTATATTTAAATCTTTATTGATTCAGATATTCAGCAATGGAAGGTACAAGAGCGTGCTGCATCGGGTGCTTGTCAACTCCTCAAAGTCTCGGATGTCGGTCGCATCCCTCCACAGCCTCCCACCCGACAGAATGGTCAGCCCTTCACCCGAGCTTGTCAACCAGAATAACCCAAGGCTATACAAGGACACCAACTTCGCTGCCTTCCTCGACTACATGTCCTCCTGCGAGAGCAAGCACAAGAACTTCCTTGAGTCCAGGAAGTTGGCCTAGGGAAAGGAGAATGCCAAAAGTCAATGACAGTTGAGTTTTTTTGCGAGGGATGCCAACTTCTAGTAGTTTAAAAAATAAAATGGAAACTTTATAGGTATAAAAATGGCTGGTCGAGATTGAAATAAGCCCCACCACCTCATTCTCTTACATATTTCTGCCTCTCATTCTATATAATAAGGTTGACAGAGAGGAAGAGGAACAAGCTAGACCTTAAGAACCCTGGATTTACCTAGGTTGGTAGCAACTTTTGTATGTGTATGTGATAAAATAAAGATGAGAGATTGATACTAGACAAGGCTTGTTCATGCATGGAGTTTGTTTGACCTTAAAGTGAAATCGAAGTCCTGTGGTTTTCAGCTGTGTAGTTTGTGTGGGCAGAGTTCTAGCTGACAGGACCTGGGTTTGTTGGCTTCTGTCATCCATTGAGTGGATGACATAAGCCAAATATATTCTCAAGAGGAAGACACTAAAATGACTGTTATTTCTTTCAGGGAGATTAAATATATTCATCCAATCTCAAGTACATGTACCTATACTATATATACCACTTCCAAGCCTTATCCATGAGGGTTAAAGAAGGAAGCTTGGACTTCTAACGATAGCATCGAGACTTTTTCCTTTAGTTAAAAGATTCTCATCACTTTCTTACCGAAGAAAAAAATGATTCTCATCACTTTTTCTGCATCTTTGCACCTAATAATGCAGCCCACTTTCATAAGCAGATGAGCATATAATCAAAATTTTATTATATTCTTGCATCAACAACATATAGCATATACGAGTGCGCCTTGCAAAAAGTTGGATAGTTACAAAAGCCTTCCAATAATGAGGATATCAAAACTGATTTTTTTTTTGAAATATATATTGAAAATATTTTGCCTAAAAACTGCTATATTTTTATTTTATAAAGGTATTATAAATAAATAATCTACGAAAAAAATCAAAAGGCTGAAAAGAATTTGCTTGTTTTGAGGCGTATGATTTACACTGTCATAAAAATATGATTCGCCCTCTATGTGCAAGTTTATGGTGATCTCGTCCTCAAGGTACAACAACCGATCGGTTCAGCTCGATCTTTTTCTAAAAAGCAAGATCACTGGAAAGGCTTGACCCGACCGACTCATTCAGATGTCTAGATAAAAAAAACAACTTGAAAAAAAATTGGAAGAAGAGCAAAAGAAAAAGGAGAGAAGAATTCTTTATTTTATCTGAGAAAGCAGAGAAGTAGTAATGTGGATTGAGTTATCCAAAATACTGAACCAAAACCTATTTATAGAATCTGTCCGATGATGCTGCAAGTGATCTGAGAAAGCAGAAAAATAGTAATGTGGATTGAGTTATCCAAAATACTGAACCTAGAGCCTATTTATAGATCTACCCGATGATGCCGCAAGATGTGATGTTTTAGAAATATCGTATCTCTACGAAAATCGGAAACAATGTTCTTTTTAGAAGAGTCGTAACTCTTCTGGAAAAAAAATATGAAGAAAAAGACAAAGATTTTAAAAAAGTTTAACTATAAAAAATTTAGGAGATAAAGCTGGTATATTTATTTTTTAAATTATTTTTTTTTTAAAAGTTAAGACTCCAACAATATAAACCTCCTAAAGTTGTTAGAGTAGAATGCTGTTCAGTTTTTTCTTTCCGATGGAAATGGAAGAAGCCTCAGGCTTCCACAAGTTTTTTATTAAGAGAAACAAAGCAATTTACATAAGAAGTGGGGAATTACAAGGGAACTGAGGTTACACAATTGAAAAGTTTTTCAGTACTGTATAAAATAGTTTAGTTTAGAAGGTTCTAGGCTTTACGTAGCATCTGGACGGTGCTCAAAAAGTCTCTGGACGGTAGTGTTTGCAGCTTTTTATAGCATACAATCATAAAGATTAGTCCCTAGTTTGGAGAAGTTGGTTTTATACATCCTTTCTCACAACCAATGCCTAACTAACCTAAGTTCTACTTAATCAAAATATAACCCTCAGACAACCTGATCCACTACTCCTATTTAAGCCCATCCTAAAACTCAGTTGGATCAAGCATAATTCATCATGTTATATTAATTGGATATTAGAAAATGAATCTACTCGAGATACTTTTGTTTCCTTTCACTTTTCAAGATTCTATGGTAATCCCTGCATCCCTCCTGCTTCTAATTTCATCTCTTGAATGAGCCTAAGTAACTTTCTGCTAACTCATCTATAGTCCTCATTCTATATATGCCTCCTCTTCATAGAGAGAAGTCATAGAGAAAGAAGGCATCAATGCCATTCAAGGCTTACCATTGGAGTCCCCTCTCTCCATTAACTTAGTATTCTCTTTTTATTTTTATGAATGTTAACATCCGTTTCCCTCTACCATGAAAATATCACCTTCCGCGTAACCACAGAGCCTTAGATACTTAGCCCCTGTACCACCTCTCCTACGACAATTTTGGCAATGCTTCCTCAAATTGTAATACATCAAGAGAAATAAGTAGAAGTTAATGAATCTTGTAGAAATCTTGCCTCTTTCTTATGCCCGTCGATTGAGAAGAAAGTAAGATCAAATTTTCTTAAGAAGATGTAAGGAATTAACATGGGGATCTTGTTATTTTAATATTGCAATTCTTTTTATTCTACAATCTCTAGATGATATTGCTCACTGTCAGTACTCCCATAAAGCCAGGCCCAACAGCTAGAACTAAGGCTCGGTCCACGCCAACCAATTACTCTATTGATCCAGCCCAACAAAAACCGCAGATTGAATACAAATCAAAACTGGATCAAATAATCTCCACCAAAATATGAAAATAGGCCGAAGGATTAGCTATCGACATCACCAAATACAATTAGGTGCAAGGGTGCTTGCTTACCTCACTTATATTAATAGAATTACCACAGTGATTTGGGTATTTAATTTTATGAAATATAAAAAGAACAAAGACTCTTTGTCTCTGCTGGCTAGAAAAGCCACGTAAATGGAGGTCTACGAACATTAATAGTCCCTTGGGCTAAAGCTGCCATCTTTTCTATGGGGGATAACATGCATGCTTCCAAAAAGGTTCTCACTCCTCACTGTCACCGGTATATCATCATGTTTTTGGCTGGCCATGTCACTTTGGTGCTGTGGCTCTAATCATCTCCGTGGAATCCCCCTTTTCCCATGCTCCAGCTTCCATAAGGAACAAAGGCCCGTGGTGCGCGCCTCTCCCTCTCTCCAGATGACTCTGGAGATAACTTTTACTTCGAATGAGCACTGACCCACACTTCAGGGAAAGGACGCCGGGTGGTGGGAGAATGTTGCAGCCCCCATGACGCAACACTGGGCCATGGCCGGGCATTTCTTGTGACACTGACCATTATATTTCCATCACATCGTTTCTTTTTTCTTTTTTCTTTTTGATAAGCCACATCTTTTCATTCTAAAAAAAAATAAATCCGGCAATTGAACATGCGAGAACCACCCAATTTCAGTTCAGGACTTAAAAAAAATAATAATAAATAAATAAAGGATCACGATCTCTCACCCAATCGCTCGCCGTTGGGAAGAACCACACAGAGCCATAGCCGGTATGGCTTCTGTGGGGGGCATTCGAAAGGCTGCTGGCCATTGGGTGGCGCACAATTGCCACTAGAATAGTAGGCGGGTGCAACAACATCAAGCTACCCCCCATCTGAAATACTTTAAATCTCCCTCATCCTCTACGATTGATCCACCACCGAACACCTCCTCTCCTCCTTCTTCTTTGGTGACCGGTTTGCCACCTCAGCCAAGCACCGTGGCTGAAATTTCTTCCTCCTCTATCTAGTTTCCCTGACTGCCTTGTTTCTTCTTTTGCCTGTTCCGAGTGTCACCGCCACAAAAACATCGAAATCGCTATCGTTGCCGAGATCCACCACCTTTGCAGCACTCTAGTGAGCTCCTTTCCCCTTCCTCCTTCAATCTTCCCTAAGTCGAGCCCTAATTTTTGATCCAACACAGTGCCCTAATTTTCGATCCAACACAATGCCTTGGCTAGCTAGTGACATCACCTGCCTCCTAGCCTCTTTTCCTCATCTTCTCTCTTTGTTCTTCTTCTTCTTCTTCTTATTTCTTCTATTTTTTCCCAAATATATTGATTGATCCATGTATCGATATACAAAACCCAAAGCCCTAAGTAACTCTGGCCAAATCTCTCTTTTTCTATATTGGTCAAACCGGACCGAATAGGCTAAGCCCCTGATTGGACCTAAACCAAGTGGATCATGACAGAAACAAAGTGGATCAAGTCCAAAAGCTTAACTTGCCTTAGATCATGTATCTCATTTTCTCTTTAAGCAAGACCCAGGGATTGTAGTTTAAAGCTATAACTTTTTTTGTTCAGATTTAAATTGACACAGGGTGGAGACCCTACACCATCTTGATACTCAGGTGGCATATCGACCCAACACCCCGTCCTTAGCAGGTACCCCAAAAATTTGGTTACCATTAATCTTTATTGAGCCATCTAAATCATAGCTTATCTTGATCAGTTTAGTTTACCTTATTTAGACCGACTCAAATAGTCCGACACTGCTACCTGACTGATTTAATTTAAGCATGAGGCTATGTTCGTAATAGTATTTTAATTTTTGACTTTGCTTGGCTTTTAAAATAACGATAAAAATTAATTATATTTCAATAATATTAAAGTAGACAAACCTGGCTCGACTGAAGTGGGATTTTGAAGGGAAAAGAGTAAGTAACCTAATGCTTCAAAGTATTTTTCCAAACTTTTTGATAAAATAATAATTAGTTTATTAATTTTGATTATGATATCTGTTAAACAGGTGGGACATGCTATCATTATGATAGTAATTATTTTAAAATATATTATGTGTTATATTATAAAATTTGAAAAATATGACTGGGCAATGAAATTTATTTTATATGTATATATTCTAAGCACAGCTATGATCTAGCCCCGTCAATGCAGATTATTTGTTGTCCCTGTGGACTTATAATTTAAGAAACTAGTTTCGACACTGAGCCATAAGTAATTAGAATAGTACTATCCATTATCTGGCAATTTGTGCATCCTGTATATATTATCTGACCCATGCTACTAGTTTACATGCCCATAGTCTGATGTTGGATATAGCATCAATTTATAAAAATAATAATAAATTTCAAAAGAGATATATGTATGATTCAAAATTTGATTTATTTTCAGCCGACATCATGCTATTTATTTATTTGGCATGCTTAGATCCTATTTTATTATGTTATGTTGCATACTAAGCTACTGTAACTCATTATCCTTTCTCTCTATTTTTCAGATCCGAATCATAATTGCTCGAGACTTAAGAAAGCGCACTAAATCTTCTAAAGATATTTGAGTTAGACTAGTTTGATTTGAATATTTCTTTTGAATTGAATAATAATAATTAGTGACTTACGTGCTTCAGAACAACTGATTATAAAGATAATTTATTTAGTTCTTGGTTAAATAGATTTTTAAAAATCAAAAAATTACTATTATTATTTTAACATAATATAATTTGATTAGTTCCATTCCGCATATATGCCTCGTGACAGAAACAGCGGCGCATTGTTTGCTAGGACCATGTCTCCAGGATCTTGTCAAGCAATGACATAATTCACCAACGGAATGGAGTCACAATTCCTTAGCGAAAAAAAAAAAAGGGAGTCACAATCTACCGTGGATGCGATTCCAAAATTGAACAGCATGCATTTTATCTTTTTCGAACCGCACGGCAGGTGTTTTGAGGCACCACACGATCAAATAATATAATAAAAAAGTAAGAACTAATGCATCAAATAGGGTATGAGAATCATGCACCGGCATAAATCTAGTCCCACATTAGCTATGTATTGAATAGATCTTGGATAGTTATACAAGATTAAGAAATAATATCTTCTGGCTAGTTGTTTTAGTAATATTTTAGATTGTTACGAATAGCATTAGGACAGATTCGACACATGGCTCATATGGACTAGAAGACGTTACGGTATAGATCGTCGTGTTTGTTATTGAATTTATGATACTTGTGATTAAATTTGCATAAATTTAAATTATTAACTTGATAAGAATGTCAGAGCTTAAAACTAATTAGAAAAATGTGGGAACATATATGTGGATATGTATTTAGTCTTACATTAGCTATATGCTGAATCAATTTTAAGTATTTATGAAGAAATAAATAATTTAAATAATATTTTTTAGCTAGTTTTTTTTGGACGTGGAGTATGAGAATGGATCAATTGGTAAAACACAACTGCTAGATCCTTACCCCTAAGGTTGAAAAATCAAAATGGGTGGGGTTTCAGATCCCCCTAGGCTACTCTCTCACAGGGACAACTTGTTAGGTTCAATGTTTGTCTGACAGCATGATTGCTTGTAGCATCAGCCAGGTGATATAAGTCCAAAAAGTACAAATTTCATGGCACTCAACATAACCATGTCCAATGATAGGGAAAATAAACAGGTTGATGCAAACATTTTTTTTTTAATGCTTTAACATTTAGAATTTAAAAAGTCACCTCTAGTGGAACTTCGCTGAAGACTAACGCAGGCCACCAATATTGTATTCTAGTCTTTGCTAGATGAATAGTCAAAATTAACCTTAACTTTCGTAATAATATATTTTTTAAAAAATTTTTTACAAGTGTGTCCATTTTTATATTACATCTATGTATATATTTTAATGTCTATATATTTCACTCATAGTTTAAGAAGATTGTTAGTCTTATGTTACTATCCTAAACTTTATAGCCCTCACATAAGAAGACATGCTCGTTACTTACATTTTTAACTTGACACCGCCCGTAGTGGCTTCCCATTAGCGAGGCATTGATGAGGTCGTAATTGCCAAGCCCATATGAATAAATATATGCTATATCACGGAGTCACATGCAAGCTTGGAGTCTAGTTAGAGGTACTTATTAATCAAATTATATAGAATTTTTCGAACTTGGCACCCGATTACTCTACCTAATTGATCAAATTAAATTGACTTCAAACAGCATCTTCATTTGGCTTACCATGAACTCAAATCCTAAAAATCCAATCACAATCCCAAAGGCTAGAGATTCTAGCCACACCTAAGTAGCGTTCATCCTTACCTCCATTTCTTTGTTTTTTTTTTTCTCTACTGTTTATTTATTCATTTATTTGCCGAAAAACTCCATTTTTTTCTTGTTGCTAGTATCATCCGGCAAACGCAATCGACATTCTATTTGAGATTGAGAACCAAACAGTTCAAATCGATATTGAGAGTATGGATATATCTAATAAAATCAAAAAACAATAACTTTCAGAATGCTCTAGGCAACTCTCCGTCCTCAGCCTACAAGCTACTTTTAAAGTAGTAGGCCACATAAAAAGCCATCCAGTCTGCGACTCTGTTGGCCTCGCTGAACACATGCTTAGTCTAAAAGGCTACTCTATCACTCACTATTGTCCAAATATCTCGAAGCAGAAGGTGTCTCTCTCCACTTTTGGCCAGGACTTCTCGAATTCCATGCACTGCATTTGGTAGCCCCTGTAATTTTTAAAATGGTAAAATAATAATCCGGTCCACGGTTGGCATTTTAACCACCCCCCACCCCTCCCCAAACGGCATCCCATGCGGGTCGGTTCCCCCATGGGCCCCGCCCCGTTACAATCGGACGGCTGTACGCCCCCCATGTGGCGTTCCCAATCCGGGCCAAAAGGTATCCTATGAAGCCTGTCGGAAAGAATAGAGGGCCACCCCCTTGGATACACGAATCCATAGGGCTTGCTTACCTAACCTAGACCCAACCATCTCGTGGTACAACTTTGGGTGATGAGCTACCCCTTGGATGCCCACTAGTTGGTGGATGATGATAGGACCAAGCTCGTAGAGATGCAAGTTATCACGTATATTCTCATTATTCTATGAGAATAAAGAGTATTAAAAGAGTATGGGGTGGTGGAAGAGAGAGAGAGAGAGAGAGAGCTTCCAAAGGGCCCATGCAAGAAAGTAAAAAGTTGTGGAGATCAACTTGGAAGAAAGCATTTAGAAGAGAGACTACGAGGAGAGGGTAGTAGGGGATAAGGTGGAAAAGAATTGAATAAACATATATATAAAAAGAGTAGGATATACATATATATCAACCACCAACCTTCACCAATCCATCCCTTCTCTAGCAAGCCTTCACATTTCTTTTCACAGAGTTATATATTTAGCCTCTAGTTCCATTTTGGTGATCGATCTCCTCGGCACCATGTCGGCCTCCTCCGAGCTAACCGGTGTAACGCCTGAGTTCATCCTCAGGCCTGTGTTGAGGGTCCAGACAGCAGAAGACTGTGGAGAGAATCCATCGCTTTTGGAAGAAGATGATGAGTGCCGCACGCCAACCTCCAAAGAGAGCAAGCTACCTTCTACTCCCAGGAGCTGCCCGCCGGCACCGAGGAAGCCCAGAAGGGTGGTCTCATGCAAGAGGAGACTAGTGGAAGAGGTAGAGGTAATCATGGTTGGAGCTGAGGAACTTGAGAGGTTGTTCCGGAGGAGGGATGAACCAAATGTTATTGGTTCAGGGAGACCTGCAAAGAAGCGAAGATGTCGTCGTCCCGATGACAAATGAATATCGATCGACAATTAGGTTTTTCTCTGTTATCGAGTACGCGGTCAGGGAAATATAGGGTCAATTACTTGTTGTAAGATACTTCCTTTTTAATTTCCTCTTTATTTTTTCTTCTTATTCTTCTTATTTTTTTGGGGGGGTTCTACCTTGGTTATAGATATGTAAGATTTTCAAGATAGTAGATAGGGTTGCCTGGTGTTTGGGATAGGTGGTGTTTTTGTTGTTGCTTTATCATATGTTTTCTTCTCTCTTTTTTTTGATGAAAACTTTATCATATGGTTTATTAGATTTTGTTATGATAGTAATGGAGCACCTAGCTTGGAGCTATATTTCAGTGCTGTACATATGAAAGATCTCTTGTAATTAGGTGTAACAACTAGGGTTCTTCTCTTGCTGATGGTAATATTGTCATGAACCTTTGTTGCACTCTGAGTTTCCCGGCCGGGGAGGGGTGGGGAGGGAGAGAGAGAGATCAAGAGAGAGAGGAGGGGGAGGAGGAAGGAGAGGGAGCTGTCATTCCTCGCTGGTCGAAGGAGATGGGAAGGTGGGTGGTTTTGGCTGTATCCCAATATGCATGCTTGAAGTTTTGACGTTTTATGTTTGGTTTAGAAATCAATGGAGTTGGAGTGAACGACACGTTTCTTTGAATTTTTTTTTTTTGTTTTACCTTTTTGTTCTGTGAAACAATTCACCTCTCTTGAGTAGTTATAGAGAAACAGCACGTCCATGTCCTGTCAAGGTAAGTTCTCGATTCAAATCCCTGTAGCCTCTCGACGCATACATGCATATATCTTTTTCTTCTAACTGTTGTTTAATATACAGGCAGGGCACGGAGGTTAGTTATAAAGTTGGTGAGATACTGTACGAGTAAAAGATAAAAATTACTGTAAGACCTTACCACTTCATTTCTTTAATTGAACATTTGGCAGCATTCCCACGGTCAATATCTAAGAAGATATAAATATGTTTACCCTTCAACTATTTATATGCACTCCTTCACCATCAGCCCGTTAGGGTTTACCTATAAGATAAAGAAATTATCCTTCCAGAAAGAAGTAAAGAAAGTATGAATTTTCTTATTAAGATAAATGTAATTGCATGAGTGAAGAAATGGACCACAATTAATTATTATATTGAGCTGATCATACTGTAGAACTAATCTAGATCGATCAAACGCTGATTAAACTAATGATACTTGCAAGGGGAAGTTGAGTTAGGTATACCATGAAACAAATCACAAGGCAATGCTCCATAATACTTGAACTTGGTTCTCTTTATGATATCAAAAATAGAAAGAGACATGTAAGATTCATTTTGGATACAAGAGTCTTCAGTTCAACCATCAAGATAGTTGGCTCCTTTCTGAAATTGCATGCTTCATGCTACCTTGTAGTTCGTATTTGGAACTCTAGATATGATGTTAACTTTAAAATTGAAATCCTTGCTTAAAGAAGATGATCTCTCTTATGCATCATTCAATTTAGTAATGTCCTCTTCAGAAGATTTTTATGAGCTGCCTTGATTTAATTTGTAGATTCATCTTCTAAGTTATGTGCGATATAGGCACCCAAAAAGTATAGTCGTAGAAGAAATCCTACCAGATTATCAAATTGTACATCTCATTGATTTTTTTTTTAACGAATTTAAATCGTTGTTGGATTGATATAAGACTTGAAAATTTTAACAACTAGTAATCTAATGGGTTCTGATTCCTGGCCAGAGAAGTCATCCTGCTTATAAGGCACAAAATTCTTTTTATGAATTTAAAGTGTTGTGGATTGATATAAAAGTTAAAATTTTTATCAACTAGTAATTCCATAGGTGCTGATTCTTGGCCACGATAATTAGTCTTTCTTCTTATAAGGCACAAATGGTAGCTTCCTTAAAACGTACAACTTGCTCGTAATCTAACATAAATCATATGCGTAGCAACTCAGAATCTTATTAAAAAATACTAGCAGAAAAATATTATTTAAATTTTTTGATCTTACCAACAAAACACACGCTGCACCGACGGATCATTACAGTATGTGAACTCATTCATAGCTCATCAGAGGGATGCTTTGATAGTCGTGCTTCCGGAAAGTATGACTCGGTGAAACCAAGGAGGATCGGTCGTTGAAGATTCGCTGGTCCCGAGGCCATCCCAGACTCTGCAGTCGTTCCTGTGCGGACACGGAAACACGGATCGGGCCGGATCCAAGACGGTGGCCGCAAAGTAACGACACGAGCCACGCGGAAAACGCGTGTGGGGCGGGAGCTCCTGCCCTTCTTCTGGCGCTTCGAACCCGGCAGCGGCACGTGTGCGTGTCCAAATTCCCGTAGATCGCAGCCACCGGCCATTCCATGGAATCCGAGGAACGGGTGTTTAAACGAACGAAAAAAAAATAAGGCGTTGGAATTGATGCAACCCAATTTGAAAGCCACCCTCGTTATTAGGAACTCTAATTGTTCATGTAACTCTGGTTTCTCATTAACCTTAAAAATTTAAAAGAAAATTTTCAGAATTTTATTTGGAATTATTGTTACTGCTTGTCATGAATTCGTACTTTTGGAAGTTTAATCGAGCACAAAATCGGATGATTGTATGGAGGACGGCTGGTCTTACAGCTGGTGGCGTCCGAGTGGGAGATTTCGTCGAACAGGTGGGGAGCAGCCTTGGTGGAGGCCAGTTTTCTAATGAGAGAGGTGAGTTGGCAACCACCGATTACAAAGAAGCAGTTCCGACGTTACAAAGAAGCCGGTCTATTGGAGGTGAGCCAAAGAGCAGCATCTCAGTGGGCTCAGTCTCACAAGCCCTGACCAATTTGGTTCCCTGATTCGGTTCCAATTTGGTCCTGACGTATTTGCACGTAATTCCCGTGCACACTTCTCCTTCAAAAAATGGGCAATTTGCGGCTATCTGTGAGACAATCTGGATCGTTCATTTTGAAATGAACGGAACTGCTGGAGTGCCATAGCAAAACCTTCAAAAAAAAAAAAGGTGGTAGAACGGGTTCAGCTGGTCGTGGGGTAGCCCAGTTCAAACCGGACCGGTTCCAAGAATCTCGGGCAGAGAAGAGGGGCATTAATCCCGACCTCATTAAACTGGTGTCAGGGCACGTTCCATAGAAAAAGTCTCTGGTGATGTAGATATCGTACCCCAAATTTTTTACCCTTTGCGGTCCTATTCTATAATTCTCTGATAAGTAAGTCTAGATGTTCAAAATTTCTATATTTAAAAATGGCTAATGCAAAATTCGCCGTCTTAGGACTAGATCCCATGCCGGTGCCATGCTAGTACAATATTAGTATGATACAGTACGGAATTTTTTTAACATACCGAGTATCGGTACTGTGAGAACCCGTGCGGACGTGTATTTAGTCCGACATCGGTTATTCGCTGGGTAGATCTTAGGTACTTATATGGAATCGAAAAATCCAAATAATACCTTCCGGCTAGCCATTTTGGGTGAGGTCCTGAGTTGTTGCAAATGGTATCAGAGCGGGCCCAGCCCATAACCTATGTGGAATAGGGGACACTGCAGCACAGATGCATTACGGCTAACCACGGGTCGATCGTGGTGTTTGTGATTAGATTTGAACGGATTTGAACCTTTAGCCTGACGAGGACATCAGGGCTTGAACGGAAGAGTATGTGAGAATCCGTGCGGATGTGTGTTTAGTCCTACATCGATTATTTGCTGGGTAGATCTTGGGTACTTATACAGGATCAAGAAACGCAAATAATATCTTCCAGTTAGCCATTTTGGGTGAGGTTCTGAGTTGTTATAGATACGCCATTCTTACCGTGTACCAATACTAAATTGGTACTACATGCTCTGTACCGCCCAGTTCGAGCTGGCACGGTATGCCATGAGCCCTTGCTTTAGACACCCATTAAGGAACAAAAATGGAACTCCACTCATATGTATGAAAATCCAGCTAGGGAGAGATAGCACATGACCAACCTCTAGGATGGCATATCTCTCAAATGAGTGATATCCCCAAAGAAGAAGCATATTCACCTGGTGGAGAACTATGGAGGCTCATAAATTCGATTGTTTGGATACCATCTTTTCTTGGCCGATGCTTAATTATGAAGCTGAATTGCCAAGCACAAGCTGGTAATATACTGAGCATTCGACCAAGGAGTCGATCAATCTAGACCTTCTCAAGTGTGATAGGGTCCGCAAACCGGCATTGTAGATTAGGCGATCCCCATGCAAGAGTACGGACTTTGTGCAACAAAATCTATTTGCTTACAATAATTAAGTACAGCTCTATCCACAATTAAGCATATTTTTATTCATTTTTTTTCCGGACCAGTGAAGCATATTCAGCTTGAAAGCTTAATTTCATTAAAGCTAGCATATATATACCCCAGGCATCTTAGAACATGAGCTCATGTTGATAAATCTAGTAATGAGGGAATAAAGCGAGAGTAAACTTTGGAAGCGAATCCATAACAAGCCTGTAAAGGGAGGGGAACTCAAGAGAAAGCGGTCTTCGGTCGAAGAAACGACTTTAAAGCGAACTACTTTGTGGGCCTCCTATCTCTTAAAGATCAAGGTCGTTGCATACATTTTGGCTTTTCTCAGAAGACCAAAACTAGTCATCGTCAAGCTGCCCAAAGTTACCATAGGCAATAAAAGAGTGAAAAAAAGAAAAGAAAAGAAAAGGAATACCATTTTAATAGCTAAATGCTCCAACCTGGTCTGTTTTATCTTCTCAGCATTAGTTAGTGCATTAGAAGTTATCTTCTCTTTCCTTCAAAAAGGACTTCAATCAAATTAATGATGGAAGTATTGCATGCCTTGGATTTATCTTACCGAATGTTAAGATTTAAAACAATCATTTGGTTGATCATTGTTGCCACTGTTTTTGATGATTAAAATGGTGCGGCCGGGATTTTGTAGCTTTGTAATGTAATGTGATCTTCATGAGTTTTGCTTAGTTAACGCATTTCGGAGCACAAATTGGACTCCACCCTTCATTTGATCTCATGGCTCCAATTTAACTTTAATCAGACCGTTGTTTTCTTTTTTTGAAAAAGCCCACAAAACCCATGACAAATTTGTCAAGCTCAACCCAGCTTTTTTTAAGTTCACTATATTAAAGAAAATGCTAAAGATCACTGCCAAATCAACGGTTGTGATAGGCCGAGCAGTAGGCCTCAACCATCGACTCTACTGTATACTGCACTAATCCCTGATTGCCACATCAAACAGGCACACCGATGGATAATTTGTAGCAGAACTCCTATCTTAAGTATTCTTGTAAGGAGCAAGAATATATGGCCTGCCTCAAGTCCACATTACCAGGCAATCCATATGGGTGTCATATGTGATATGCCCAAATTTTTTATTCAGGCCCAAGTCTGCGCCCAGCCCGGCCTGACAGGATAATCGGGTTATGTGATGGCCCGGGGCCTACTGTTTCAAACGAGTCATACCTGGGCCGGCCCAGTCCCGGCCATTGACCCCGCCACCTCCTCACCTTCTTTCCACGTGCCCAATTCCCGCCCTCATCGCGCGCTCCTCCACCTCCGTCCTCGTCCCCTTCCGCTTCCACAGGTCCAAAGAATAACAAAAAAAAAATATAAAAAAAAATCCAATGTTTTCTACTAAAATCCGATTTTTCTTCTTCTAAATTTCTAATATTTAGAATCCATCATAAAAAAGAAAAAAATGCCATCTTCGCCGTCGTCGCCGGGCCACCGGCGACTCCGAGAGCTGCAGTTGCGGCCGGGCAACGGGCGGTGTGTGGACTGCGGGCGGCGGAACGAGCAGCCGGAGTGGGCGTCGGTGACTTACGGCGTGTTCATGTGCTCCGGATGCTCCGGCGTCCACCGCGGCCTCGGTGTCCGCCTCAGCTTCGTCCGCCCCGTCGCCACCGACGCCTCCTGGCCTGGCCCCCACCTCCGCCTCATGGCCTCCAACCCCGGCGGCAACCGAGCCCTCAATGCCTTCCTCACCGCCCGCGGCGTCCCGCCCCGCGCCGCCATCCCCCTCAAGTACTCCTCCCTCGCCGCCGCCCTCTTCCGCTCCCGCCTGCACGCCCTCGCCCACCGTCGCCCCTTCCGCGGCCCCTCCGCCGTCTCCCCCCGACCACCCCGCCCCCTCCCCTCCGACGACTGGGACGACGACGACGACGACGATATTTACTACTTCCGAGATTCCCTATCCTCTAGATCCAAATCCACCGCCGGCGCCCGCGGCGGCGTGCTTCGGAGGAATCAGTCGGTAGGGGAGGATCTGGAGTCAGACCTTGGGATCGGAGATGGCGGCGGCGGCGGCGGGCGGCCGTGCCGGTCATGGTCCTTGGGGAGTATACTGGCGGCCACGGTGAACGGGAGTGGGATCGGTAAAGATGAGCTTCTAGAGAGGAAGATGGAAGAGAATAGGCGGCGGCCGGACGGGTTTGGGTCGACAGGCGGTGGTGATCTCATCTCCGGCGCAGTGATGGCCATGTCTGAGGTGAGTTCGTTGAATTGTTGATGATTACTGATGAATTTGGCGGCAGCAATGTGGAATCTATTCCATCCAAATTTAGCTTGTCATAATTATTACCATATCTGGTGTTAATTAGGCTGCTGTTTGACAAGAGGTGAATGAATGAGATAAACTCTGTGCCTCCTAAGTAATAATTTTGCTGTTTCTAGCATCCTATTGCACTTTGTACATGATATTCTCTTGCAAGGAGCAGAGGAGGAATAATTTTAAGAAGCAGAAGAAAAAATATATGACAAAGAATAGGAACATGATTATAGAGTATTACATCTTAGAATCATGCACAATCTCGTTTATTATAGTATATATGATATTGGATATTACAACTACTACATATTACATATACAGTCTTGGTATGATATCACAACTGTTACATATTGTATTCACAATTTTGATATGATATCTCAGATCAATTTCTAAAAATTATGGGATCTGATTGTCACATTCAAAATTAGTATTTGTATCAAATCATAAGATTTTACTATTATATTATACTATCTCCGGTCTCTAGTATCTTTTTCATAATCATAAAATTTTATTGTTGTATTTTACTATATCTGGCGGCTCAACTTATATATACAGCAATTCGAATATGGCAATTCGAATCATATATCTGATACAAATTTTTCATAGAGAGCTTAAGCTGAATTTAGGAGATGGTTTATATGTGGAAAGAGAGATGAAGATGGGAGAAGTTCAGAGATCAATTTCAAAGCTAATTGAATTTAATGGCTTCATATGTTAAGATGCAAAGACTGCGAAAATAGTCTTGTACATTTGCTGATTCAGATGATATTCGCCTTTCTGACCTTTAACATGCAATCCAAGCTAATCAACATAGATTAGAACATCTTCCATCAAAAAAACATAGATTAGAACATCTTAACAAACATCAAAATTTTCTTCATTGCTTCCGGCTAATAAATACTTTTTCAGTTTTTCAAATAAAAAACAGAGAAGATTGGAGAAAGCTGAACACTTCCCTCAACCAGCTTTTATTATAAAAAAAAGAAAGGATTACACAGGGAAAGAGCTAGAGTTACAGATGACTTAGGTTCAGTGCAAATTACCATGACTTTCAGCTCTTTCGCCAAAGCATGGAGCACTCCCAGCATGGGATTAAAGTTGCCATGAGCACTGCAGTAGGAGAGGTTTTCTTCCTAAGAAACACCTGTCATTTCCCTCCTTCCACACTTGCCAGCAAACAGCAAGGACAATTTGATCCCAGGCCCATCTGATTGGTTGAGTCCAGACGGATGGTAGGGAAGGTGGTCTTCCCTTAATAATACCTGCACATCGTCTTATCCTTCTCCATAAGCCCTTTACTTTACAGGACAGTGAAGAAACAAATAGTTGCAGGATTCCACCCTGGCATTGCAAAGAACACTAGTAAACAATTAAGCAGGTCATGCACACCGGCTTTAGTTGGCAGTTTTGGTGAACACTTAAACAGCCAACTAAAGCTCTTCAAAATTGAATAGTTGGTAACTAAAATTTTGTTTTTAACTGCCTCAAATTACTTGTTAAGCTCAAATTACAACATGCATCATTGCCCATGGCCTTTCTTTGGGTAAACAATAGCATTCGCCGATTTAAGTACAAAGCAGAGCATACATCATTGCTTTTCAGTACTTTCTTGGGACAGATGACCCCATTCACTGAATTATATATGGCAGTTGAAGCTACAGGTTCTGCATTTGATCACTGTTTTTCTTTGGTAAAAGGGTAGTAAAGCACTGATTCATGTAATGCATACATTCCTTTTTCTGTGTTTTGGGCATGCCTTTGTTTCACATCCAAGCTAGAAGCTTTTCTTGCACTGCTGTTGATCAAAATATTACCTTCTTCTAAGAATTTCACTTTAGGAGAGAATAAACCTAACTTTCATGCGACTTATTTTTCTTCGTTCCGTCTACCAGAGCTTTGTCCGGTTATCGATGGTTGCATCATCTGCTGTACAATCTGCAGCTAATGCAGTTCAGACTGGAACGAAGGAGCTGAGCTCCAAGGTAATCTCGTCTACCCAATTCTTCACTTGTATCAGGGTCTGTCACTTGAAATGAACTACAAATCCTTTTAGCCTTATGATTAGTTTATTTCTTAATAGAAAGGCAATAACTCATATCATTCTAGAGTTAGATGCAACTTGTTCCTGCAATATGCACAAAGCTTAGCCAAGCGCATGATGTAGCGGCACCAAATATTTCTGTGAATGCTGCATGGATAACAAGAAAAGAATCAAGTTCAAGTCAAGAAAGCATGGCCCTGAGAAAAAGAACAGGCCTCCTAAAGCCCCGACGTATATAATTCTGAACACATTGCACTTGTGAATTTGCTGGCAGGTGGCTGAAGGTGGGTATGATGAGAAGGTAAATGAAACTGTCAATGTGATAGCTCAGAAGACAACCGAACTTGGGCAAAGGACTTGGGGAATCATGAAGGGCATTATGACAATGGCATCCCAGAAGGTCGAGGAATATGCAGGAGATGGTGCAGGGTGGAAAATGGAAGGGCTTCAGCCCCGAAGAGAAATCGATAGCGATGGCAGCGCCGGGACTCCTCGGCACAAATATATCAACAGCACCAGCTTCCATTTGAATGAATTGGATGATTGGGATACTGACAGTCCAGTTTCTCCTTCTGGCAGGCAAAAAGATGGAGGCAATCCTAATAGAGCTCACAAAGACATAGAATGGGATGATTAGGGATGATGAAGATTGCCCATTTCAAGATCTCTGAATAAAATGCTAGTCTTTGTAAACTATTGTTAGTATATTTTTTTGCATCCTACTCGTACTCCATGTAGAAGGCCGGGCAAATACTGATCGAGCTTCATGCTCAAGGTCTGGATAAAGTGGAGAATTTTTCAATTACTCAACTGCATGGAATTTGGACAAGGTAGAGCTAGTTGAATCTAGATTTGGTGAAGACCTAAATAATTTGAACACAAGAAAGATTAGTTTTGTGAGCACAAAGGTGGTGAACCATTGCATATCTCATTGATAGATGAGATGGGGAGAGGAGCACAAGAAAAAATATTGAAGTGCTCAATAGAGGTGCCGACCATTGTAACTCAGCTGGTAAGCGTGGCTGCTAGTTTTTGTTGGCACTCAAATGGCTTCATTGATTAATCTTTGCGGTTCGTATCAGCTCTGTAGTCTTAATAATCAATCATTGTATCCTACGTACACTTTTTTAATTTTTTTAATTGAACTATGTTAATGTTTCATCTCCTGGCTCGATAGAAAAGCACCACAAAAATTTGAATCAGTTTCTTGCCTACCATCCATTCTAAGACCATTCATGCACCCATAAAACTAGTTCGGCCGCCCCCTATTAGATTCGGACCTCCGTGCTCTTCCCATTTCGCTGATAATGGAAAGAGACTTTTGTTGCTCTCCTCCTTGAACCTTAATATTTCTCCTTCCATCCCCTGCAATTTAATTGACTTATTAGAATGCCCTTTTCCCCTAAATTTTGGCACACTAGATTTCTTGTTCTGATTTAACATGCTCTTATAGTGTCCTGGCAAACTTTTAAAGCTCTATCCTCTATGTGGATAAGTCCTCACCCTTCCCCTCATTACTTAATTACCTACTTGATGGAGAGAGAGTGAGAGAGAAATCCACAGCCCTGTCTTCTCTTAGTTGCTAGTAACCTGAACGTCTATTATTAGTCGAATTCCCAGTATAACTAACAAATTGCAACTACTTATTCATGACACGACATCAGCCAACATAACAAGATTAAGTTTCCCTTAGGCGCCAGAACACCAATAACATTTAGAGCAAGAACATAAACAACATATATCAGTCCAAAAACACAAAGGAAAACGAAGCTTTCTCAAGGAGGAGAAAAGCAACATCATCCAAGTTAGTGAAGACAGAGTGTAGTCGTTAGGGCCCCTAATCAGCACCAAAACAGTAGGGGATTTCAACCCAAAACCTCCCTAAGATGCCTTAAAAAATCAAAAAAAAAGGACTAAGAAGAAAGGACAAAAGAGGTGAAACAAAAAACTAAGACCCGTACCAAACTATCCCCACTTAACATTGAACCACTAAAGACTAGGCGCCATGGTCGGCTGACATGTAGTTGGACACAGCTTTCGTCCCCTCAGAGATGGCATGCTTGCCGAGCTCCCCAGGCAGCACCAGGCGCACTGCATCCTGGATCTCTCTGGATGACAGGGTCGCCTTCCCCGAGTACCTGGAGAGCCTCGCCGCCTCGTCCGCCAGCCTCTCGAACATATCGGCCATCATGCCGTCGAGCACCGCCATCGCCCTCGACGACACCCCCATCCCTGGGTGCACCTGCTTCAGCACCCTAAACACATACCTCTTGTAGCCTCCTCCAACCCCGTCCACACCGCCACCACCATACCTCTTCCTCCTCCTCCTCCTCCTCCCCCCCTCTCCTCTCCCTCTCTTCTTCCCCTTCTCTTCTTCTTCTACTACCGCTACTTCCTTCTTTGGTTTCTTTTCTCCTTTAGGAGGCTCCTCCTTATCTTCTTCTCCTCCTCCTCTGCCTTCTTTCCCTTGTTTCTCATCCCTCTGAGGAGGTTCCTCTGCTCCCTCTTTGGGAGCTTCTTTATACTCTTCCTGTCTCTTGTTGGGGTGAACCGAAGTTTGGGACTCTTGTGCTTTCTTTTCTTCCAGTGCCGTCTCCACCACCTTGGGCTCCTTGGAATGGTTTTGTTCTCCGCTCCCTTCTCCACCCTCGACCGAGACCTGGAGGGTCTCCTCGACCAACTTCCTCGTAGTCTTCACGAAGGTGCCCACCACCCTTCTCTGGCCCTTTGGAGCCATTTCCTCTCTGTTTTCTCAGCAGGGGTACGAACTGTGGCGATTGGAACGGAGCAAGGCAAAGTAGGGGGCATGTATACGTGGGAATCGTGGCCTCGGGAGTTGACACCTGGGGTACACGTGTCCCAGCGGTTGGAGGCAAAGGGAAACGTGGGGAGTTGCCGGGCATCTTCTAAGGAGTCCGGAAGGCAGTTCCATCAGGCGGTTGGGCAGTTGGGTGTCACTTTGAACCCCTTTGAAGTCCCCAGGACCGATGCATGTGTGCGGTCGCACGCTCAATGAATTTGGTGGGCCAGGGATGGGGTTCGGTGAGGACATGGTACTATAAAGGAGGCGTTGGTTCGACTTGGGACGGCAGTGGATGAGGGTCATCTCAGGGTCAGGATAGCATAATAATATCAATTGTATTCTGGTATATCTGCCTATTAAAATTCCAGCCTACTAAGCCAAAAAGAGAAAAACAACAATGAAAGCCTCATTGCCATATGAAGTAGGTTTTGTGAATGACATCTGCAGAACGGAAACTTTATTTCCATTGGTTGTTTATGGCACACATACAATGTCAAAGTTCTCGCCTGGTTATCTATATGGTAATAGTTGTTTGCTAATGCTGAATTGTTCCATCATGCAAATGTTATAATAGCTTTGATAGAGCTACAACTCAGGCACCTTAGATCAACCTGAGGGCAAACCCTAAGCCAATCGATTCTCTAAATATTTGAACTCTAATTCGACCCAACCCACATTCATTATGAGCTAAATTCAAGTTGGGGCGGACAAGCCAGATTAAGCCAGATTCGTCGGCTAGAGTTGGTTTGCGCAATATTAATTGACTTAAATCAAGTTGAATAGAAATTTTAAAATAGAAAAAAAAATGTTTGTGATATTTTTATTGATCTAATATCTGTTGATTGTAAACTAATCACTTATAAATTTCCATTGTTCATAAATTTCAATAACGTATTTTTACGTAATTTTATAAAATTAAAGATATAATTATATGAATATATAAGTAATCTATATAAAATATAAATATAAATTATTTATTTCTTTTGTATATCGGGTTGAATCGGCTTAAGTTGGATTGTGTTGGGTTGGATCAAATTTTGATTAGATAGAGGTTGGGTTTTGGATTGAAGGTCAATCCTAACTCAATCTTGCTTCGGATCAGGATGAGATTTTTGAACACAAGCCTAATCAAGTTTATAAAACTTCAAGCCAACCCTAGTCGACAAGCAGTTTGGGTGGATAGGTTCATGTTGAAGCAAGCCCTAATTGCACCTCCAAGGTTTTAATGTATGAGATTGTTAAAATTTGTTAGATATGCATGGCAAGGTTCAAATTTCAAAAGGAAAGCTGCTGCTTAGAGTTAGAGCAAGTTGCCTAGAGTTAGAACATTGCTAAAGCATGCTCATTTCTCTTCATATCCTCCTAATACAATATGAGAAAAGATTGCAAAGAGAGAGAACACTATAGAAAACATGATTTGAGATTGCTGACTGTGTTAAAATTAAAAAATATCATTATAGATCAAAAGAAATAGTTCTATATTTTACAGTTTATGTTAAAAATATTAAATAGCATTATTATTGTCACATGAAAGTCGCCAAGTCGTAGTACCACTTTCCCTTCAAAGTGATACATTTGAAATGAAGCAAGCACTTGATTTTTTTTTTTTTTTTATGTTCTTGCTACTTTTTTTTCTGAGAAATAGGAGTGAAAGTCCACCTCTCTTCATTAAGGATATATATGAAGGTAGTACAAAATGCTGCCTGTAACTGCAGTCTACAAAAGAAGTACAAAGGGAGGAAAAAGAGACAGGTGAGTCAAGTTAGCGACATAAGTTTCCATCCTGACCAGGTTATGGCCAAGGTGCTGATCTGAAGAGGTGTTGGGTTCCTTCTCTTCCTTTGGAATGTCTATGGCATTTTCAGTGTCAGAATATTTGGATGCGATTAAATTATAGAACTCCAATTATTGTGGAATAGGTGGACAAGTCTTAGAAAAGTGATACGCAATTAACAGCGGCACATCAAATTCTAAGAAAGTTTTATAGCCACCAACTTTTCTTTTCTTTTCTTTTCCTTTTCCATTAGTTTTTTTGATACAATAACCACCAACCATTTCATATTGTAGGATGTTGCTCTTATGATAAACATAAATACACACACACACATAAGTATGTATGTACGTACGCACGCATGTATGTATGTATCTTGCTAGTTTTTTCTGTCCAATGGATATCTCTAGCAGCAAATGCTTTCAAGTACATGCCACAGTTTACTGGACTTTTTTTTTTCTAAAAAAAAAACCCTATGCTTATCTACTTATATTACTCCTTTCTGATAAATAAGGCAAAATACTCTATGTGAAAAAGATGTGTTTTTCCTTCTTGTGTAATCATTTTCTTTTCAAATATAATCATAATTTTATTATAAAACTTGAGATATAATTGAGATTTTTTTAAGTCCCTGTAAATTATCCTGCACAAAACAAAAGTGGGCAAAGCAGTAGTTGGGAGCCAATGTTGCACTTGAGGACTTATAAGCAGTGCCTTTCTAACCTTTTTTTTTTTGGAACCACCACATGATTGATATACAACATATCACGTTATACCTTGAAATTCAAAGAAATATGTCTAAATGGCTCTAGTCCAATTTATAATTGAATAATGAATGGCTTATTAATGAAGGAAACTTTTTCCTTGGAAGATGTCCCACATTAGATAGAAGAAAGAATCTTTCTAGAGGCATGTGGTTAGCAGTTGGCTTCCTTCCTTTTCACTAAAGTGCTTACAACTAGATTTTTTTTTTTTTTTTTTTTGAAAAAAATTGTATTGTAAAGTTTGGCCCACCACTTTGCCTATTTTCCCCATCCAACATGTAGAGGGGATTATTGTACAACTATCAATATATCCGAGCAACTCAAATTTTGTCTATGCTTAGCTTGAACTTTGAATCTATGTCTGGCATGCTCAATTTAATTGAACTTGGATCTCTAGCTCAAAATTAATTTTGAGACAAGTACCTAAAACGGTTAGATCAATCACATACCTGAAACACTTAGATCAATCAACTACTTAGTGGATTATTTGTGTTATAATTAAATAAACTTTAGCTTAAGCTTGGACCAAGCCTTAATTCAAACTAGAATCTAGCTTCTATTCAAGCTTGAATTGAGTTCAAACATGCTTATTAAAAGGTTGAGTGCATTTCAAACTTAGAATTGGTGGACACTTCATAGCTTTTGACAATGTTAATTTGGCTTCACACCAAGAAACTCTCCAAGACGAAAGGGCCAACATAAAAGATTGTTCATCATGATGCAAACATGAAAACGAGGACATCAAAAGTGATGAAAATAGGAAACAACGGGATCACATTGCTCACCAAAAATACTCATTTGCATCATACCTTCATGTGTCATTCCATACCATGCACTCAATAAAGAAACGCATCGGGAACCGATCAAGACTAAAATTCTTTGCAAGGCAACAAGTCAACAAAATAAATTCTCTAGAAGAAGAATCTCAATTCTATTATTTTAGTTATCAATGATGGACGTCTAACAGCCTAACAGCGCCATAACCTTGTCTTAGAGCGCTCAAGGACACAACTTAAGGACAAACAAAATCAACTACAAAACCCCACAAGAACGACCAAAAGCTACAATTACCCTTTATTTAACACCCACTTCCCATTAATCTTCTCCATTTCCCCCCTCAAGGCGGTCCCCTTTTTAATCCCAAGGCCCCACAGTGGTCCCTGAAATGGATGTCAACCTTCCACAAGCCAGTTGATAAGACGCAGGAATCGAGCAACGGACAACGCCAAGCAGCACCCCTACGGCACCCACCAAGTCACCCATCCTATGTCATGCTGATGTGGCGCTCTATGAACGAATCCCCTCCTGCAACGTTGGACGGGCAGTTGGGTGGGTGATGGTGCTATGAAGCACGTAGTTATTGTTGGGGAGAGGGCCCAAAAGAAGCATGGGTTTCTCCAAACCCAATCAAGATCTAACAAGGTTGGCGAGGGCTAAGGTATTGAAATAAAATTTAGGAGCCTCTCTCGCCCTTTCCACCCCTAACCGAATCACCATCCATGTGGTGGGTTTGGCCGACCCGGACCCCACTCGTATTAATTCCAATTTGACACGCCACCACACAAACTCACAAACCCCACAAAACCCCAACCACGAGAGATAATGGTAGCAAAATAGAATCAAATCATCCATCCCATTCTGTAACCCAACTTACATTGTTAATTCAAATATAACATTATTTTTTTCCCCCACTATTTTTACTTTTCTATTTTTTTATTTTTTTTATTTTTTTGGTATGCGATGGTAAGAGAGAGGAGAAATCTTGCGACCTTTTTTTCGCCGTCAGGAGCCAAAAGGGGCGCGGTGGGGAATTCCTTTTCGCCTCCTCGAGCTGGGCAAAGCAGACAACGAAGACGAAGAAGAAGGCGCGGGGAGCCCGATGCCGCTCCTTGGCCCTTCACGCGATCCACCTCCGCGGTCCGGTAACCGCCTGATATCCTCCTCCGCCCTCCCGCTCTCGCTCGCCTGCTCATCGGTCTCTCCGCCGCTCCCCTTCAGCACGAAGCTCGCGTCCCCATTCCTAGTTATCCCCGCCAGCTGTATAGAGTGAAGATGGAACAAAAGTGAGAATGACGAGGGGATGCACGCACGAATTTTGATGAGAAGAGGAGGGAGAGAGAGAGGGGAAAGCAAGTGGGGGTAACCTTACAGCCGATGGAGCAGAAGCGGAAGGGGTCGAGGAGGGAGCGGGCGCAGATCTCGCACGTGTGAGGGGAGGCGGCGGCCTTGGCGCCCGCACGTGGCTGGGGGCGCTCGTTGAGGAAGAGCACGCGCGCGCTGTTGATCACGTACGTCTGCACCCCGGTGATGTCCAGAACCTTCTGGATCTCCGCCACCCGCACCACGTCGTGGTACGATGACCGCCTTATCTGCGTTCCCGGCCACCGCCCACCATCCCATTTTTAATCTCAAGAAGAAAGAAAAGAAACCCTAAAATCATCAGATAGATCGGGAAATGCAGCGGACCTGGATGACCCGGTGGCCGGAGTGGCGGTCGGAGCGACAGTAGAAGCAGAAGGCGCCGGAGGTGGAGGAGGAGCAGTCGAGGCAGTACATGTTGCATTCGCTCCTGGCGGCGTCGGAATGGGAAGGGCAGGCGGCGAAGAAGGATGTGGTGAGGAGGGGCTCCAGCCACGGCGGCACCAGCGACGCCGCCACCCTCCTCATCATCATCGCCGCCGGCGGTCGGCCGAAGATCGCAATGCCGGCAATGCGACGACGAGAGAGAGAGAGAGAGAAATAAAAGAGAGGGGAGGTGTGGAGGAGTTGCGAAGTTAGAACTCAACTACACCAACGCCTTGGCCGGTAGGGACGGACATTATAACATTAACTTAATAATTGATAGGAGAATAAAAAACGGGAGCTGGTGCAACGGACGGACGGCTGATATATAGAGGGGTTGGACGGGAAGGACCCTGGGCCGTCGGATGCGGAGAGGGGATCGGGGGTGGTACGTCTAGGCCTAGGTTTCTTGGGGTGTACTTTGCGCCGGTTCGCAGCCGCTACCATCACCGGGTCGGCACCTCGCCACCACCGCCACCTAAGAGTCCAATGGAGCGGATCAGCTGTTTGGTTGCCAACACAAAAGAATGCTGTTTGGCGAGCTTTCGGGATTTGATCAGTCGGGAGCGAGAATTGTTTGTGGGCCCCGGTGTTTCTCGTAGAGGATGGCATGAGATGGTGTTTGGGAGGAGACGGATGAGCGGCGCGAGGCTCGCGGGGGTCGAAAACATGGCCTTTGCGGGAAAGAAAAAGGGGGCCACGTGGATCACACGTGGATCGGTTAGCACATGTGGCGTGACATGAGTGGCGTCCAATGACACACGGACTGGATGCAAAATATGTTTGAGCTATACTAGTTGAGTGGGAGCTTTTATCAATTCAAGGCTGAAAGTATTATATAGTCTATTTCCACAGAAAGTTCCCATTGTAATTTGTTTGGTTCGTAACTATTGACTTAGGACAACCACTTTAATTAATGATATATATATATATATATATATATATATATATATATATATATATATATATATATATATATATATATATATATATATATATTGATATATCGGCTGCTCACACTAGCCTCACATAAGCACTACCATCTGAGTCAAATGACAGGATACGACACAGAGGTAGAGGAAGAGATACAAAATAGATTAAAAAAATCTCTTTAGAATGGTGAGCAGCAAAGGAGACGATTCAATCAGCAACTCTATTTGCCTCCCAGAACATATGCACAACTTGAAAGACACCATACTTCCTCAACAACCTTCGAATGTCATCTAGAAGCGGATGATCTATCTCTCCTGGCCCCTCCTATAGAATATGCTCAGTCACCTCCGCTCAATTCCTCTTAGGGATGATGCTTCCAACCTCTAACACTCGCCTCGCATAGGAGATTTCCTCTCACGCGGTCTCGAGTTCCGTCTTAAGAACTAATGCCTCAAAGGTACGTCGCCCTTCCGCATCAATCAACCTGGAATCGTGGTCTCTGATCATAAATGCAACACTGATACAACCTCCGCCATCTGGCAGACTATCATCAAAATTCATCTTTAGGTGGTCAGAAGGTGGGGGCTCCCAAAATGCAAGAACATACCTGGGCATTATAGTAGCAGAGAGAGAAACCCATATATCCCTGACCATCCCAAATAAAACAACTATAGTAGTTTCAATAACTTCAACGGCATGATAGATAGCTCTATCCATCACAAACCTCAATAATAGAATTCACATTGGAGAGATACAAACATGCGCTTATGGATCTACAGATGCAATAGAAGCCCTTCCATAATAATATCTTGTTATATTACAGTGACAAATGACATAAAAACAAGAGAAAGATATATAAGTTTATTTCTACAAATGAGGAAGAACAAGAAAAACATGTAAAAGTGTGCATGGAGTGCTTCAAAGGAGGCAGGACAGCCGGTGTTTTTTTTTTTTTTGAAAAAAAGTAATAATGGGACAACAAAATTTTCGAGTCCTAGATGATTATATAATATGAAGATTGGAATTGAAGTTACACCAACCATACATTTAATGGAAAATAAATAGAACTTAAAAGGTATGAACAAAATTGGTTAATATGTACCTTAAAGTATGTGCTGCTATTGTTTTTGATTTGTCATCTTTCATTGAAAAGAGATCACATCATAAATAATATCATTACATTTTTTAGAAAATAAATATAAAACAGTCGACAAGTAGTAGTAGTATATCTATATGGGGTCGTAATGAAATTTTGTTGCTGCTAATTAAAATTTTGCTGGATTTTGATTTTGATTTTTTTTTTTAATGAAGAACTAAATTTTAAATCTCCTATCTCAATACAAATGCTGTCATTGATTTTTAAAATATTAGTACGCCATGTGCAAAAGATGCATACCGGACAATGTTGGAAGATGCTCTCCTTCTCACATGGCCTCGTCGTTTTAAGGAATTCTCTGATTGAACAAAAGCATGTGTTCATTTAATTATGATAAGGATGCTAACCTATCTCTGATTGATACAAGGTTCCTCTCGACTTGGTAAGACATGCGAAAGTAAGGCATTGAGTTTTATCTATATACTCTATGGAATAGAACTCTGATCTATATTTTATTTAGTTGTTAAGGCATATGTAATAACTTAGGAGCTCATCCAAAATAGCTAGCCGAAAGGTATTATTTAGGTTCCGTGATCCTATATAAGTATCTAAGATCTACTTAACAAATAACCGATGTGGAACTAAACACATACTCGCACGGGTCCTCACATACTCCACTTGTTTAAGTTTTGACGTTCTTGTCAGGCTAAGGGTTCAAATTCATTCAAATCTAATCACAAACACCACGATCGGCTCGTGGTTAGCCCCAATGAATCCGTGCTACAATATTCTCTAGTATGCATAGGTTACGGGCCGGGTCCATTCTGATACCATTTATCAGTCACGTTCCAAACCACTATGTAAGGATCCGTGCGGGCGTGTGTTTAATTCCACATCGGTTATCTACTAAGTAGATCTTATATACTTATATAGGATCAAAAAATCCAAATAATACCTTCTAACTATCCATTTTGAGTGAGATCCTGAGTTATTACCGTATATTTACTTAAATAAATCTAAACTATCAAGATAGACATTATTCTCATGCTTCAAGTCTAAATCCCTACTGTAGAATACACAAACACATAGAATATACGCCAAGAAGAGCGTTATGATCCCATGGTGTGTTAAGTCTACAAAATTAGCATGATTAATCTTTTCCCGGGGATCAATTGGGGCCATCTGCTTTCTTTGCAAAATTCAAGATAGCCTGAACTTAACATGTTAATATCATTCACACGGAGGTTCAGTCTGGCCGCATAAAAGCAGTCATTTAATTGAAAGATTGCTACTCATAATGGAACTGATGACTATTCGATAAGCCCTGCGGCTAAATTGAATAACAAACGGGTTGTTTGTTTGTTTGGATATCGGACAAAATGCTTTACTCTTAACCCATGCACTTCCTTAAATTCATGTTCGCCTTCTTAATAAAGTCCATTAGACAAGATAATTACTAGATCAGCTAGCACCAGCCTCGATCTATGGACAAGATAAGAAGAAAGTCAATGTAAATCACACTCTCCACCCAACTACGGTATCAATAATGAATGAGTTGCAACATCTAAAAGCCAAAGGCCAGATTATTTTCCGCTTTAACAAGAAAGAGTTGCTATGAGTATTCTCCAAGCTTCGGTCATGGCAATGCTCGTGCTGGCTGCTTATGTCAATATTCTTCAAACTTCAATCTTGTGCTGCTCAAAAAGAGAATAGAGTACAATGTGTTGCTGAAAATTGGACCCGGGGGCGGCCGTCGGCTGAGGAGGAAGGGGCTCCGGCGAACATTGGCGGGCGGCGATCCGTCGGCGAGCGGCATCCTCCATGGGGGGCCTGCAAAAAGCCGGTGGCCGGGGTTTCCGGCGCCGGCCCTCCGATGCTTAAGTCAGAGGGGGGCTTAATTTTGGAGAAGGAGATGGACCGTATTTCCCCGTCCGAAGCCCCCTTTTGGGAGGAAGAAGCCTTCTTTTTTATAGAAAGAGTGGTAGGGTTACCTGTGATGTGACTGGACAAATTAATGAGTTACCGTCACGATTGGACGTGGGCGTGTGAAGTAATTGAGTTGCCGTGGATGGCCCGTTTCCATCATGGGAGGAGATGGCGCGTAGCCAGAGCTTGCTTGTGGCGCGCAGTGCAGTACATTCTTGGGAATGGTGAGGCGTTGACAGTCGTAGCAGGATATGGTCCCTGATTGATATGCCATGGCGTGGCCGGCAAGCAAAGCATGGTGCGGTAAGGCTGCTGCAGGGCATGGCCGCAGCATGTGGACGAGGTCGGCCTTTTGAGGTTAGCTCGGCCTTCTATGATTAGCCTTCTGTGCTCGGCGGCCTTCTGGATGAGCTCGGCAGCTTCTGTGCTCGGCTTTCTGGGCCTTAGCCTTCGGAGCTCGGCTCGGCCTATGAGCTCGGCAGCCTTCTGAGCTCGGCCTGCATGAGCTCGGCAGCCTTCTGAGCTCGGCCTGCATGAGCTTGGCTCGGCCTTCTGAGCTCGGCTCGGCCTGCATGAGCTCGGCCTTCTGAGCTCGGCAGCCTTCTGTGCTCGGCAGCATGGATGAGCTTGGCAGCCTTCTGAGCTCGGCCTGCATGAGCTCGGCTCGGCCTGCATGAGCTCGGCTTTCTGAGCTCGGCAGCTTCTGTGCTCGACAGCATGGATGAGCTCGGCAGCCTTCTGAGCTCGGCCTGCATGAGCTCGGCCTGGATGAGCTCGACAGCTTTCTGAGCTCGGCTTGCATGATGAGCTCAGACTTGTTGTCAGATTTGGGTGCTTTAATTGTGTGTGGGGTGGTCTATTTTTTTCCCCAACACAACGTAAACATTTGCTTGTTAGTTGAATAGGTTTTACTGTCGATTGATCAGTGTCCCAATATGTTATAGTCATGGGTCATTACTTATTAGATTGGAGGCATCTAAAAACTACAGGAAAAAAATTTATCAGAAGTAGATGAGATGGTAGTTGCATTTACTTTATGAACTTTCCAGTTTAATTCATGATGATGCCAGTGTTTTCTTCCCCCCAATGATCTTGCCTTCGTGATGCCATCACTGTAGTGCGTCCAAAGAAATCTGGCATTGTTTTTTTTTTCCTCCAAAATTTATTCAATCCCACCTCATCTGCCTCCTCTCCCACAATAAAAAAATAGGAAAATTCTCACATGTCAACTCAAAACTCTCAGTGGCTCCGTTTGCCGACTTCCGGGCATCCTGGAGCTTGAAGTCGTCGATCGGTGCCTGCGTTATACCCACGGACGCGTGTGCCGACTCCCGGTCTCCCGAGAACCTAAAGTCGGTGACCGGTTCCAGCGTGATATGCACTCGAGCGTGTGTTCCTTTCCTCGCCTCGTCTTCTGCGATGACGCCCCGGTTCTCCGATCGCTGGCACCGGCATCGACTCCGGCGTTGCCGCCCCCCACCGTGCCCGTTTGTTCGTCCGCACTTCCATCCATGCTTCCCGGTTGGCATGGGAGCCGCTGACGAAGATATTGATTCTTGGGTGATTAGGTATGTTCAAAGCTGATCGTGGAAAGCGAATCCACCGCTGTCAACGGTCATCGACGGCTGCCGGAGCTCTTGGTATCCTCGGAGAGGAGGTTGGGTAGGCAGGGTTTGCACTTCTTGCGTCGGACGGAGATAGGGTTTCCCCAGGCTTGCTTGAAACAACAGACCTCCCAAACTCGAAATATCTTTGAAATGTATGATATTTTTTTCAATATTTCCTTTTCCCTCTCAAGGCTCCGATTTCTATACCTTTCTTTGTGATTCTCAAACAAACAGTTCTTACTTTTTTTTTAAAGTTTTTTGTCGTTGATTTGTAGGTGGGTGTTGTTATAATTGGAGAATTTATACGTAAAATTTTTCCCTTTTCCTTTAGTTTTATTTTTCTTTAGGGTGTGTCTCTAGGCATTCTGGTATAAATTTTTCTCTATCTTTTCCCATCGAGCGATAGGGGATTTCGGCGAGCTTAGAGATGCACTGACAATTTCGAGTTCTAGGGTATTGTTTCTGATCTGTTTTGTGGACATAACGCTGTCTTTTATTCTCTGTCGTTCTTATATGAGGATGATTTGAGGGTCTGGCGTTAGATTGGTTTGTGTCATAAGCGCAGTTTCTTCTTTTATGTTTGTTTCTGATATTATCTGGTATAAAACGTGAAGTGTTTAATCTCAGTCAGTCAAATGATTAAGTTGTAGTACGAATGTTTTAATTTCACTTATATGGCCATGTGGTAGGAAATGTGATGAAACCAACCATGGTGTCTTTTGCAGGTAAAATTTACAACCTAGTCACGTTTCCAACACATTCCTCCATAATCTTGGTACGCTCCATCGGTGGTTAATTCATCTTCATAACCTTCCACACCAAGTAGAGCCTCTGTTGTTAGTATACATCCAAGAGCTTGAGAACGCTCCGAGTCTCTATCACAGGAGCAGCCTACACTTGCTGAGGCAAGATAATTGCTTGCTCGAAGGGTAAAAGGTAACCATTGATTTCTTAATTCCAGTTGATCGCCACAGTCTGGAGTCCTGCTGTTACTTTATATATGATTTATGTTGGCATTCTTTTGGCCAAATTATGCACATTGTTTCCAATATTCTTAGTTTATGTTGCCCAGATGAACTTGGACCCTTTTTTCTTTTCTCGGGGGCGACTTTGCTTGCTACATGTCTAGTGGCGATTCATAGAGTTTATAGTGGTATTCTAGGGGAGAACTGCTTTTTTAAGTTCTATCATGGTTACATAGGTTGAAAAGACATTGGATAAGCATATTATAAAGGATTGTTTTAAGACAAATATGAATGAAATTTCTAAATCAGTTTGGAATATAATTTCATATTGATAAAAAATTCACTACTATATTTTGGCCAGTCAGGTTACATGTGCATGAAATTGAAATATGAAAGATCGATTAATATTTCAAAGTGAATACATTCTTTTCATTCAAAGATAGAGTGGAAAAAGGATAAATTAAGTAGTGAGCAACAAAGAACTAATGGCATTCTAATATTCAATAATGCTTCCTCAAAAAAATTCAATAATGCATGGTATGCTAATGATAGAGGAAAATTAGAAAAGCCTTTGCTTTGTCAAACTCAGAGACTACCTTCCTGCATATGCTGCCTTAGAAGAAACTATACCTAAGAATGCCTAGCCCTCCTCCATCAGGCATAATTAGCAGCACTTAAGGAAAATGTGTTTGATGGTGGTTTCGATGGCTTTGAATAGCTTTAGGGGCTGTAGCTCCCTGTTTGGAATTTGAAAAACGAAATTGTTGCTTAGTGGCAGTAGTGATGATTGCTGTAAGAAGAGCATGGGGTGCCTGCTTTGTTTATGACAAGAGGAAGAGTTGGGGGGATATGCCAAGGTGATGTAAGATTTCCATTTTTTTTTTTTTGCGGTGGTGGTGGTGGGGGGGCACCAAAAGATGGGAATTAGGCATGGAGCTGGTGGATATAGTGATATAGGAACGTGGAGTAAGTTCCCAAAATACCCCTTTGTCCTATTTTGTGGTACACAATCATTGGAGGTGCTGGTTTTTGTGTGTATCTGTTACGATCAATTATTCATAGCTTATTCATGCTAACAAGTGAATTAAAAGGTCAAGAGCTACTCTACTTTGATGCATAATGGGTGTTTCAATTGGTAATCCGTGTGTAGGTGGGCCAGGTGTCTGTGTTTGTTGCTCATGTTCTTTGAGATATGGATAGCAAATAGCAAGTTACTTCATGCATTGTGTATTTATATAGCTTCCAATCATGTACTATTATTCTCTTCCCTTCTGATTCTAACATCATTTTATTCTGGGTTGTGTGCAGCACAGATGAGTTGAGAAAACCTTTGACCGACAAGGAGACATACAGTACCTTTTTCAACTCTCTTGACCAGGCGAAAAATTGAATTTGAGAGTCACACTGAATTGCTTACTTTTCATTCCGTTTTTCATGTTCAATAGTGTTTCTCTAAAGCGTTCTTTTATGACAACTGAATTCTTAAATCAGCTTTGTCACCCTCTCTTTTCGGCATAAGTTGATAGGGAAACTTTTCTTAGCTGGGTTCAGTTTATTTTGCCCCATATCGATATTGACCCATTTGTCAATAGCATTTCTGCTACCATTCAGTTGCCATTCGCTAGCATCAATGATTTTCTTACAATATTATAAGCATGAAAAGACTTGTGTTCACCAATCTCAGCATGCCAATGAGTGGCAGATGGATCTTCACACAATGATTTTCTTAGGGCTGTCAATAGATTTGGTCGGAATAGAGATCTGACTTAAAAGAAAAAAGATGCTCGAGCTTATGAAAGCAGGACCTTAGGTCCTGTTCAAGCATGTGACCTTGAAGTCCAAATTAGTTTGGGCAAGGGCCTAGCTTGACAAGGAGCCAAATCTCAAGGTATGCAAGCCTCGCCGGTTCTGTATTAGGCATGAGGTTTCAACCCTAGTTTGAAATAAGGCCAAAGCTCAGCTTGGCCCATTGACACATTTGACCATCTATGGAATTCCAATTCTCAGCTATACACCCAAATCTTACCACTTGTGAGCCCATTTTCTTCTTTTGTTTTACAAAACAAAAAGAAAAGAAAAATGTGAGCTAATAAGTAATATGTTACAGCAAATCTTTCTCTCGTATCCCTTTGAACCATCGTTACAAGCATACAATAATAGTCCTTTGCATGTCATGGAAAAATAACCAGCCAACCACAAGAATGTTCTCTTCTTTGTGAGTGTAAGTCACCCATGCACTTTTGAAGAGTGCCATAAATTATAAATATATTGCAAAATAAGTAAAATTATCTCCAGCAAGCGATGTTGACCATTAATATCTCCAACAACTAGTTTGGCATATAATATAGTCAAGTATCTTCTATACCTTCTCACTTCCCCAATCCAGCCTTGTTCAAATGCAGACATCTCCAACAATAACATGCCTTGCACTATGCAGCCCTGCATTTGACCCTAAAAGGTGATTTATCTCCATTGGTGAGTGCTTCACAAGTGTTACTTGACCTGGCAACTTGTCCCAACGATAGGCACTGAACAATAGAAAAGAGCCACATATTAGGCTTAGTCCTACACATACCTTCAAGCTCACTGACGTCAATAGGGATGCCCGAAGGTCGATGCATTTTTTTTATCCTTTTATCTTTAAGAGAGAGAGAGAGAGAGATTATTATAAATTATCCAAGTTCAAATACTGGAAGATTCATTTGATCTTTTCAGGAGTAGAGGTGTGGCCACTGCAGCAAAGGCCAGTTAATTAAGATTGGCCATTTGACATAAGAAATTTTTTAACTAAACTAGCCTATTAAATTGGTAGGTTGATACCAAAAATAGGCTCGTTTGGATTAGTACTAGAGCCTAAACCAATCAACATTAGTTTTTTTTTTGAGTAAATTACAAAAATTCCCTTGAGGTTTATGTTTATTACACTTATGCCTACTAGTTTATAAAACCTACATTTGCACCTAGTTAAATTAATAGCGTTAGTAAATCCGTTTACCACATATAAAAAGTCAAAATTGCCCCTACACGATGAGTGAATTGCAAAAAGCTCTAAGATTAGGGGTAAATTATACTTACATTCAATAGTTTGAAAAATCTACACTTATCCTCCTGGGGTTTGTTTTTATCCAACACTTTAATCCATAATTTAATAGAATGTTAGCTAAACCATTAACTTAAATGGGACTAAATGTCACGTTAGAAAAAATTTAATAAATGACGAAACTAGCCTTAAGTGATATAACATTTATCCAAGGAGGAGAACAACTGTCAGGCGCCATGGGTCTGAGCTTGATCTTGATGAATTATCAAAAAAGAGCCATGTGTCAAGAAAAAAATAATTTAGATCTCTTAAGCAAGTGGATGTCTCTAAAATTTTCTGTTGCAGAAACTAACATTAAGAGTTTTGTCACTTGAGCCAGCCTGTCAATGGTCCAAGCCAAGCTATGGAATCGCAACTGATGCAACATCCAAAAAGAAGAGTTCTCATGCACGTATTGATTTGGATCCTCTTGATGATAGCATGCTAGAGCTATATATATAGGAATTCTCATTCACAGCGACAATATTAAGAAATCATATCTATAGTATTGGACAAGTAGAACTCAAAATCAGCAAATAAAACACCGACATCCCGATTTCTATGATGTGGTGGGTGGGGAAGTGAGTACAAAATCTGATTAGAAAGGATGAAGGCTGGTCAGGAAGGATGCTCGTCGTCGGACGTCGGTTGGGAAGGAAGCTTGTTGTTGGTCGCTCGACGAGAAGGGACGCTTGTAGTGGGGGGTGAAGCGGGAAAGAACCCCTAGCCGCTTAATCTCGAAGAGAAGAAGACTCTTGAAGATGTAATATTTTGAAGAGTTTCGAGAGTCGGAAAAGTGAAAGAGGAGCTTTATTTTTTTATAGAGGTAATTTTGACTTTTTACAATAGATAAACAGTTTCACTAACGCTGTTAATGTAAATGAGTGTAAGTGTATGTTTTTATAAAATATTGGGTGTAAGTGTAATAAACATAAACCTCAAAAAGGTTTTTTTAAGATTATTTTGGCCATTTTCAAAAATTTTTCTGACATGGCATTTGGGTCCTATTAAAAGTTAATGGCTTGACTAACATTGTTAAGTTATGGGTTGAAGTATTGGATAAAAATAAACCTCAGGAGGGTAAGTGTAGGTTTTTCATACTATTGGGTATAAGTGTAATTTACTCCTAATCTCAGGGTGCTTTTCGTAATTTACTCCTTTTTTTTGAGAGAGAGAGCAACCACTGCAAGGTATATTTGCAGTTCAAATAGGACTAGAACCTACACAAGTTGCAGTTAGGTATTTTTTGTAAAGAAAAATCACTTGCAGGTATATTAGCATCCAAATAGGATAGTTTAGCAAACCCAAAACCATACAAATCTGGGCCCAAGTAAGCTGGACCTTGTCTACAACTGATCTAACCTTGGCTTTACTTTTATTATTTACTGATATAAATTTTAAACTTTAAAAATTTATTCTCTAAAAAAGAAATTATATAAAACTATAGTTTGACTGGCTATATGTTTCTTCTCATTCCCTGAACTTCCAAGCAAGCTAAGCCTTGTCTGGAAGAAAATGAGAACCCCTCTCCATCATTCCCTACTCCCCACCCCAATAGGCAGCATCAATATGGATTTAGGTTGCTGATAGAAAGAATTCATATCATAAATAAAATTCAAGCACTCGAAATTTCCCAGTCCTAGAAGGAGTACTTATAGAAAGAGTCCACATTCTAGTCATATGTAGACCTGAAGTTATAGTCTTACAGTTTAACCGTTGAGTTTAAATACTAGCACTCATGCTGATATCAAAATCAAAGAAGAGAATTTCTTTTATAAAAAAAAAGTTGCACCATCCATCTAGTGTTCCATCCTCTACCCTTTGTTTTTGTACAATAGGAGAGAATTTGGTGGGTAATATACCTGGAAGACAATTACTTCAACCTAGGAATTTGTAGGCTCTCCAATACTTTAACCATTTTTGCTAAAAGATCTATTCCTACATATATAAGCAGAGAGAGAGATGCTGCTGCAGGCCAACTCATCAGAGAGAGAGAGAGAGAGAGAGAGAGAGAGAGAGAGATCGATCCTGACATTTACAAATGCATTTAATTTGCTTTTATTTATTTATTTATTTATGTATTTTTATTTTTATTTATTTGAGCCTTTTTCTTCCCATGATGTCTATCATATAAAAGCTGAATGTAGATACAAACTCTCTCCTTTGGTTTTGTCATCACAGAAGACTCTGTTCGTCCTTTGTTTCTTCTGTTTCTTTTGTGAAGACTTTTATCCTGCTGTCGCAGATGGAGACAGAGGACTGTTCTATGCCATGTCGTCACCATTCATCCCTTTATATTGAGTTGTCGGTGAGGCGGTAACCGTTCATCCCTTTATATTGAGTTGTTGGCGAGGCGGTCTCATTCATCTATTCTGTCTGGTTTCCATCCTCACCAACTTCTGCAATGGAGAAATCCTTTTCTCCTCTTCCCTTCCTCCTCCTTTATCTACTCTTCTGCCTCTCTCTGTTCCATATTAAGTTTGTTAGTGCCTTTGGAACTGTTGATGGATCGGAGCAGTGGGGCTATGTTCAAGTCCGCCCGAGTATTTTCTTCACATTTCTTAGCTATTCTACATATTTCTTAGTTTCCTAGAAAGTTTTAAGTTTTAAAAACTTATGCATCTATATTTCTCTTTGAGTAATGCAGAAGCCCACATGTTCTGGTGGCTTTACCGGAGTCCACAAAGAGTTGAGAATGCTTCAACTCCATGGCCTACAGTACTCTGGCTGCAGGGTGGACCTGTAAGCCTCTTTTATTATATTTTTGAAAAAAAGGAGGACTAGCTGTGGACACCTGCACTATATTAAATTTAGTGTCCTATAGAAACCTTAAAACCTGGATTCTAATTCATGTTTGTGGCCATTCATGGAAAAAGGGAGGGTCAGGTGTCGGGATTGGGAACTTCCAAGAGATCGGACCGTTGGATACCAGTCTAAAGCCACGAAATTCGACATGGCTGCAAAAAGCTGATCTCCTTTTTGTGGTGAATCTCTTATCCTAACCTTTGTGTCTATTTTTTTGTTATGTTTTTCTATTCTTGAATAGCTGTTCATTTTGATATTAAATATAAATTTTAGGACAACCCAGTTGGGACTGGATACAGTTTTGTAGAGGATGAAAAGCTTCTGGTAAAGACTGATTGGGAGGCAGCAACTGACTTACTTACCCTTCTCAAGAAGCTCTACAATAAGAACGGGAGCTTACAAAAAAGTCCGCTCTTCATTGTGTCAGAGTCTTATGGAGGAAAATTTGCTGTGACTCTTGGCTTATTGGTTGTCAAAGCCATTAAGGCTGGAAGATTGAAACTTAAACTTGGAGGTATGAATATCTCTCATATTATTTTATCCTAATTTGCTATTAAGGACATTTAAAGAAAAAGTTATAAGCATTTTAGCATCTCATAATTTAACCTGTCTATTAGGAGTTGTTTTGGGAGATAGCTGGATTTCGCCAGAAGATTTCGTGGTCTGTTCTGAGTACCATGTACATCTGTTTTTCAAGAAAGAACTGTATACTAGCCAGATCTAGTTTCAGAATATAAAGTTTCGGTGTTTTGTGTTTAGTTCTCGTGGGGACCTCTGCTTTTAGATGTCTCAAGGCTCGGTATCAATGATGCGAACAGATCAAACAGGTTATGATATATTCTTTCTTAAACAACAAAGAGTGTATAAGAATAAGAGAAACTGTTGATTTGTGGTATTTTATTTGTTTTTATTTATTTTTATCTAATTCACCGATTTTCATATATCAGTGTAGCTGAAACGATTAGACAACAACTAGTGGAAGGGCAGTATTTCGAGGCCACAATAACATGCCAAACTCTGCAGAGTCAGATTGTCAGGGACAGTCACGGTGTTGTAAGTAATCTTGCTATCTCTTTAAAACTTTCTTTGATTTTTATTCAAATAAAATAGCACCCAGTACACCTTATAATTTTTGTCAAATCATTTGCAGGATTTTTATAATTTCTTGCGGGATGTTGGAAGCTACCCTATCTCTGGGATGGCAGTGGCATTATCAGAGAAAATAGACATGAAGAAGAGTTACTCGATGTATCTCAGCTCCAATGCTTCCTCTCTTGATCTTGGTAGTCTCATGAATGGTGTAATTAAGGAGAAGCTAAAGATAATCCCCAAGAATATAAGGTGTGGTTGCTTTTAGATAATCGTTTAGAAGACAAGATCACATGACATGGCATGAAAACTAGGTTCAATGCATAGGTTGGTATTGAGCTTGGGTGTTGTTGAGAACTGCTTGATTGTTTATCTCTTGCAGTTGGGGTGGACAGTTCAATTCCGTCTTTAACGCTCTGATGAACGAGAACATGAAACCCAGGATCAATGAGGTAACTAATCACCTAAACCTGTATTAATTGATCTGCTCATTGAATTCTTGCTCTCTATATTTTGGAAGCAATAAGGAGTGCCATATTCCTTTTGCAATGGCATTTACCATTTCTTTTTCATCCTTTTAGTGTTAGAATACTTCTTGATCCATCATGACATTTTCTAATATCAGATTAATGCTTGGTGTACTCTCTAACAGGTTGATGAGCTACTATCCCTGGGAGTCAATGTCACTATCTATAATGGACAAGTATGAATTCCGTCAACTCACTTCATTGTAGTCTTCACTAAGTGACCCAAAAAAAGTTGGCTACCCCTGGAATGATGCAAATACATTATAAAAGCTAAAGTCACCTATTATGGATTTACATTTTTATGGTTACGAGGACAGCCTGGGAAAAGAAAATTCTGAGGAACATGTAGTAACATCTATGGTATAGATGTTGCACACATGAATACCTCTTATGTATTTAAGATTTGTTTTCCCCCAACTTAAGAGGCTTTGTGAACGATACACTCTATTGCACTCTGCCCCCCTGAGATGGTGAATCAGTGTTCCTTTGTCTTTTCTTGTTGCGATTAGTGCTAGGCGTAGTTTAATATTAAGGAGATCTGAAACAGGTACTAGAAAATTTAGCAGTTTAGACATGTATGCATGTTGCAATACATAAATTTATTGGCGTTCTAGACTGATGTCCCCACTACCAGGCCTTAAAAGAAAACAAAAGAACAAGAAGTCACGTTATCACGGTCTCTTATTAGCATATAGTTTTAAAGAAAAGAATTTTTTAAAGATTATCCATCATCCATTATGTTTTTCAGTGAATGTGGAGCCACCAACAAAAATGTTTGTAACCTTTTTCTTTTGAGTAAAAATAGAAAAAAATATTTGTAACATTGTTATTGAGATGGACATGTTTGTTGAAAGATGTGAGGGTTCTAAACTAGCAAACTGGACATATCATGGACATGGGCAGTGGTCCATGGTAAGGAGTTAAGGGGGATGCGTAAACTAACATTGATGCAAGCTGTGAGAAGGGATACGAAATAGCTTATCATAGCTGTTGAGGATAAGGTACAGGTGTTGCAGCCATATGTCATGTTAAATGGACCACTCTGCCTGGTTCTATAAGAGAGAATTCTAACTAGGGACATGAAAGGATAATTGTCTCGATTAACAGTTCACTAACGAAATCATTTTCCTAGAAAGGAGTGAAAGTCCATCCTCCTGATGCGGATGCTCTGATGACTCTTCTGCCAAACTTGGATGGTCAGCAGCAGGTGGAAGTGGACAAGGGTTTTGACTCTGCGGTCCTGCCAACAAATCACATGTCCAACAAACTGGAGTTTATTGATTGAAACTAATGAGATAGGCTGAGGTACAGAATATAGGCAATGGGCATTGGACTTGTGCTGTAACATGCTTAATACCTACTGGAGAATCTGTTCGAAAAGCCTTGTTGATATTTCCATGTACAACAATACACTAGGAGTAAGTCATGATTTGGATGATTTGGCTAGTCATATTGTGATTACTTTTCCCCACAAAATTTTCAAATATAACCCATCTATCAAAGAGCTTAATTAGTAACTATATCAGATGAAGTCGGTCTAAATTAATTATAGTAGTAAACTAAGTTGTTATTTATCACTTCATATTCGGTATCGGATCCCATACCGATGCCACATTAGTACAGTGTCGGTGCGGTATAGTATCAAATTTTTTTGGCATACCGAGTATCGGTACGCCACCTGTACCGGACACTAGATACCAATACCGAACCGGTACGGTATGGTACGCTTCATGCCGTCTGATTCGGGCTGGTACGGCGTACCATGCTTCATACACTAACATTGGGTTTTGTTGGTTCGTCAAGCTTGATCTGATTTGTGCAACCAAGGGCACTGAAGCATGGGTTCAGAAGCTGAAGTAAGCATCTTAAAACTCTTCTATATTTTTGCAGTTCAATAGATACCTTTTTCCTTTTCTCCACTTCCTCAGATGGGTCCTTTGTTTCTTGCTTTTGCAGATGGGAGGGTCTAGAATACTTCACCACTTCTGGTCGATATGCTTTGTACTGTGATAATGATGGAAGTACCAAGGGCTACATCCAGTCTTATCAGAACTTACGTTTCTACTGGATCTTGGGAGCAGGTCATTTTGTAAGTATTTTCCAACACTTCCATCATTGCACCATTTATATATACCAAGTGAATAAATAGTCGTCTTTATATGATCAGTTTGTGGTTTTGTACAACTATGTAGTTGTATGGGTAATGGTAACCAAAAACTTAGCCAACCATATGGCACCAGCCTAACGATTAGCAGGTGGGATCACTGGAATGATGACTTACAAATTTTACATTGTTTAAAATGAGATAGGTTGAAGACTTGATGAAGACTTGAATTGGCTACCATGAGCTGATCAAATCTTCAGAAAGTTGCAGTTTTTGTTTTTTTGCATAAAAAAATGGCTAGAGTGAATCATGAGTGTAAAAAATGATAAAAGAGCTTTATCGAGGATCAGCAAACAAATAAGTTATGCCATGCTTGCATGGAATAATCTACTTGATAACATAAATATTCAGAAGTGCGATCCCACTTGCTTATACGAGTGCAATTCGGACTCTGCATGGGCCAGCATTGACCGGGTTCATGTGCACGATGCATATCCTGCTCTGGTGTTACTGACTTCCAATTGTGAGTCTGCAGCAGCCATTACCCAATATATAGCCAAATGGTTGAGTAGGAATCTGAAGTATCCAAATTAATACCAGTCTAACCATGGAGTAGTATATTAACTATCTAAAAGTAGGTGATTATTATTTTTTTACCCACAGTTATAGAGTCAGTGGTTTTGTAGTGCCCATTAAGTTAACAAAAACAAGAAGGCCCATTTAGACAGTAGTTAAAAACTCTGTCAAGACCGGGTATATTACTCCACAAAAAAAAAAAAAAAAAAGAACCAGGCATATTAAGAGTCTGCCTAAATAATTGAATCCCAAGACCATCACTTTCTATCAACATAGATTTAAAAGGCGCACACACCTCATATTTATAGGAGTGCTTTTCTTGGTTTGCCTCCTCTTGGATCAATCACTTGTGTATTTTTGAAAAACTAAAAAAAGCAATGGTCCTTGCATGGAGGATGCTGTTTGGAATACATGTGCATATTAATGCTAAAATCATCCAGCGGTGGACCAAGTGCAGGCTTCTTATGAAATACCAAAGTTGCAAATTGATACATTTAGTGGGACTTAGAGGTTTCGCGTTTCTTTGAATTTTCAGTACATTTAAACCTTTTTCTTGTGGTTGTAGCTCTAAATTCTGAATCTAACCGCTAAGTTCATCACCACGCACAAGAACTGCATCAAAGTACAGGCATTCGTACTAGAAGAAGCGACTGCAATAGCCTTCTGTTGAAAGAGTACAAGCCAACGGCATTGCTTCTATACTACTCTGATGTTTTCATGTCTTTCAATTGGGCAGGTACCATTGGACCAGCCTTGCATGGCATTGAAGATGCTGGGTGATATTACTCAATCTCCGGCGGCTTCTTCTTCATATATGAAGACATAAATGAAGAAAATCCATTCTTAAAACTAGTAATAGTGGCTAAAAATAAAACTGCCTCTTGCTCCCCTAGCAATTCCACTTGTTAGGATCGAAAAGGAAAGACAGAGTTTGAGTGGGAATACTTCGGCAGTGGACGAAGTATCTGTTTGTATCTTGCTAGATAAATATCAAAAATAAAACAGAATACAATAAACTCTTGGTGGTCGGTCTCATGTGTCCACTCTGCTGATTTATTGTCTGCCGTCGCATAGTCTTGATTACCATGTTGGAGTTTTCTGTGTGTTTTTTTCTTTTCTTTTAGCCTCTTATTGCTTTGTTGCTACTTCTAGTTTGGTGGAGCAGATTAATAATTCAGAGTTATGTTCAAGTTTCTGTTTTTCAAATCTCTCTCCTTTTCTTGATTGCCGTGTTGGACTGGAATGCCACCAGCCAGTTTCAAACCCTGGATCTTTCTGTAATGCTTGGACTAGAGAGAGAGGTAGGCATATTTTATCAAATATAAGACAGTATCATTATTAAGCTACCTTCAAATTTTTGTTTTCAGTATTCAAGGCCCAATCACCCAATTGGCAAAGTATCTGATACCTATTCGGACCTCTTTCCATTGGGAAGCAAGCCGGTTTACTCTATGAATTACAGTTTGTCAGTTCATTAATTAGCGGGGTGGATCCATGCGCCTGCACATTTAATGGTATTTTCTAGCATGAATATTTTTTTCCACTGATGTTCCTTAGTCACTGACGGTGGACTGCGGAGGGCGAACAGCCCAGCGAATCCGGAAAAGATCACCTTCTTCCACACTTTCCTAATCCCTATACCACTCTCTCTCTCTCTCTCTCAGCCTTTGTGAACAGCCCTGCTGATATATTTCTCTGTCGTCTTTCCTTTTCTTTTCTGTTTTCTAAGCCTGTCATTTTCTTTTACAGGCTCTATTCTACGCCTTGGCTTGAAGCAGGGGGTACCAAAGGCAGCATATGGGAGGAAAGTTGAAGGAGAATTGGATCAACTTATGGCAGGCGAGGATTTTGAATAATTTGGAAGCAGAGGGTGTGGAACGGAAGATAAAATAATATAGGCATCCTTCAAGTTGGGGCCATTTAAGTTTTAAAAGATAAAAAAAATAAAATATCAATTAGCCACCAAAAATTTAAATTCATGTGGCCCTCCTATCTATTTTTGTTTTAAAATATTATTACTTGAGAATCACCGGATAACTAACTTTTATAAAATCTCAAAACTACCCTTTCTACAAACTTAGCAAGAAGCTTTTCTTTTGACATGAATTGAAGAGAAGGAAAATGAGTGTCACATGGACGAAGCACTTGAAGATCATGAATAACAAAGAATGAAGCACTTTGAAATATTTGTAGGGGGTTGGATGACAAAGAATGGAGCGTCTTGAGATTTATGCAAATGGATGAATTATAAAGGATGGAGTACTTTAAGATTTATGCAAGCATATAAATGATATAAAATAGAGCACTTTGAGATATGTGTAAGTGGATGGATGATAGAGAATGGAATATTTTAAAATCTGTGCAGATGGATGAGTGACAGAAGGACGTAGTGCTTTGATATCTGTACAAATGGATTGATGATAGAGGAGGAGTGCTTTAAGATCTGTAGAGCTAGATGGATAACAGGGGATGAAGTACTTTAAGATTTAGCATTTATTATTTTAAGGAGGAATTTTATAATTGATAGGCTCTTAATGGATTCATGATAATAGAATTCTGTATCATAAAAATTCCAATTCAATCATCACATGGGACGCTGAGAGACTTTTCAAATGTCAAACCTCATATAAACTAATGGACTCTTGCCGAAACCAAAGCGGGAAAGAGAGAGATGCGTCGGCTGATTCCTCTTTCTTTTATTTTCTTTCTTTTTTATGCAGATAAAAATTCGACAAAATAGAAAATAAATATAAAGTTCCACTTTAGCTTATTCCGAGAGAGATCTGGACTCAATAAAATAGGAAAATAACTATAATCTTTTAATAATAGATATAAATTCTAAATCAACCTCAATCATCTGCAATCCACAATTATGCCTCTTCCGTTTTGTAGAAAACATAACATGCAAGACCGAATGCTATCAAAAATTATAAATACAAGCATTCATAAAATGTCATTGGTATAGGGCCTTTTAGTCAATTCAACCAAACCGGCCCTGGATATAGACCTTCGTTCTACTTAACACAAGGAGAGACGCATCCATCTCTTCAGAAAAATGGAGAGCCACAGCCAAATCCTCAGAATTTGCTTCCTTTTTCCTTCACTTGGTTCCATTCCATAGTAATCATCGAAGCTATAAAAGTTGTTCATGTTTTTTTATTTTATATGCTTTTTTTTTTTGTTTTCCTTCTCAAAAGTCATATGAAAGCTATAAATAGATACAAATCTTTCCTCAGGTTTTGTCATCAAGGAAGAAGACTCCTCGTTTCCTCCGTTCCTTCTCTTTTGCTTTCTGAAGCCTTTTTCTCCTTCTGTTAGACATCATCTTCCATCCGTTCATTGATTCCTTCACCCATTCAGTTTGGTTTCAACATCCTCACCAACTTTTGCAATGGGGAAGTCATCTTCTCTTCTTTTTCTCTTCCTCTATTCCCTTCTCCTTTGCCTCTCTCCATTCCATATTGAGCTTGTTGATGCCTTCGGGACTCCCGATGGATCAGAGGAGTGGGGCTACGTTCAAGTTCGCCCGAGTAATTTCTTCTTCTTTCTTTATCTAATTCGTTCACAAGACATCTCCTGATGGTCTCATGTGACAATTCAAAATAATTAGATCTCATGTATCCATGTTTCTCTTCTTTGTTTCTGAGTATCTAATGCAGAAGCCCACGTGTTCTGGTGGCTATACCGGAGTCCGCAAAGAGGCGACCGTGCTTCGAAGCCATGGCCGACTGTACTATGGCTCCAGGGTGGACCTGTAAGTCTCCATCGATATACTACAAACTAGTAACTGTAGATGCACACATGCACACATTTGAAGTTAGTCTCTTATAAGAACTTCTATATCCGAATTCCAAACTGTGATTGTGGCCATGAATGGCAAAAGGGAGCTTCGGGTGTCGGGATTGGAAACTTCCAGGAGATTGGGCCATTGGATACCGATCTGAAGCCACGGAATTCGACATGGCTGCAGAAAGCTGATCTCCTTTTTGTGGTGAATCGCCTCTCCTCTCCTTTTTCCTCTGTATATCTACTTCTTTTTTATCTGCGCTTTATTTTTTCTTTGTGGTACTTAGTGGCTGTTCCTTTTGATACATGCATGCCAATTTTAGGACAACCCGGTTGGGACCGGATACAGTTTTGTGGAGGACAAACAAGCTCTGGTGAAGACTGATTGGGAGGCAGCAACCGACTTAACTACCCTTCTCAAGAAGCTCTACAATAAGAATGGAAGATTGCAGAGGAGCCCGCTCTACATTGTAGCAGAGTCTTATGGTGGGAAGTTTGCCGCCACCCTCGGCATATCAGTCGCCAAAGCCATTAAGGCTGGAGAATTGAAACTTACATTTGGAGGTATCAGTTTATTTTGATGTCTCCTTATTCTAGATAAAGTTGCAAGAATTTCAGCATCTTATGAAATCGACGTTGACAGGGGTTGCTCTGGGAGATAGCTGGATTTCGCCAGAAGATTTTGTGGTTAGTTCTGAGAACTTTGCACTGATTGAGCAGAGTTCAATCGGCCAGCTTCATTTCTACACTGTAATTTTTTTGTGTGTGTGATTTCTAATGCAGTTCTCATGGGGACCTCTGCTATTGGATGTGTCGAGGCTCGATTTTATCGGCGCAAACAAATCAAACAGGTTGAAATCCCTCAGGAGAAAATATGGATTTTGTTGCATTTTATTTATTTTGATCACATATGCCCCTTTCATATTTCAGTTTAGCTGAAAATATTAGGCACCAACTAGCAACAGGGCAGTATGGGGAAGCCACAGAAACATGGAGCGATCTGGAGGGAGTGATCATCTCGAGCAGTAATGGTGTTGTAAGTGATGTTGTTATACTTTTAAGACCTCGGGAATTAGTTGATTTTAATCATATAAAGTAGCATTCAGAACAGTTTCAGAGTTTTGTTTTTAAATATTTTGCAGGATTTTTATAATTTCTTGCTGGATTCCAAAGACGATCCTCTCTCTGCAATGGCAGTGGCATCATCAAATAACTTGGAAACATCTAAGAAATTAGCCATGAAGAAGAGTTACTCAATGTACCTCGGTTCCAAGGCTTCCTCTTCTGGTAGTCTTGATGATCTCATGAATGGAATAATTAAAAAGAAGCTAAAGATAATCCCCAAGGATGTAAGGTGAGGATTTACTTTCAGAATAACTAATATGAAGATGAGATCTCACTGCATCCTATTAACACTTGGATCGATGTGCAGGATTTTGTTGGGATTTTGTTGAGCTTTTGTGTATTGCTGAGAATTGATTGTTTATCTCTTGCAGTTGGGGTGGGCAGGCTGGTGATGTCTTTGAGTTTCTGGTGAATGATTTCATGAAACCCAGGATTAACGAGGTAACCAAAACGCCTAAACTAGTACCTAGAATTTGCTTGTTTTATTTCTGATATTAATATTTTCACCTATGTCCGATTAAGGATTTATTGATACATTTTAATGAGTTACAACTAATCAATTCGCTTATATGTTCGAATAAAATTCATTTCTTGGGTGCTACAATGATCCTTTCGAGATCCATCGAAGAAATGCTAATACCACATGATGGAATTTACAGGTTGATGAGCTCCTGTCTCTGGGAGTCAATGTCACTATCTATAATGGACAGGTATGAATCTAAGTTTTAGTCTTCACCTCATGTCCCACAGAAAGTTGGCCAGTTCAACAAGATGCACAAAGTCCTTGCATTTATTCCAACTTCTCGACTGCATGAATAGACTTTTAAGATGCAAATATCCATCCAATTCTTCTATTCACTGGATAAAAAAGTAGATAAGGACTTTCAAGATGCAAATATCCATCCAATTAAACAAATATAAGAGTCAGTTTTGGTTCTAAAATCAATATGCTATTCCTTCCTTTTTTCCCCAATGTGATTGCACTAGATATTTCTCACTCAACAAATAAAATCTTTTTAAATATTTTGTCAAAAAAGATGCTCCCTCTTTCACTAAACACTTCATGTTATGTGATTTTAAAATTATAACTAACTCCAATTTCATTCATCCTGCTGCTTTGATGATGCAAGCAAATTATAGAAGCTCGAATTATCTGTTTCGTTATGAGCAATGCTTTTTTGCTGCATGAACTGCACATAAGAATGTAAAATTTGCTAACACCTTGCTTTCCCCCCCCGACTTGAGGTTTTGCGAAAGATATTTATCAGATTCCTAATCTTGCCCCCTAAGTATGGCAAATCAGTATTCAAGTGTCTTTTCTTGTTATGATCAGTGCCACTTGTTAGTATTATATTAGAAACATCTGGAGCAAGTAATAGAAAACTTAAAAACATTTAGAGGCACAAACACATGCTATTGTCTTTGCATGGAAGGGGTTAAAACTCATGTTAATTAATTCAAGCTGTAAGAAAGGATGAGAACAAGCTCATCATGGCTCTTAAAACAAAATCTTGTTTTGAGAGGTCTTGTAAAGGGACAAGTTTAAGTAGGGAAACGAAAACATGGTTCATGAACAAAGCAGAGCTGAGAAGAGGTGAAAGCCTATGCTCTGTTGATGTGGATATTCTCATCATTATTCAGACAGCATCAGCACATTATCCGAGGATGGAAGAGAGCAAAGGTTTTGACTCATCTGTCCTGGAATATTTTGCCATTGGACCTATGCCCTAACATGTTGGAGACCTGTCGGAGAATCTGCCCAAACCCTAAACAGTTTTTGGTCACCCACTTTTGAATAATTACACTATTCTTGCTGGAATATTTTGACTGAAAACTGTTATACTTTTATAAAATAAAGATATAGCAGTTTTTAGACAAAATATTTTCAATATCAAAATTTAATTGATAGCATAGAATTAGATTCAATATAATTGTGTAGAAATTTGAAAGCCTTAACTTTATTCAAAAGATTGTTTTCTTCACAAAAATCAATCTTTTAAGAAAGTCATATTGCTTAAAAAATTGTGCAAATAGATTTCTGCAAATTTAAAATCTGTGCATATTTTCTACTGCTTTAACTTCTGTGAAAACTATTTTCTACAATCTTTTATTTCTGTGTAGAATTTTCTGCTTCTTTAAAATCTGTACAGAAAACTCTTGAATCTTTAAAAACTGTGCATATTATCAGTTATTTTCAAAATATATATTGCCGCTGCTTTGAAAGACGTGCAGAGATTATTAATTAATTGTTCAAATATATAGGGTTAAACCTCTTGAAACTTGTGTTTGCAGAATCAATTAAATAACCAAAACCATATAAATAGCTTTTTTTGACGATCATAGTTCTATCAAACTCAAAAAATTTAGTGATTCTTCTTTTAGAAGGTGGCAAAGTCAAGTAAGAAATTGGCTCACCACATTATAGTTGATCTCTGCCATAAAATATCCTAAACTTAGGCCATCTTCTGAATCAATCTCTCAACCCTCTCCTAGTCCTTAAGATTTTGGATCCTCTAACTCTCACTCAAATACCTTTGAAGAAATTGATTTCTATTGCCGTCATAGGATTCTTAGTGCCCTTGCTGATTCTCCATATGGTGTATACCTTTCCACCAAATCGGTTAAGGAGTTTTGGGATGCTCTTGAAGTAGAATATTGATTAGATAATGCCAGTCTTGATCGGTTTGCCATATCCAATTTTATAAATATGCTATGGTGGATTCCAACTCTATTAGTATCTAAATCCATAAATTTCAAGATCTTCTTAGAAAGGTTGAACCGACATATTGCAAATTCTCTAAAAATTATAAAGTTCAAGCCTTGGTTGATTCTCTCCCTCCTTTTTGATCGAATATTTCTCATGATTTAAGTTATAAGCAAAGTGACTTAACTCTATCAGAGATTATAAACTTTATCAAGATCGAAGAAGAGTATTGACTTAAACATAAGCCTAAACCTGATTTTGGACCCAAGAACAATTTCAAATTCTTTAAAGTCAAACCTCGTAGAATCAAGTTAAACCTATTTCAAACCTCGTAGAAAATTCTTTAAAAAGAAAAAATCCAGAATCCTTCAAACCTTATCTTTTCCTTCAAACCTCTTAGAAGCCATAACCATCCATATCAGAAGCCAAAAAGGAAGGAGACCTTTTGCTTCATATGCGAGCGAACAAATCAAATGGTGAAGGACTGCCACCACAAGAAGACTAAACCATGGAAGAAAGGATGACCTAAACCTCAAGTGAATATGGTTGAATCCAATGGGCAGTCCAATGGTTATTCATAGGGTTTAGAGTTTGTCAAGTTTGAGAAAAACTTGGCAAATCAATTAATAAAGGGTTTGTCTAGAAGTGGAGTCCTAGTATGAGGACCCATGCAAGCATATGTTTAATTTCACATCAGTTATTTGCCGAGAAAATCTTGGGTACTTATATAGGACTAAGAAATTCTAAAAAAATACCTTCTGGCTAGCCTTTTTGGGTGAAGTCCTGGGTTGTTATAAATGGTATTAGAGTAGACTTGGCCCATAGCCTATGTGGACTAGGGGACACTGTAGCATGAATTCATGGAGGCTGATCACGGGCCGATCGTGATGCTTGTGATTAGATTTGAATGAATTTGAACTTTAAGCCTGATGAGGACATCATGGCTTGAACGGAGGGAGTATGCGAAAATCAATGCAAGCATATGTTTAGTCTTATATCGGATATTTGTTGAGGAGATCTTGGATACTTATATAGGATTGAGGAACCAAAAGAATACCTTCCAACTAGCCTTTTTGGATAAGGTCCTGGGTTGTTACACCTAGAATCATCGAGGGGGATGGGGCTTAAGCCTACTATTTGGTCACCGACAGTAGATACCCAACCTCTATGATTAGAGATCTCTCCTGAACCCAAAAAAATATCTTCTGGCTAACAAAATCTGCAGGGTATTAAGTCACAAATATTTTTAGAGGACTTACTTATATGAGAATTGTCGTATATGCCATGACTAGCAATTTGGGCTAATCCTAACAAAATTCTCATAAAAAAATCAACGCACTAAGCGCAAGACCTTTAAATAGCGCTGACCGCACAAAGACTCAATTGATTCGTACTACGTATGATAAGTAGAAGTCCGAGTCAAAGAACCTAGTTCAAGGTCTAATACATTATGGTTTCTTCAGATAGATACTATCAATACTAAGTGAGGTTCAAGTCTGCAGGACACATCACCCATTGCACAGTGTAAGCTGCCTTGATATTCTTCTTTATTTTTTTACTAAATTTAAATCTTTTGTGGGGGATTGTTGGAGTTTTAAATTTATAAAAAATTTAAATTTAAAAAATAAATAAATCAGTCTTATCTCATAAATTTTAGATGGTTTAAATACTTTAACATACTTATTTTTTTCTTCAGACTCTTTTTGCAGAGGAGTTGTGACTCTTCGAAAAAGAATGTTGATTTTGTAGGGATACAATGTTTTACCTCAAAAATGCCATACCTTATCTGTCACCAAACGAAGTCTACGAACATGCTCTAGGTCTAGGGTATTGGATTACTCAATCCATATTACTACTTTTCTATTTTTCGAGACGAAACAGAGAATTTTTCTCTCTTTTTTTTTCTTTTCTCTTCTTCCAACCTTCTTTAAAGTTTTCTTTTTTATCTGAGCATCTGAAGGAGTCGGTCAGGTCAAGCCTCCCTAGTGATCGTGCTCGTTAGAGGAGGATCGGGTTGCGCCAAATTTTTATATCTTAAAGACGAGATCACCACAGACCTGTATGTAGGTGGTGAATCACGTTCTTAGGACAATATATATCACACACCTTAATTCAAGCAACCTCTTTCCAATCTTCTGATTTTATGCTAGTAGTTAATTCCTGCCAAAAGTTTCTACTATGTCTAATTTCATAAGATGAAGCCAGTCTAAATCATTTAGTATACTTGACAAACGAAGAAGTAATTTTTTTCCCATTCATAAACCAACATAAAACCTACATTGATTTTTTTTTTCCGCTTGTGTCAAGGTTGATCTGATTTGTGCAACCAAGGGCACCGAGGCGTGGGTTCGAAAGCTCAAGTAAGTATCTGAAACTTTTCTTTCTCTTCTCTCTCTCTCTCTCTCTATTTGTAGTTCAGTAAATTTCTTTGTTCTTTTTCTTCCATTTATTTTGTTTGAGGCTAGCTGAGGAACTACGGTATATTTGTCTCATGCATTTCAGATGGGAGGGGATGAAGGATTTCAACAACTTGGAGCGAAAGCCTTTGTACTGCAATGATGATGGTGCTACTAGAGGCTTTGTGAAGTCCTATAAGAATTTACATTTCTACTGGATCTTGGGCGCAGGACATTTTGTAAGTATTTTCCAACACACGCCATCATTCCATCATATATATATATATATATATATATATATATATATATATATATATATATATATCTAACTAACATGAAGCAGTCATCAATATAAGGTCGGTTTTAGTTGCACGTAATTGCATGGGACCAACAACTTGGCCGACCAACCTTCGCTGCTTACGTTGGAAACAATGGCACCAACCTAGCAGCTAGCAAGTTGGACCATCAAAACTGACATTCCGAGAGTTTTATAAGTTAATTTAATCAAGGATCAATGTATAAGTTGAGTTCCACCATGCTTGCACGAAACGATGCTGCTAAATCCTAACCGTGGGTCTTCCTCACGCATAACCAATAAGTTGAGTAGAAATTTGAAACATCCAATATATCATCCTTTTCTGCCATAGAACAGTTTATGGATCTTGATCACAAAACTTCTCTCTTTTCTGACAATACACCATCTTAAGAGTATGTGGTTTTGGAATTTTGCTTATTAACTTATAAGAAACAATCAGCAATGCAGGCTTTGACAGCACAAATTAAACTCATCCTGAGAACCTTTATATTATTTCTATAACATGGCCTAGAAAGGCATCCACACCTCATAACTTTTGCAGTGCTTTTCTTGGTGCATCTCCTTTTGGGGTCATCTCTAAAACACTATAATAGGAGTTGTCCTCGCACGAATACGTGGGCCCGTTCAAGGCTTGAACCATTCAACAACAGAACCCTGGCAATCTTGGTACCAAAAACCTAAGTTGTACACTGATGGGACAGTGGATTTTGCTTGCCCTTGTGTGGGCCCCGTAGTATTAACCCTGACATTTAATGCACCGTTTCGTTTGGGTTTTATGTGGGGGGTTTATCCCCGTTTTATCCTGGATAAATAGCCAGACGGGCTTTTAAGCCCCGGCCTGGCTGAGACCTGCGAGACCCGGCACGTCAACCGGGTCTTGTGCGCTAATAGAGCCAAGCTAATAGCACCAAAGCCCTGGTCCAAGGCACCCAACTCTCAGCTAACATAATAGTGTGGATTGGTTAATTGGGATTTTCGGAGAATAGACAGTTATGCACTAAATTATTATTATATATAATAATAAAATAATTATATCTTATAACATAATGCATGATACTATTAGAATATTTTAATATATATTTATTAATTTAATTAAATTAATAATCTTATTTTATGTTTTTTATTTTTAATTTAATTTTTTATTGAATTAGCTGGAAGGGGTTAACGAGGGATAAACTTATCCATTTACCAAAAGGCTTTTTAGTTGAGGATAATCTGGCATAGAATATTTTTTAGATAAATATTTTTAAAAATTATCAGACTACTTTGTAATCTGATATACCCTAGCCAAACAAATCCTAAAAGTATATTTTCAAACACCAATAAACAACTAAAAACAACATGTTCTAAAATCTCTTTAGCATCCATCCACGTTCGCACAAATGGTTAAGTTCATCAACATATCCAATGACCCAATAACATGCATACTAATAGTGATGACAACATGAGTTTGAAACTAATAAAATCAGATCTCAATCACAGCATCCAATTTTATTTCTCCAAAACCAGATCAAAACAAAACCCTTTTCAAACAAGCCTAAAAACTAGCTAGCATGTTTATTGCCAAGAAATGCATGAGAGAAAAAGTGACTGCAATAGCCTCTTGATGTGAACAGTACAAGTTCAGAACAAAAAGCTACTGTAATACTCTGATGTTGAAATATCTCTTAATTTGGGCAGGTACCAGTCGACCAACCTTGCATTGCATTAAAGATGCTGAGTTATATTACTCAATCTCCTGCAGCTTTTTCTCCGTAGATAAAGAAATCAAGAAGAAATCCATTGTCAATAAAAGAATTAGTTTTTCTCAGAAATTCATTGTCAATAAAAGCACAATGACTGGAAGAAAATTGGGTACTATCTTTGTCTTAGCAATTGGAATTGTTTAACATTATAAAGGAGAGAGAAAGGAGCAGGTGTTTGACTGAAATGCTGCTGGAGAAGGTAAAGTTTCTGGTGCTGGCACAAAAAGTCATGCTGGTCGATGAGCATGACACAGTGGTCTTCATTTATTCCATTGCAGACACTTCTTTTTTGATTTTTTTCTTAACTAAGGGTGAGCTCTTGCAGCATTTTCTTTTTATTCCTTTCTATTAAATAGAAAAGATTAAGATATTTATTTAAGTTTCCTGGATATGTTTTTTTTTCTCTCTACTTTTACGGAACATGGGACAAGAATGCCACAGCCAATGGACCCGGGTGCTCATATGAAGTATAATAAGATGGTAACCTACCACTAATTTTCTTTATTCAAGGCCCCATGGAAGGAATCATTTGATTCTAAATAGTTGTAAGGATGTATCAGTGTGGAACCTTGGCATGTCTCTCACAAATCAAACCACCTATCCTAATACAAGTTGAACCCAATAAGATAAAGTGTGATAGTCTTTATTTATGGAGTAAAACTGTGACAAGAGCCGGATTTTTTTTTTTTTTTTTGATATACGGCCACCACAAATTTACCTAAAGGATTAAAGAAATAGAACCAAAATGGGCAAAAAGTAAAAGGTCGGAGCCGGATTAGATCAAATATTTATCAATCCAAATCCAATCCATTTATTAGAGAAATAAAAGGTTCAAATTTGGGCTCGACCTGTCTATTAAATTGGTAATCCGACCCAACCTGATAAAATTAGGTTGAATGATTTTTAAATGAGTCATGTTTCAACTATTGAATGAATCAAGTTAAATGAGTTAGGATTCTAAAATTAAACCAAGAAGTTTAATAAAAAGATTAAATCCAATTACTTGTTTATGATCCAGACTTGTTTTATACCAATCATGAACTAGTTTAAATCAGGTTGGTTGCATGTCAAGTTGGGTCATAAATTGCGATTCCTAAAACCTAGGCTATGGTTACGAAAAAGGCCAAGAACTCAAGCAGCTTAGGCCCAAAATAGATGAAATGAAAAGCATTATACAAGAACCCAATTAAAAGGGAGGAAATGGGTGTAACATATTCAAACCTCAGACAATGCCTTCCTAATTATTCGGTATAAGCACTTTTAGTTGGCGGCGAACCCAATATTATTCTTTATAAAATGCATGCAACCTCTCCCTTTATTGATTAATTGTACATAAAAGACTCCCTTTTATATATTTGCAAATCAAAACTTCTCTATCATAAAAATTTCCTAATAATACCCCAAGCTCATAGTTCAGTAGCAACATCAGCATCGTTGTAATCAACTATAAGCTTCTTGTTACCACCATTGCCAAAATTAAGATCTTACTTCTACCTCATATGGAGATGATGATCTCGAGGAGTAGGGTACTCACGAAAATCATAACATCCAAAGGATTCATTAAGGAGAAGGAGGGGAAGAAAATTTTGTTGTTGTTAATAAAAAGTTTTAATTAAAATCATAATTGATAATTTTTGTAATAGGGTGGATATTGATTTGTAAATATAAAAAGATGAGTCTTTTTAATTAACTATAAGAAAGAGATTATATGGAGATATTATTTTTTAAAAAATATGCATTTAAAGAATTTTACCACCAAGAAAGCACTCATCTCAACTCAAAGCCAGAAATAGAAATTAGGTTATATTGTCCTTCAAAAAGTCATAAACAGTTAGCCTAGCCATCGCATTAGGATCCACGAACACTACCTAAGCTCTAACCATATGTAGTGTCATGGGTGTCCCCCCTTGTAGGCTCCTATTGAGAAGAAAATGACCTTAGTCACCCCTTGTTTTTGCTTTACGTTTGGCCAAGTTATGCACATTATTTCTAGTAGCATGTGCAGATTACCTGTTCTCAGTTTGTATTGCCCAGATGCATTTTGATCTTTTGTTTTGGTTACTATGTGTCTATGGTGATTCCTAGAGTTTATAATGAAAGAGAAAGAGATGTAGCTTTTCTTTAAGATTTATCATAGTTATTCAGAGACCTGAAAAACATGGAACAAGCATATCAAAGAGGCCTGTTTTAAGATATACATAAATGAAATCTCCAAATCATTTTGGTGTATAATTGGATGTTGTTTACATAAAACAAGTCTATAATTGCATATCAAAGAGGTCAGTAAGCAGTCTTTGCATACATTTAACATTCACAGGCAACAGACACGCCCAAAATGACAGCAAACGGCAGTAAGTCATTCCGCTGACCTTCTACCAAATACAAATATATTCAGAATGCATATTTTGAATGGAGCTTGTGCAACAAGAAGAAACCATCACATTCTAAATCATCTAAACACTATAGCTGAAAAGATTCATGTCCACATGCATGTATTTTTCTACTCAAAAAATAAGCATGTATTTTTGCACTGTTAATCACATTTATGCTTCCATAGCAGCATAATGTAACAAGTAATTATTGCATTTATTCAGAACCTATCCATGTACTCCTGTGTCTGAATCATGATAAAAGGATGCGTCTGTAATTGGCTACTCCAACTTATCCATTTCTTTCTCCCATTTAAGTCCAAACATTTGACGGCCAAAGGGTACTATGAGATTGTAACGCAAGACCTGCAAATTTAACTCCATGAAATCTCCTGTAGAGCTTCACTCTGTTGTTTCAAACCAAAAAAACCAGGAATTTGCTTCATAGAATCACTCACCTTATCATTGATGCCGCGCATCTGTGCCTTGAGAGCCTCAGAATCCTCAAGCCATCCAGAATCTTCATCATTGGATCTTTTGGCCCAAGCTTTCTTCAAGGCTGACCTCCACTCTGCAATGCTCGAACGAATTTCCTTGTTTAATTCAACCCACTCAGGCGCACAACCATTTCTAGAAAGGATCCTATACAAGGTGTCTTCTGCAGGATCTGCATGAGGGTTTGCACTAAGGTCGAGAGGTTTCCCCTTTCCTGGCAGATTTTCAAAGTGGCCTTCTTCCATGGAGTGCCATATTCTTCGTTCCACAACATTAATTATGTCTGTTTCTGACCTGCCAAATATGCAAATATCATGAGTAAAGAGATTTTCAAGTTCAGATCAGATAGCCAAATCTTGCCAAAATAGTCTATTAATACAATGATTATGACATCATATAACTTGGCAAATCCCCACCATGAAAAAATATTAGGCCCAGATAATCTACAGAAGGAATGAAAGGCTATGTGCCTGGGCGGTGACTTTTCCCCTCTGGGGGAATTCTCATAAGTACAGTGGAGGTCAGTGGTGGGAGCTATTCGAGTTGTGTGCCATCCTAGCACTGCTCCAATGTACTTCTAGGTGGGACTGGGTGTTCAACTGTTTACCGCAATTTATTGACAAATATAACAATCAGGATCAACCAGTCAAACACCATAGATTTCCGAAGATCAGTTATCTACTTTTTTAGACAGCACTAAAAACAAAAGGCCATGATCCTTGATTAAAAATTGATCTTAAGCTCAGTTTCAAGTTTCTAATCCATGTCAAAATGTTAGCCAAATTGAATTGAATGAATTAGTTGAAGAGAATGATTACTCAATTTGATTATTCCATAAATAACAAAATGCTTCTTGCAAGCACACATGCACGCGCACACACAGAGGAGAAACATCATTAAGTATAATAATTATGCTGCATGGGAATATACAAAAGAGTCAGATTTTTGCATGTTCCAGAGAGCTGAATCCATCTTTTAAAAGGTCTTTAGTTAAAACAGAATGTTATTTAAAAGGTATACTTATGAACATATTGCAAAATAGTTACCAGATTTTATTTCTAAGTTCCCAAACATAGTTAAATGTTAAAGTCATCATTCTTTACATTCTAATTAACTTATTAAGATTTTCTGAGTTATGAACTACCAAGAGTCTGAAACAAGCACATAATTCAACTGAAGGAGATAAGTCCATTCATTATTTTATGAATGTACAAGATTTCTAACATAATGATTAACAGGAAAAAGAGAATAGTCTACTAGATTAACTCAGGAGATATCAATATACAAAATCTGACAGCTGATTTTGACATGTCGAACAATCGCTTCATTACGACCTTGTTCTGCAAACATACATGCACAGATTCATAAGCACAAACGATGATGAACGGATACACACAACAATTTTAATTCTATGCTGGTTCTTATCATGCTGATGAGAAAACTGCAGCATGACTCTTATATCAGGGTAATGCTAATCTGGCAATTAATAAAACAATTAGCCACTGACTTTAGATGTCTAAGGGACTTATCCATTCTTTTTTCCATGCACACTGGGTTTCCCAGATGATTGTGTATAAATGTACAGCAATGATCTGATCTGATGTTTCAAGCATTATAAAAGACAAGTGGAAAGACTATCGTTAACAAAATGATGAATTCTCTAGCATTGGTTAAGGAAGCTGTAGCAAATGACTTGATCTGTTAACTGAAGAATTTTGCCCTACTTTGTTTTGAAGCAGTTGATCCTGAGATGTCCGGTGATGTCATCATTCCTGTTACTGGAAGAGAAATATATATGGGCAACAAATTGATGGTTGCTAATGTATGTACGGTTCTGTGCATTAAAAATATATGGCTTAATTTGGCAGAAATTGGAAGCAAATATTTTCCTTTTATTTTTTGACATTCCAGTTAAGAAGCCAAACTTCCTACCCTACCAACATCACATCTGAGATTTTTCCTTAGCTTTTGGATTGTAATATTTATAAAGTTAGGTACAAGAGACAACATTGTCGCCACCATGGGTTGAACAGAATGCTTATGAGGAGCTTAGCAGTCAGGGCCATGGTATAATAAGCATGATGTGTCAAATGCTCGGACAGATATAGAACTATATCAATGGGTACTATTCAAGATAGTATATGCACACCAAAAGACTAATTTCTCATGCAGATATACTGGGTAGCTTTATTATGAAGAATAGAGATGTTGTTTACTACTAGAAAACTAATCTACATTCTTAGACACCGCACACTATTATTCCTCTCAGAAATGCAATAGTAAACATCAAGACAAAAATATTGGCATGGCTAGTAGAGAAGAGTTCCTAGCAGAGTTGGAGGGAAAACTTGTTGGTTAGAAAATTGGACAATTAATATGGGCAAGCAAAAGCCTATTCAACATATCATATTTTCTCAATTAATGGAGTGTCCATTGAAAGCAATTACTACACTAAAATGGGTCTTGACCTTGAATAACAATAGCAGTTCAACAAATCCAGCTTCTCCAACAATCTAAGATTGTGGTTACCCTCCTAACATGCAAGGAATAGTGGAAAAGGACAACAATGATGAAATTAAATGAGTATTTATTTTGCAAATAATTAAATGTCTACACTTTACACCAGTCCATATGTATTTAATGTAAGTGAGACAAAAACGAACTAATTCAACCTAATATGCTTGAGAAAGTGTATCAAAGTTTTGATGATTTCAAAAGAAAGAATGAGAGAAAGGGCATAAGGAATCACTTCGAAACTACACGTAGGCATGGAAAACAAGTGGCATGAAGTGGAGACAGATAATCTATCAAGAGAGGCACCATTTTCTAATAGACACTTTAATAGCCCTGAAGAGATGAGAGTAATCAATCATCAACTATAACCATATACATGGGGAGGCACATAAACAAGCAACATCAAAGATGAAAAGAAAAAAAAATGCTCTATCTTCGGCTGCATGGAATATCATAGGGGTACAAGAATTGATTCTTAAGTTCAAGAATGCTCTACATCTATTGATTCCAACATTTGGCTCACCAAACTTTTGGTTGTGACTATGATGCATATAACAAGGGCAATAAGTTGTTTATAATTTGACGATAGATAAGGTTCGATGTCATACTTCACTCTTGAAGTCTTCAAACAATCCAAAAAGACCACAACAAAGGGGTAGCGAGAGACGTAAGAGCAAATATTTAAACAAAATTAGAAGAAAAATATTGGTATCAGTACCAACAAAGCAGAATCAAGGGAAAATCTCACGCACTTCGAACCCACAGATTCTTCCAAAATGTCATGTCATCTTCTAAACCAGTTGGATCATCAATACGAAAGGAACGGAACCATTGATTAGCCTCATGAACGACAATTTTAGCTTCGGTTTTCAAAACAGAACTGCACAAAAGGCGGTATTTTTACGAAAATTTGATGGCAGAAAACCCCTCATTTTATGAGGGGTGAAATCATAATCCCTTTAAACTCCCTCATTCACCCGAAAATTTACGAGGAACCTTTTTTCAGACTATTATCAAATTAATATTTCAGGAGATTACGATGGAACGAGACTCATAAACCGATTCAATTTAAAATTTCACAAACAAGACATGGGTTAGATTTTAAAAATAGGAATTAAGAAAACCTACAAGCCAGCAAGCTATGCTAAAGAGAGGGAAGGGGGACCTGACGGCGTTGGCCCCGCCGCGGAGCTCGGGGGGAAGCTTCCGATCATTGACGGCGTCGACTACCGACGAGAGGCGGTGGGAGAGCTTCTTCTGGCGGGCACGGGAAGAAGAGGCGGCGCCGGTGGAGGAGGCTGAGCTGGTGGGAAAGACGGGGTCGTCGTCGATCCAGGAGGACGACCAGATGGGCCGGAGACCGGGTCTAAGGTGGGGGAGGAAGCCGACGAGCCGCCGTGCCGGAGGAGCTACGAGCGCTCCGGCCATGGAGGTGGAGCGCTGCAGAGGGCAGGCAACGGTGGCTTGAGAACCAGAATTCCCGAGACCTTGGAGTCGGTGGAGTGGGCACGTGGCCGCCTCCCGTGCCCGTCACAGCGTCCAGCAACGTTTGCCGGATAAGTTCACGCCACGTGGTAATATCAAATACCCGAACTTATAAAAAACAAAAAAGAAAATTACCCATGCACCCCTTCAACTTTCATGATTTGCACTTACATTCCAACATATTTAATTTCTTTCAATTAGATCCTAAAACTTAAGTTTGATTATAATGTACCTCATTCGTCCAGGATCTGTCAGCATTTGATTATCATATGATATAGCTTCAGACATTATATTTCATAGATACCTTTCCATCCTGAATTAGGAGAAAAGTTAGTTTTTGGAAAAGTTATAGCGGCACTCATCAACTTTTCACAATTTGCTATTACACCCCAAAGCTTCTAACTTCTTCGATTAGATTTCAATACCCTTCCAATCCTGTTCATCTTTCTACTGATTGAATTTTTCTAGACCTGATAGAGTGTGATGAAGATAGAGAGGAAGGAGAGCGCAAAATCTAACATTGATGAATCTCAAGCAGCAGATGGCAATGAAGGTATAGAACAAAATGAAATCAAGGAAAAAGATAAAGGCACAAAGAAGAGGTAGAAAAGCTTCCATTATTTTGGAAAGATATTTGTTGTTTTGGTATAATAAATATGTTCTAATTCCTAAGATAACGATAGATAGAAAGTTACAATATAAGCTACTTCATTATACCTACATTTCCACTACCATCCCTTCTTTTTATGCTAAAGTTCTATCGCACCACTATCATCAAGAAAAGGAGTCCTTATTTTGATCTCAACACCCATGTAACACGGATGTATAATAGTGAACAAGAAGGAAAAAAAGAAGTGTAAAACATCTAAAACTAATTAGAAAGGATTTTTTTCAAGAAAAAAACTTTTCATTACTTACCCTTCATCTTTTCTTTTGTCCTCACTACAACCCAAGTTGGAGGACAAAAAAATAAGAATCTTTCAAGTAGGGAAAAGAAAACTTTCCCTTGCCCTAGAGGGCCTAGATGACACATAAGGTTGGAACAAAATATAAAACTTTTGTCTAAAGGAATGAAAAAAGAAGTTGAGAAGAATCAAATTAGAGTAAAAACAAACGAAAGATACAACAGAAGCCTATAGGAGAAAAAAAAGGAGGATTTCGAAAGCTTCTCTCTTTCAACTTGAACCCATGATCAAGGATTGAAAGTATGAAGCTTGGTTTTTTTGTAGGAGGACTCAGAGAGGAAAAAGTTCCTTATGGTAGGTAGAAGAGAGTAAAATCTCTAAATTCTTATAGTTCTCAAATTGGTCCTCTTGCGAGGCTCGTCGAGGTTGAAGGGGGCAGCAGGAGGGTCGAGAAGGAGCAGACCGCGGCCATCGTGAGGGTTGCCATTAATGGCAAAAAGCAAGGTGAAGGGGCGAGGAGGAGGCATAGAGACATGCCCAAGCGAGGAGGAAAAGAGTTAGGGAGTGGGAGAGCGAGACAAATAGTGAAGAGGAGGGAGGTGGTGAAGAGGGTTCTAATGTCCTCGTTGCCAGTGGCGGCGCTGCAGCCTGAAAAGGAGAAACACGGCCACATCTCTTCTCCCATGAACTTCATTCCTAAAAGATATGCCTATGTTTTGGAAAATCATTTAATAAATTAAGAAATAGGATCTCCCTCGGGATAATTTAGTCATTTCATACATGTTGTTAATGATGTTAGAGTTCGAATGTGTGGTTGGACCACATTGCAACGAAAAAGTAAGTATTGGGGTCTAATTAAAAAAATTAGAAGTTTTAGGATGCAAGTAAAAATTACGAAAAATTGAAGGGTGCCGCTATAATTTCCTCCAAAAGAAACCAAATAGGATAATAACCCTACTAATGATGCAAACTTCTAGGTTGCCGCCAAATGATCCATATTTAGAAAACGTACATTACAATTTTGATTTCATCAGCCAAATGCAAATAAAGAAATCAGATATATCATTGGTCTACTAGAGCATGCATGGTATTAGACTTAACCTGGTTAGTTGTTTATAGGACTAAAAAATAAAAAATAGCGATAAAAGACAATAGTTTTAATTTGTTATTTTGGCATGAATCAAATGATTATCTTTTGGAAACAGAAGAATCAAATGATTGTCAATGACATGATTTTTTTAGTTCAAACTAATAGTGATGAATTTACCTGTAGCTCATAAAGAAGAGTTTGTAATATTAAAAAATTTTATAGATTTTGTAAAGTATTGCTTACCTTAATTTATGTTCTTATATATCTACAAGTTTTTTTTCACCTTTTTTTTCACAAGAATGGCATTTCTTAAATTTTTTAGATGTTTTTGCTACTCTATTCTGTAATTGTGCTTTGCATGCTCAACAAATATGTCTATTTAGTATTTAAAATATCTAAAATTGTGGAAGAAAAAATATGTACATATACTAGAAAAAATATTATGTTCAAGTATACAATTGGAGTGAATTTATTAAGGTCAAGGAAAAATTTTCTAAAAGCACGGGCTTTATAAAGAAAAAACATGATCACTACCTTGAAAAGATAACAAAGGTAGGCTATTATAATTTTTTTTAAAAAAAATTATCGGACAGTGATTGTATTATTTGCAAATTATAGATTCGTTGTTGATATTGGTTACCGAGAGGGAAACCACAAGATAATGCTAAATATGCTAAATTGTTCTATGGACCACAAGATCACTTAGATCCAAAGTTGATCGAGATGATCATTTAAGGCAGGACCATAATAAAAATTCTAGAAGGAAGAAAAAGGTAAAAGAGGAGGAAAAAATAAAATGCCTTAAAAGGATACCAAGTAAAAATTAAAGGCCAAAATGGGAAAAGAGCGCCAGAGAGGGGGGGGGGGGGGGCGAGGGGGGGGGGCGGTAAATAAAGTTCAAGAAAAAAAATTGAAAGAAAATCAGTGCAAGATAGGAGTCAAACCTGATGAAAATTCTAAAGAAAGAAAAGTAAAGGAGGTGAAAATAAAAAGTCCTAAAAAGAGATGCGGTAAAAATTTTAATAGATTGTGGCTGCTGGGATTCGAGCCCAGGTCTCTACGGCCACAACGTAGAATTCTTACCACTAAACTACAGCCACAAACGTGAAGGGGTGACAAGCATATTTTTATAAATATGAGCAAAGAAACACAGTTTTTCGATAGTAAAAGTTACACGCTAATCGGCAGCACAAAAAAAATTGATCAAAGTTTACATGATGAACAAGAAAAGGAAAACAAGAACCACATAGACTTGAGTAAATAAGAGAAAATTTCTAATTAGCTAATGAAATGCTCATAATAATTATAGTTGTCAAAACATACATATTCGAAATAAAATCGAGCAAGTTTCTCTATTTTAGTAAAAGGGAAAGAGAGCACCCTCCACCCACGTCATAGAGATAAAGAAAAGAAAACAAAGCCAACCATAACCGATCCATAGTCATCCAGTGGAAAAAGGAGCAGCAGAAAACTTTTGATCACTTACTCGCTCAAAAGAAAAACCAGCTGCTAAAAGACAGCAACCATAATATGGTCAGACAATGAGCCCCCATGTCTTGCAGCATCTACTACAACTTTTCTTTTTAAAAAAATGCACAGGTTTCTGCTCTTTCTCCCACATACACTAACATGTTTTATGAGCTACATTCTTTGTTACATAGCAACTCTTGAGTACAAGGGAAAACAAGAAAAACAGGTCAGATCACTCTTCGATCTGAGTATACAGCCAGTAGAAAAGTATACAGCATGGAGTAGACTGTACAATAAATATGCTGAAAATAGCTCATTGATGTCAAAGACTTCCTAGATGCCCAAACGAGGCAGAGAGCGTGTAAGCGTCGATGCAAATCAGTCCCAACCCATTAACATCTTTGTGACTCCCTCCACAATCTTGTTCCTTGATGCTGTAAGCTCAAGATCATCACCAAGGTGGATTCTGTAAACCTCCCATTCCCTATCAGCAGCAACATGCCTCCCAATCTCAGCCTGGATATCCAGATTCAGATTTTAGTTGAAATGGGGTATAGTGCTTTCATAACTTCAATTTAAATCAATTATTCTTAGCATAGGAATAGATCTGCAAGTAGAAGCTCTGAACTTAGAAGACTCGAGAGAAAAAAAAAAGTCAAATGTTACGGCAAAATATTTGCACAAAAAGTTTAATAAGAATGATACTGAACTAATAAATTAGCAATAATATATTTTCTCATTACAGTTTTTGAACATAAATGCAGTTTTTCATGAATAGATGGCAATCAAGAACAAGAGTTCATCATGACACGAACAGCAAAAAGGGCCAAAGACTAACCAAAAAGATGCATGTGCCGAGCATTTTGAGGGCAAGGGTGATATCATAGAAAACAAGAGGGCGACCCTTGCCAGATAATTCAACTGGATTTGCAACCAAAAGCTCTGTGTCAGGTCCACGGTTCACCACCATCACACGGAGTGGACAAGACAACTCCATTGTCAGGCGATCACACAATGCCTTCTGCTTATTTGGGTCAACAATTTTCTTTCCATCTATTTGCGTCACAAACAAATCTATTTCGCAGTTTTCATTATGAGATGCATAGAATCGCCCATAGGAAATCTGACAGGAACAAGTATTGGCATTTCAGTATCATACAGTAGGACAAAAATGAACAAGAAATTATCTGTTAACATGTAAACTTTTTTGTATAGGCAGATTGTGCATATGACTATTGTAAGGAAAATAATCAAATGACAGTTTTCAAATTATAAGTATGTTTGGTATAAAATAACAATGAATGGTAGCATAGCTGCAACATTTAAAATGGTCCTGTTGCTTGGCAGGTGTTCGTTGTATCACTATAACTGTAAAAAGTCTTTTTCATGATCAGATGACTTAGGCACCATTGAGAATAAGTTTCATTCTGTTAGGGCAGCAAAGGCATGATATCGTTCAAAAAACTACCAAATCAAGATTACTGGAAGTATAGGTTTACGACTCAATAGTAACTCATTTAGACAATAGCTGTACAACAATCCCTTATCACAATAATACAGTTTAGGTTTAAAAAACTACCAAATCAAGATTAATGTGTGCCCCCACTGTGGAGAAATTTGTTAGATAATTCCCAGTTGGATTTTGATGTTATTACCTGGATGTTGTAATCCTTCAGAGCTCGCATGATGTCATAAAGGAGGCTCTTGTGGTCATGACAATAAAGTTGAATAAGTGTATGAGCAGGGCTGAGAGTGTTATCCATTATGACTGAAGGATTGTTAGATGTTGGAAGAGAACCTGTGGATGGTTCATCTGGAAGCTCTAGGTTGAACATCTCCTCCATGACTGAATAGGGTAGAGAAGATGAAGCCAGCAAACATGCAGCAACCTCTGAACTAGCCACTTCAATGTCGCAACTAGTCATAAAATCCCCTAAAACAGCTTTCAATTGAGCACACGTCTCATCCCTTCTGCTCTTTGTATGAAGAAGTTCTCTGAAACAATGTGGAGATTGGAAGCACAAAGGCATAAGCTAATGTAAATGCATAAACATCAAGATAAGATCATTAATTACAAGGATCAAATCCAGAAAGCCGGAGAGATCCATGCCAACAGGATAGAATAAAGCAAGACCAAGAAAGAGGACATATACGCTACACTATATGTTGCACCAATTCATGTTTTAGGACTGGTGTCACAAATACTGGCATAAACGCAATTACATATATCAGATATGAGCCTAATGAAGATTTATTACAATAATGAGAAATTCAAAAGAAATAACAAACAGAAGAATACTTTAGTCCAAAAACACATAATAATCCAGGAGAAGCTTACTGCTTGTACACAAGGATCGTTGCATGTGCCAATATGACTTCAGGCAGAGTCAAGTGATTGAAAGTTCGCAAAACAAGGTACTTCTCTTTCTATATCATCATATACAAAGCGTAACAATAACCCCTATGCCTTGTATTATTCTCAAGTCCATACTTTCAGAAATTTAAACATACATCCTTAAACTACTTGAACATAAAGATAGAGTCCCAAAACAATTATAGCTATTTTTCATGACTATAACAGTTACAGTATAAGCTTCTAAAACCAGCTTACAAAGATGTAAAGCAGCACGCCTTCAAGGTCAATTTCCATAAGCAGTATGTTAATAGAAGAGTATCCACTTCCACTTACATGAGGAGAAACGATGAAAGAAATGGAAGTAGGTTTAATCATTTAAACTGCAATATGGGAATCTGCATATAGAAGCTTCCTTATTTCAAATAGCATTTAGAGCTTCCTTTCTTGTGGCACATGAATCTTGAGATTATCCCAGGGGGGGTGAATGGCCCATAAGTTGGTGAAAGACATATAGTAAGCATTTTAAAGAAAGCATATGAAAAAAGGTACTTCATCAGTAAGCAAAACACGATACTGTGTGCAACTTCACATCATTAAATTCAAGTAACAACTACCTAAAGTCGATTACCTTGCCCCTTGAAACAAGTTGAAGTATCGAAAAGAGTGATGGTGATCAGTATGCTATAGAACCTATTAATGGTGCACCATTAAACGTTTTACAGAAATAGATATTCGAATAAAACCTAATAAACTATTGCACAGTAACTCTGTGCGAATAATTATAATCCAACATGTGGAATTGAAACCCATTTTGCAAATATGTAATCCCTAAAGTAATTCTGAGCCTACATTCAAGCATATAGTCATGCTAACTGGTTAGGATGCAAAATGTGTTGGGCCATGTACTAGAGAGAGTTGTACCAAACACTTGCCCTCAGGATGAGTTATATGTCCCTGCACAAGCAGGCAGCCAGCTTCTTCCTCTCTTTTCTACCATTAAAGTGGACATGCATCATCATCATATACACCCAAGTGATACACCAACCCTTTTGCATGTAGAGGAGCTGGCGTTCCAGGTTCAATATGATGACCACTGATTTAAGTTAAATACTTCAATATGCACAGATATATAGCATTTTTTCATTGTGGATGAAACAGAATTCAAGGAAACAGTGATTTATCATATCTCTAAATCTTTAAGGATACAACACAAGGGTTTTCTGTAATTAAACATTTAGGATACAGCTCTTAAAACTTCCAAAATTTTAAGCAAAACAACAAAGTGATATTTGACACTAGCATTATAAGCATCAGATGGTTTTCTTGTTTAAGATAAATTTTGACACATAAGAAGAGAAAACAATAAAAAAAATTACGTATTATAGATAAAGAAAAACAAGAAGCTCGCATTGTAATGAACTAAAGAGTTAGAGGATTAAGTGCTACCTCGTGTCAGTGATAAAGAAGAGATCCATAACTTTCCCGTCTGGAGTGGTGGATACCTTAACCCTCCTGATTGTGAGCTCCAGCTCACACAGTACCTGCGTCACATCTGCCAAACCCCAAGACAAAATCATCTTAGATTTTGACCCATGAGATTTTTAACCTAAAAATCCAAACCATGTCCCAAAACTCTCAGCTGCTTCTAAAACAACTTAAAAGCTCTAAGAAGGGAAAAGTCCTTTTAACAAATTAAAAAAAAGTTTTGAGAGGGGGAGGGGGAGGGGGAGGGGGAGGGGGTGGAGGATCTCAAATCTGCAGATAAATAACTCAAACATGAACCACAGTAGAACTTCCATATGGTATTCTAAAAAGAAAATTATATAATGAAGTCCACAATATTTCAAAGAAATCTGTAAAAGCCTTGGCAGTGCCAGACCACCAATCTTGAAAACATCCAGATTTACACAATATAAGTGATTAAATAGATGAAATTATCGAAAAATGTCATTCATTATTTGTGAACTAGAATAAATTCCAAATAAATAGGAACCCTTAAATTCAAATCTCCAAAATATTGCCCCCCGTCCTCTTTCTCCCAGTTTTTCTTCCAAAATAAAGGGAAAAGGAGATTAAGAAACCACTTCATCCTACTAACCTATAAGGTTCCAAAATATATCAGGATCATAAAACAAGAACTTCAAAAATTCTATACAGAAAGAAGATTTACAAATCTTATAAATAAAATAATTTTTCAGATTCCACAAAAGATAAGATCCCATATTCCATGCCTGAAAGAAACTATTAGATTCCACATAAAAACAAAAAATTAACAGGAAAAATGACATGACAATTCCAAAAAACAAAAGAGGAACGAGAGGGGAAACAGGGAATCACCATGCAAGAGGCCCAATCGATCGTAGCACGAGAACTTGAGAAGAAAAACTTGAGACTGATGCTCTGTTTCCAGCTGCCCATGGTAGTAGCTATCCATCCCCAACAGCGACGACGCCACTGGGCAGGCCCCCAACAGCCTTTTCTTCAGCAGCCCCCACCTCGTCGCCTTCTTTCCCCTCTCCACCACCCAGAACAGTATGTAGCACCACTTCCCATCTGTGCTCATGTCTGGAAACCAGCACCCATTTCAGTTTCCTCGAAAGAATCGCACTAAAAATCGTACCTTTTTTTAAACCAGGACCGGCGAAAAAAACATAAATTTCAGATATTTGCAGAAGAATCACATCAATGATCGTTCCTTTCTTCATGGGAACGGCGAAATACAAGCCAAGATCGGACTTTTACTTACCCCCCCTGACAACGTTCAAGCCGAAGAGTAGGATCACGCGGCAGAGGTCGCAGCCGAGGCCGGTCTTGTCCGGGCAACTGATGGTGATAACGCTCGGCTCTCCGGGCCGCTCCGGCTGCCGGATGACCACCACCTCGTCGCTCGGTAGGCCCATCTCTCTCTCTCTCTCTCTCTTCCTTCTCTTCTTGACCTCTTTCCCTTTCTTCCCTTCTATATATATCAAACAAGTCTGCTTCTTGCTTTCCCCTTTCTACTATGGTTTAACGAGGGAGGAGAGGCTTCGGGAAAACAGAAGAGAGGATGGTGTTCTCGATTCCGGTGCCAAGGTTCCCAATTGGACTGGAATATCCATTAAAGAAAAAAACAGAGAGAGACGTAGATGCGAGCGAGATGAGAGGTGGCGGCGGATCCCTCATGCTACTCTCTAGTTCTTTGCCTCTCGTTTTGGAGCAGTTGGATATTTGTAACTGTTGAGATTTTTCTGCTTGATTTATTCTTATATTCCAAAAAGATTCGTGATGCCACCAAGGTGGTAGCCTAATGGTACTAGGCAGCAATTCTAACCATAAGGTACCAAGTTCGAATCGCTGCGGCGACGATTAAATTATGGACCGAAGCTCATTACTTTGGCCACTGCTTGGACTTGTGGTGTAGGACCGCTCTTGAACCGCTAGTTGCCGGGGTGGTGCCGGGTGTGATGTACTCGTACATGGGACTTGAGCCAGAGCTCAGAGGAGTAGCTGAGCCGGGCCTACGGATGGGGAGGATATGAGTAAAACCGGTCGGGGTGCCCAACACACGGCCATTTCTGCCCGCAGGGCGGGAGCCCAGTGGGGGCTGCTACGCGGGGGTGGGCTTGTCCCTTCCTCCCCCTACCCCTTTTTATTAGCAAAAAAAAAAAAAAAAAGATTCGTGATAACGTCACCCCAATTATGCCTGGGTTGGGCACCCCACACTTATTTTGACATTATTTGACCAGCAGGCTTATGCCATTTTTTTAAAAAAAAAAATTTAATTATTTTTGCATTTGATGCACAGGATTCATGCCAATAATTATAATTTTTTATATGTAATCCGGCACATTTTTTTAGCACTAATTAAAAAAATCAGAAATCGGACGGGGATAGAACTCCTAAGATTACCAAAGTCCATTATTATTGTAACTTTTAAAAAATAAAAACAATTACATACCTCAAAAGTGATCATTCTCAAAAAGACCGTTTGCATTCTTTTTCTTTCTCTTCCAACCTCTTCATCTATCCTCTTTTTTATCAAGCTGTTTATCACATCCGTAGTTTTTTTTTTAGTTCTTTTCTCCTCCTTCAAATGTCTCTCTTTTTTAGAATCTTTGCACCTAAAGATTCATGGAATCTAATGAATGATATGTACGAAATTTTTTATATTAAACAAATCTAGAAAACTGTATATCAATTTTGATGAATACTATGTTTTAAAAACTATGCATCGTTTTACCTAAGAGTATATATTGGCTTGCAGAATGATTAATTTGTAGGATGATAAACACTATGTTCTAGAAATTGTATATCGATTTATCTATATATGTGTATTGATTTGCTAAATAACTAATTTGTTTAGTGTTATTATTTGGCCATGCAGTATGTACTGCGATTTTTTTTCTTCTTTTGTATTTTTTAATAATGGGACTGATTATTCTGTTAGTAGAATAAGTTTATGATTTTTGAATTTTTCTTTTAAAATAGGTATCAGAGAAAATATAGCAAAATAAGAAGCTCGCCTTTTTTTTTTTTGGTGTTTGTCCTATATAATTTTTGTTAATCCCTGAATTGCATTTAAAGCTGTTTTTTTTTTGGCTCTTCAATAATTTAATTATATTTATGCTCCAAAACGCCCAGCTGCAAAAAAAAAAAAAAAAAAGAGAGAGAGACATAGAAAAGTCTTTCAACTAAAAAATAATAATATCTAAAGATTATTTAATTATTTATTTTCTTGTAGAAATAAATAAATTTTGTGAATTAATAAAAAAATTGCATATGAAAACAGTATCCTTGCTCGGTTGAGCGGCCCATATTTACTCCATTCCTACGTCAAAATGGCACCGTCCAGACACCTCCAAAATCTTCTAGATGTGACGAACGAAAACATGAGGTGAAAATAAAATAATTTCTGGATAAATCGTACAAAAAGGGGAGCTTCATGTGGGCTCGACCAGTTCAAAAGGTTGTAATCTAGACCGTCGATTTTTAAACCGAGGACTGTGGATCGTCTTCTCGGACGTCAGGACAGAGATCCACCTACTCGACGGTTCAAATTGATGAGCCATTAACTGATTGCGGACCGCTCCAACCACGGGAGGCATTAAATTGGACGGCTGCTATTTGTCGGGCCCACGGTATCTCCTTTGCGAGGATATTAGACGAGTCAAAGATTCCTATATATAATATATATATAATCGCGTGCCATTTGTCAATTGAAGCTTCAAGGAAAGTTCCTCGGATCACCATCACTTTTATGCTTTTTAATATTTCTTTTTTTAAGTTTTTATTGTTTCTTAAAATATGTTGTGATGTGAATTTAAATTTTTTAATATATCTGTTGCTGCTAATCTTTGGATTGCTGATATGGACTGCGAGATAATAAAAGGATCATTCACCAGAGTTTTGCTTTGTTCATGCCCTCCGATATTTATGTTGTGAGAGGGAGTGTTTGCATGGGAAGAAACGAGGAATCAAATAAGATAGTTTTGTTTTAATTGAGATTTAGTAGTTATTTTTTATGGAGAATCTCTGAATTTATTTATAGCTGAAAGATATGGAATTTCTGGAGATTGCATTCTGACAACCTAGAGTTGGTTGTAACCATTAGAAATTCTGTTGTAATTGTGTGAAATCCTATTAAAATCATCTGAAATCACGCTTGTAATAGCTTAAGATCGTATCAGAAATGTGGCAGCATGTGTTGTGATCGCCTAGGTGAGTAAGTGCCTAACTTTAATACTAGGTGTAGTGAGGGAAGTGCATTTTCGACCATTGTCCGAGCTAAGAGAGCTCTAGTTAGCTTAGTGCAGAGCTGAGTGGTTGTTTGGTCGAGCCAAAGAATTCAACCTTAGAGGTTGGTTGCTTATGATCTGCTTAGTTTGACTGTCTAGTTGGTGGGAGTGGACTCAGTCTGATCATATTAAAAAGATGTCGGGGCTACCATATCGGTGAGTCGGCCGAATCTGATTATACCACATCACCATACTTATTTTGATGACACAATGTTAATTTAGAACAAAATAACAACTCTATTGTAGAGATTCAGAGAAAACAGGAGAGCTGGACATGTCATCATGAACATGACTTGCGGTGGCCCTCAGTAGAATTTTTATCACATAGTGTTTTCAAACACGTGTGGCAAATGACATCAGCTGAGTGAGGAGGAAAAAGAAGCACCGGTAAACATCTGAGAGCACCAACCAAGGCGTCCCACTCCATTAATCTTTTTCTTATACCGACCAGAGCCAACTTTCTTTTAGTATTTAGGCTGTGCTTGGTCTGAAGATGAGATTGCATGGTTCTATAAGGTTCTAGTTCACGCCAAGCTTTGAACCAGCTAAGATGAATAATTTGATTGAGATTTGGGATGTCACGAGGCCTATCGACCAACATTTAGAGTCCAACTTTGGACCAAGATGCTATGAATTTTTTTTTTTTGTGTGTGACATCATTGCTTACCTAATACACCCACAGAGTTCTAGCCAACGAACTAGGCAAGTTAATTGCACTCATAATAATTCAGGTGTATGGTTCTACATTACAATTTACAGACAAACAAAAAGTGAAGGTCGATGACTAAAATATCTAAGTCACCTCAGTCCTAGATAAAAGATGGTGCTCTTTGAAGGTCATGCAACTAACACAATAGTTCGTAGCAAGAGAAGTTTTCTCCTGTCCTATTGCAAAATGTTTTGAGCCTTTATTCATGGTCCCCAAACCTAGTCTTGTTCGGGACAAAAAAATCGCCATCTACCAAGACACTGATCAACATATATAAATATATTTTTAAAAATATCTATTGATTATTTTAGCTTTTTTCTGAAAGGGAAACAAAGAATATTAATTGAAAGTAAAATTGTATTAAGAGCAGTGAATCACAGCCGCCATGCCTTACTTTCATGATGATCATGCAAAGCATATCGCTAGATTTCATATGACTTTTGGTCAATGTAGATGAACATAATTAATGTCATATACTGATAACTCTTTTTTTTTTTTTTAGTACAACGACGGCTCACACACGACGGATGTGGATGCGGTCAGCATACTGATAACTCTTCAACTTAAAATATATACCCTGCAAACAAGGTTGTTGATGAGCAAGAGCCATGGCCTGTCATGGAAGCTTATATCAGCGCTTATCAAATTTCTATACAGTCTGATTGCATCTTATATAATATAATTAAGTCAATGATCAAATTAATTGTAACAATTGCAAGGTAAGATAAGGATCAAAGCAAGAAGGGAAGGTGGTGTTGTTGCAACCACCAAAAGGGGCGGAGAATAGGACAGGCCTCGCATCCGAAGCGGTTAATGTTGCTTTCTTACCAAGTTCAAAGTAAGATTTATATATTAATGAGGCACATCTAAGGGGTCATATATTACGTAGTGCAAGGCTATGGAATCTTGGGCTCCATGTTGCTCTCCAGTTTCCACACTTGTTGCTTGGCCTAAGGGACCCACAAATACGGAGGCTTGGACGTGGACCATCACTTGTCTCCTGCCGATGAGCATACTTGGGAATCTTGCAATTGGGTATTATTTATTTTTTTCCTCATATTTTAATCATGTATACCTGCAAAGCCCAGAAAGATTACTTAGTGATGCTTTAAACAAATTAAATATATACAATTTTTTTTGTTGTTGTGCTTGCGATCCTTAATGCTGACCAAGATTGTCGATATTTATTTTGCATCGAAGATTTATTTATACAGCTAAGAAGGCCCGTGCTATCGATATCCATTCTGTATGATACATCTATTTCAGTATAAAAAAAGGTACATAATGAATTTGATTGGTACAAGCTTACACAATAGATGAGAATCGCTATTGTATCTTTGTAAGTTCGTAGCATAGAAATTTTGCATTGAAGATTTATTTATATGGTTAAGGTGTAATTCGATTATTTTTATGTAGATGGTTGGCTTCATATACGCCATTCATGCCATGCTTTTTACATGTATACATGCTATCTGCATAGGAGCCTTTGGTTGCTTGATTTGTATGCTGCACTAAAAATGTGAAATTTAAAATAAAATGGAGCCTATTAAGATAGGAGTACTAAAAATCTCCTACAATTGCTCTAGCCTATGAGATTTAGAATTGGTGTGGCTTAATGACAGGCACATTGATGTTACTACAGGTGATGAATGGTTTGGGCAACATCTAGTTCTTAGCTAGATTGCTGATGTTGGCTGTGCCTAGTAACAGAGGACTTCAGAGCCAGCTATATGCTCTCAAGAATAAGAGTCTTTGTATAATAATAATAATAAAAACAAAACAAAAAAGGTTCTATACATAGTGCATGATCTAAATTCACCATGCTACATAAAGTATGACCACCCATGTCCATTCATCAGAGGCCCACATATTAAGGGGAAGTGCAGTTAAATGGCATTGCATATATTAAGTGCATGCCCGGGTAGCGGTAGGTTTAGCCTTTTTACATAGGTTGGTTTTAAAAAATAAGACAGGACTTCTGTAAGGACCTGAGACAGTAGTCTGTCTTTCTGTTGACTGCCTGTCCATGGTGAACGTTGGATGCTAAGAAGGAAGGTTGTGATCCAAATGCTGGTGCCATAGTGGAGCTCCAACTAGAGGTAGATTGAATAATGTCCATCTCGATCTATTGTGTATCCAAATCTATCTGGATAGAGATGAATATTCGAGCCTCCAACTAATATCCGTATCTATATTCATATTTATCAAAGAAAATTGGATATGGACGTGAATAAACAACTACACAATCTGTATTTGAATATTTAGTTCTATTTATAGCTTCATTTAATGTGCTACTAATTGATTTATCATCGGTTTAGTAATATCTTTGATTCCATTGTTATAAAATATCATTATCTGATTTATATCTGTATTTATATTCATACTTTTACTATTTGATTTATATATGTATCTATTTAAAATAAATATTGATATGAATTTTTACATCTGATCAACATTAGTATCCATATCTGTATTCGTAAAATAAAATAAATATGGATATAAATATACTAGTATCCGATTGATGTCCAATCTGATTTCAACCCTAACTAATCTCACCAAACTTACTATATATCATATTTGGATATATTTGGATATAGATTTGGATATACTAATATCCAATCGATATTCAATCTTATTTTAACCTTAGCTTGGATAAAATTGGACCTCGCCAATTTGCCTTAACTAATCTCACCAAACTTACTATATATCATCAGGGATGGAGCATTGTTTTCTACCAAGATCCGCCTCAGATCTTCTTTGGCCGGAAGCGTGTGGACCTTAGTGATGGGCAGGGATTAGGTAATAGACTCTCACTATGAGAACGCGTGCTTTCGGATGTGACAATGGGTACTAAAATTTTCTCGAACATATTTGACATATGGTTAAAGATGATAGGCCACAATAACATTACAACGATCGCCACCATCTAAATAGTAGCCACTATATGACATTACTAAAAATTTTAATCAAAACTCATCCTGCCGATCGGTATCATACCATATCAGATGTACTATAATATATTGGTATTGAACCGATATGCAATTTTGTATGGTACTATATACCAACACTATAATAAAATAGTATTGATGTGGAGTTTGGCATCGAAATGACGAATCTTGATTTTATTATAAAAATAAAATTATTATTTAATTTTTTTACTATTTACCAGAGTTGTGTGCATGGATAAAGATCCCATTCAAAAAATAGAATTATAGATGCAGGAATAGGTTAGGACAGGATTTATACAACAAAGCTAAGAAAATAAACGGCCATAAGGTGGGGGAAGAAGCATACGAGGGGATATTTTTGGGGAACTAATTTTCTAGGTGTTCGACAAATGTTTTGTGGTTTGGGCAAATGGGATGACTTATAACCATGAGAGGCATGGAAACAACTGGTGTAGTTTCTGAACGGGAACCCATAGGGCAAAAGCATCTCAAACAATGCAAAATTGTAAAGGGCTTGAACTAGATTTAAAGAACCAGCTATTATAACTTATCATTATGATAGCAAACTTTATAAACCCATAATTGAAATATTCTGGACTTTGAAAGCATATGACAAATGAGTTAACATGACACTACATATAATGAATTTGTTTCATCAGTTGCTTGAATCTAATGTTATGAACATACAAGTCATGTAGAGAATAGTTACTTTGTAAAATTGTAGACCATAAAGATTATGTTTTAAGTTTACCAATAATATGGCAGTAGAACTAACAACATAGAGGATTATTTTCATTCACATCAAAGCACAATAAACCCATTGGAAAGATATAATCTATTATATCAATTGTCTTTTTTGTCCATTAAAGGTCTTTTTTTCATTGATATATATATATATATGATATAAAGAATGTCAAAAGTCCTCATCCTATCCCAAAAAGTCTCAGAGCAAAAGAAATTCAGAATGATCCTCACCATTAGATTAAAAGTCTAACTATTGATCTGAAGAGTAGAGAACAAAATAAATTAGTACTTGCCTGAATAATTGGACTGAAAATCTTATAAAATTCACGAGTTGAGCCAGTACAACAAACAAAATCATACCAGACCTATATTCATAAATATATAGTAAGACCTGTCTAGGATGAATTTACGTTGCACTTATTTAAAACAGATGGAATCTCTTTGTTTCTTCTTTTATGTGACCGTAGATGTACTGTTTTAGATGGTTACAGTAGAATGGGAATTCAGATGAATTGTCAGTATCTTTTTGCATGGACATACACGTACCTGAAAAGTATGAAGTTTTTTCTTTTGAAACATGAGGATGTTTGATATTCAGACATAAGAGAGTTCACAAAATAGTGCAAGTTAATCATGCTTTGTAGTTTCAATTGCTAACTTAATGTATACAATCACTATGCAACTATCTTCAAGTTTCCAAACATGAGAATGATTGGTCTTCCGATGTAAGAAAGTTTACACAATAGTGCAAGTTAATTATATTTTGTAGTTTAAATTGCTAACTTAAGGAATAGTATGCAACTATCTTCGAGTTTCTGCAGTGCATGCTCTAGTTTCAACCCAAATAAATTTTCTTTCACTACCTACTCATTTGACCTAACATTTCCCATGTTTTTTCTGTCCCAATCACAAACTTGTGACTTGGAGAACACATCTCCTAAAATATGTTTGGGCAAGGAATATAAAATCTTTAATCAAATTAAAAAAAAGAAACTGAAAAGTTTGTTGACACCACTTACACCCAAACGCCAACATTCTTCCCAAATCTATCTCCACAAAGTGAATATATATCATGCAGTCCATCATCTCAAGATCCATCCTTTACTTTTTACAATATGATTAGGTACAACCCTGTCGATATAAATTAATTAGGAAATTGCAATTCCATGGTTTCTATCCAATTCTGATACCACATGCAAACGTAGAATGATAGAACAAAAACATTCTGAAGTCCAATATCATTATTCATTCCATCAATTGTGGTCCTGAGCTGGTGTGTCATGTATTAAATCTATTCATATACAATTTTTCTCTTGACTTCCTCCAAAATAATTATCCCAATTATTAAAAATATATTCTGATTTTCTTTTTTCTTTGGAACTGCAAATTACAAAGTCCTTGAATGCATACAAGCAGAGGGTTTAGGTTGTATCTTTCGCATAAAAGAATGATTGATCTTCTTTCACGATGTTGACCATCGATCACACCCTATACAAAACTCAAACTCTCCAAACTCCATGCATTTGCTAGAACCTGCCATTGTCCCATCCAGTAATGGATTCATGTGAAGGAAGGTGAATCCTTCTACACCACCCCGGCTCACAAGTAGAAGCATTAGAGACTTAAATATTGCAAAAAAGAGGGGAGATCGAATCCTAAAGCTCTCAGCCAGATTAGCCCTAAAAGTTGTCGTCCAATCAGCTACACTAGTAGCTTCTCTATAAATATGAATAGCTTCAAATGATGCTAGGGAAGATCCAATTCTCCAAATGTCCATTAAGAGTAGGTGAGCTCCCTCAGTCTGATTGATATGCTGCCCAACCCAACTAACAATTGTGTTGGAGTTCTGTTCCAGCACAATATTAATGGTCTCCAAGATCTTAGTGGCATACACTAATCCTTCCCAATCTCTCCTCAGCTCCGGCAACATCATGCAAGTGGGTACCACCCATCACAAGTAAACAAGAGTTTTAGATTCTCTAATCATTAGTTCCATCATTAAAGTTAATCTTGAGGAAGTATATGAAGTAAATCGAAGTGCAGATGCTGCTTGGGTGAATGCCTTCGTACCTGGGGCTAATCATGATGTTATCGAAGGCAGGACCATTCCTTGCTTTTCAAGTATGACAAGCAATGGGACCCTTGAGGGCGTGCCATGTGCCACCTTCCAAAGAAACGCTGCCACCATCCGGCTTTGTGCCAATAAAATTTGTGCAAATAAGAACTGTTACACGCGGGGGAGGTTTCACCTTCATCGTTGTAGCCCGCGGACATGGCGGGTGCCATAAGAGATGGCGCCTACCAGGTGTTTGATGAAATGGCGCACCTGATCAATCCGTCAAAAGACAAGGATGATGCCTTCCCCTGACATCACAGCTAATCTTCAGATGATCCGAGATGACGATCGCCTGAAAAGCACCCCGAGTTGGTCTATAGATAAATATCTTCTGAGCGATGATGGATATAAAGAAGAATAAAGCGGTCCCCCCAGCTTTCCAAAAGATGGTACCATTAAATTCAAGGAAAATGTTGTGAGGAGTCCAGTCCAGGAGGCACACATCCAACTACTATTCTCTCTGTGAGGTCCCGTGGGGTTCATGCTGGCGAGCATCAACCCTCGCTGAAGAGATTTTTGTTAACTCTTTTTCTCGGTGATTACTGGGATGATACATGTTATGATCTTGAAGAATTTGTCACAGAATTCCTGATCCAAGAGGGAGTTAAAAATGATAATACCTAGTGAAATTTATGACCTGCTTTAATCTTAATTCTGCTATTCTTTTGTTCTCACTTCTTTTCATAGGCTCATCCTTGAAGTCCTGCATTTTGATAAACTCAACTGACAAACGAAAAAAGATAACAATTTTGTAGGGAACAAAGGAAATCTAATAATTGGGCAACGGCGTCCACAACAATGATGTTAAGATCTTGACGAATGGACCACAGATACTTGCCTCTTAATAAACCATGCATCCAAACATCAAGTTATGCCAAGTTTAATTTGATTTTCATTGGAAGAGTTGTTATTGTGATACGTGCGAGTCTCGAAGCCTCCTATTCTTAATTCGCTTGCATAATGTTGCCAATCTAGATAATATCAATATTCTAAGTTGGTACTAATTTTGCTTCCTCAACGTGCGTACAGAGTCTTTCTTGGGCTGCACCCTAGGGAGTTAGCAACGTACACTATATATGGGTAGTCTACTCAAACTACTCATGTATAGAACCATCGACTTATAACTTGCACTGAACTATTGCTTGCAGGTGCCATCTATGGTGCAACCGGAGAGGGTTGTTTCTTTTGTGCATAAGCAGGATTCCTCTCCCTTCATGCAAATCCACCATTGGATCACCCACGGGACAAATCTCAAAACACTCCAAACTCTATTATTCATTAGCCTGCCCAGATTTGCTGGTTGATAATCCAACGGTTGATTCGTGTGAAGGATGAAAAATTCTTATTCAACTCCTGTATCTAAATAAGTTTAGATCGTCCTGTAGACTCAACCTTAAAAATATGAAATTTTGCTTAAAAGAGCCACCTGCACAACATATGGGAATTAGATATGTTGATGGGAGAAATATTGGACACCTTGATTTCGAACAAGACCAACTTCGACCTCAGACGATTCTGGCTCCGGTCGAGGAGCCGACTGCCCGAAGTAAACGACTTCGGCCCCAGCCGAAAATCTGACTTTGGCCCTGATCGAGGAGCTCATCGGCTTGTGTCAATAAGGACTGACAATCCTAACAACCGACAGCTCGGCAGCCCGCAGTCGCGGCGACACCACAATCTGCGTCCAACCAGCATCGCACGCCGCCCACATAGATTGACTTCACATCGCGCGCGGCTGTATCACCGGTCGTTTCCTAACCATCAATGCATGCCACGTTAGCCCAGGTAACGACAATCCGGCTATCCTATATAAAGGGGTGTCCTGCGGGACCTCAGATAGGATATTCGTTTCACACAGAGTACTACACTCTGCTAAAATTTCTCCTTTCCACACTGTTGTCTTTCGACGCCACCATCAGCCTGCTCAACTTGCTTACAGCCGACCTCACGGTCGTTCGAACTGAACTCCAACCTCGGTCTGGATTTGGCGGCAATAGTTGGCGTTAGAGGAAGGGCCTTATCCCAGCTACATTGATATCTAACGAAGGAAGAGACAACCAGTATAAGATCACGAGGAGCCCACGATGCATCACACGCCTCGCAATGTTGTGCTCTGACCTCTCGAGGCTTGTTGTTGAGGTTGAAACCTACCCTGTCGGAACAACTCGCTGCGCTTGTGGGCAACGAGCAATTCGACCTGCTAATTCAATAGGTCCAGGCACTGATCGCGGTGATCCAGGATTGGCAGTAGGCAACGGCACGACTGGAGCCGGTCCAGCATAAGTCGGCCAGCCCAACCACCACTCTCAATTACCGATGCACCACATGTGCCTCATCAGTTACCACTCTCAACACCAAGATTCATGGTGGTCTCGCTAAAGCCAGCATGCCCGGCAGAACAATCTCCGTCGGGATGGAAAACGACTTACTCCAAACCCTCATTTCGACAGAGACTCCATCCAGAGCCTCTTGCTTGTTCGCCTAGTAGTGCTCCTGCCCCAACTGGACACTGACCTCGATAGGAGAATCAAGGAGATGGGCAAATAGATTCAGGCCTTCAAAAGATAGGCTCTGAGGCTGAACAACGACCTCGACTTTTCCTCGAAGCCCCTATTTATCAGACAGATCATGAAGGAACCGATCCTGCCTTGGTTCAAAATGCCTCAAGTGGAGCTATACAACGGCACTACCGATCTCTTGGACCACCTGGAGAGCTTCAAAGCTTTCATAATGTTGTATGGAACCACCGACATCATGCTTTGCAAGACCTTCCCTGCAATCCTTCACAAGGCGGCTCGGTTTGGTTCTTAGGGCTTCGGTCAGAGTCCATCCACTTCTTCGAGCAGCTCGCCCGCCTCTTCGCAACACACTTCGTCTCCAGCAGAAGACTGCGTCCTGACTCGAATGCGCCGCTTGACATCAAGTAGAGGAAGAAAGAGTCCCTTAGGGACTATATCAGCCGCTTCAATGCAGCAACGCTAGGTGTCCACGACCTGCATCAGTCGGTCGCGATGTCAACGATGAAGAGCGGTCTATAACCGTCGCACTTCCTCTTCTTCTTGGAGTAGTGCTTCCCTGCTGACTTCTCCGAGATTCTGGCACAAGCAAACAAGTATATCAATGCGGAGGAGGCCATGGTCTTCTATCGTAGTCTGCTGGCGGGAAACCTCCCTGAGGAGGCAAGAGGGGGCGCGAGGAGTGTCTCACCTCGGTGCGAGAAGGGCTCACGATGACCCATGAGCCCTTATCGAAAGTTCAAGAGGTACACCTCTATCACTGTCTTTAGGATCCAGATCCTCAGAAAGATCGAAGGCCAAGACTAGAAGAAGTACTGTTGTTTTTACCGGGACTGCGACCATGACACTGAATAGTGCATCCAGCTCAAGGATGAAATCGAGGCACTCATTCGACGCGGGTGGCTCGACTGGTATGTGCGTGCTCAGCGAGACCGAGAAGCGCCCACTTTGACCTCTGATTCGTTGCCCCCATAGCCAATTGACAATCGCTCGACCGCAGGAGTCATCAACACCATCACTGGCGGTCCCAACGAGGCCCCAAGCAGCTCGGGCGCGCGAGCTCCACTTGAGGAAGACCGAAGCGTCCCACTCGGAGAGCTCGAGAGGCCGACCCCGAACTGGGAAGGCCCGTACTTGGTAACTGAAGTAGTACGACCAAGGATATACTGGCTGGAGCACCTCGACGGTGCTCCGATCCCATGGACGTGGAACTCCAACAATCTCCGCGTTTGTTATCAATAAGACCCATTGTAATCCAAACTTATTTTTAATAAAATTCTCTTGTTGAATTTGTCTTTTAAATCGGACTATGACAACCGTATTCGACCTGGGGCACCCAGGGATGCCTAGGCCCCAATAAAGGAGACACCCTAGGGACGCCTAGGGCCTTCTTAAACCGTGCTAGCTTGGGATCCTTCTAAGAGTGAAACTCCAGAGATGAAGAAGATCGAGTCCACTTAGAATTTCTCTAGGACCTTAGTCTAGAGATGCCTCTAGGACCGTAGTCTAGAGATGATAAGACCAACACCCGCGCCAAAGGCCTGCGTGCCAACCGACCTCTTCAAGTAGAAAACGGCCCAAGCAGGAGACCGGCCCCTACGCCGAAGGCTTGGTGTGCCAACCGACCTCTTCAAGTCAAAAATAGCCCAAATAGGAGACCACCTCCCGCATCGAAAGCTTGGTGTGTCAACTGACCTCTTAAGATTGAAAACGACCCAGGCAAAAGACCAACCCCTGTGCCGAAGGCTTAGTATGTCAATCGACCTTTTCAGGTCAAAAATAACTCAAGCAGAAGACCAAGTCCCGCATTGAAGGCTTAGTATGCCAATCAACCTTTTCAGGTCGAAAACTCCGCAAGCAAAAGATGTTATCCCCTCCTCCCCTCTTTCTGCGCTAAAGGTTCAAGCACTAACAGAAGGGTCCACCCTTATATAGGGGTGCAAATGACCTCGATCAGAATGTCAGTTTAACTATTTGAGTCGATTGAGCCACGCGTTCTTCTTAGAAAGCCCACCAATCTCCTCTTGCCATGTAGGACTGAAAGGAGCTGGTGAATTCAGTGCTCCTTGCATTGAATGATGGTCCCCATTTCATGCACTTATTTAATGAGTTCTTTCGTCCGTCAACTATTGATCACTACGGTTCAGTTTTCTATCAAACGTATCAACGTATACTGTCAGCTCGTAGAGCTCGAACTACTCTAATCCTTATCCACAGTCCGCCCATCAATTTACCTGACTACTTCACAAATAAGATGTCCGATGAAAAGAAATGGATCGACGTCGGCACGCAAGGGTAATAATCTTTATGTCACATCACACAATTCCCATCCGCGTCCCGTTTCCTTCCTTGTGACCCAACAGATGGAAGGGACAAACCAACGAAACATCTCCCACAGTTCCCATCCCATCTCACGATCACATCCCCCGTCCCTCTCCCGTTTCCAGAGCCACTATCCAGACTTTCCACTATTTATTTCACCACATACAATTAAAGCGAGGCAATAGTTACACAAGGCACACAATATCTAGGCTCTGATAAGGGTAGAAAAGGGCAGGCAGGCAGGCAGGCCTCAGCCTCTAGTATTTGACAGAAAAAATGCAGTGGGCAAGGATCCTCCCCTAAAATACTTTTAGAGATAGACAACCCCATACTCCATAGAGGAGTGAAGCGTATCAGGAAACAAGTAGATCAGTTCCAGCACTCAGGCGTCAAGGAATGGTCCCTCTTGGGATCCAGGCAGTAGTTGTAGATCATGTAATGCTTCTGGACCCAGCGCATGGCCATGGACTGCTGGGAGCTGAGCCCGACGCCGAATGGCGAGGAGCGCACTGGGCGGCAGCTGGGCGAGACGTAGGCCGAGCACCCATGGGCGACGAACCTCGTGAACCTCGCGACGAATGGCTGATAGCGGTAGTCGGCTTTGTATTTGCCGTCATCAGTTGCCCATGACGATGCGTCCCAGATGGAGCCATACAGCCACATCGCCCGGAGAGGAAATATGTGCGCACTCTTTCTCGGGTATCGGCGTATTGGTACATCGTCTACATAGAATCTGTCATGATCTAATATTAGTCTCAACCCTTCACTAATAATTTCTAAATTTTTTTTTTTGTACACTGTTAGCTTACATTAGTCTCGTGTGAGCACTGCTTAGTGAGTCAAGGGACAAAATACTCCATAGAGATGGAGGAATAGATACAAAGTGAGTCTAAAAAATTTGTTCAGCATGATCAGTAGCAAAAGAGGCGATTCAGTCAGCAGCTCTATTCTCCTTCCATAACACATTTCTATGTTCAAAAACCTTTTTTTTTTTTTTGTTGTTGTTGTTGTATGAGTTGAAGGTTGTTAGCAGGTTAAACATAACATATTCCCTTCCTTATTGTACGCATCTCCTTGCACGAACTATACCTTAACAAGGCTCGGTCCATTCAGTAAAACATCTAGGCCTTCTTTATTACCGATATCTATCCTGTGCACGGCCTTTGCACATCTTGCCAGTATTCATGAACACAGACAGAGTTGTTATGTTCCGCAGAAAGCATAAATTTATGTTCAACAGTGGCTTCGATCAAAACGTCCACTTCTTGGCCAATTACTGAATGCATTCGTTTTTCTCGATTTTGTTACATGTAATAATAAAAAGAGATATCAATTGGCCAACAAATGGAGTTTGGATCAAAGCTGCTGCTGAAGGTGAATCAATAAATCTAGTAACATTAAAAAAAACGTAAAATTAGTTCCAGTAAAAGCCATGCCAATGTTGTGCGGATGCGGTGGAATACATTCGATGGCTTCTCCTTGGATTGTTACGGCAATTAAGTTGGCTTCTTTGCTTCCCATATTATCAAGTTAGATCTAGCTATCCTTGCATCATTCTTAAGCCCAATAGTGAAGATGAACTCCAATAAATTGTGATGCTTACATGATCTCTCTAGGACTCCAGAGTATGGCATAGTTGTGAAATCCAGCGGTTGGGTCGAACCACAGATGAAACTTCATCTCCCTACCGATGATCCTTCCATCTCCGCTCCCTCTGATGTACACATTAGTCTGCAGGGTGTATGGCTCCCCTGGTGTCGTCCCTAGGAACTCGACATCGACCTCGTCATGGAACCCAGGGTGTGCTTCATTGTTCGAAAGCTAGAATACCACGGCACAACAAGAGAAGTGTTGAATTATAGCGACAATTGCATCGATGTCTATATTAATCACTAATCATAAAAAAAAAAAAAAAACTTTATAGATCTATGCTGAAACACAGAGATAGTCACACATGTAATGAGTTTAAGGTTCCTCACATAGAAGGCAGTGATGACTCCTGCAGTGTAGCCAGCCTGGAGCTTGATTGAAGCGCTAAAATATCCACTATGAAATGGGCGATTGGACTTGAATCCACTTCCTGATTTTAGTGAACATAAGAACTAAGATCATGAGAAATTAACAACAGATAGAGTGAAGTCCTAGAAATAGACTATGTGCTCAGGAAAAAAGGTTCGTAGAAATAGACCCGAGTTCCTATCAAGCCATATTGTCACTGAGGACTGGTCTCCGGAGACGTACTGATGCTCAGGACCCCAAAGGTTGTTAAACCCATGATAAAACCTCAGGGGGCTCAACCCGTGGCTTGGATGGTATCCAGGGGAGGGCTGAGCATTGCTCCAATGTAGCAAGAGGAGAAGAAGTGATGGGAGAAGGAGAGCCATAAAGAGTAGGAAATTGGGAAGGAAGAATGGCGAACGAGAGTGGCTCTGCCTGATGCTCCAATGAGGATAGAGTGTGGCTTTACAGAGAGCACAAATAGGAAGATTTCAGGGTCCTACCACCAGAAGACTGGTAAGAAGGGGAATGATGTGAGGCTATAGTTGGAGACAAAATATGAGGGACTGGGTAGAAATGAAGTAAAGGAGGCAATAAGATCCAAGTCTCCTAGAGGAAGAACTTGGAGAAGTTTGGTGAGCAATGTGGTAAAGAGCGAGGACTGGTGCTCCCAACTCCCCATCATCTCTAGTTTCAACCTATCTGGCCATTTATGATGCCCTGCGGCAAAAGGAAAGGGATGCCAGAGAGGAGGGCCATGGGTGGATGGGTGCTAATTGTGTGCGAGTACTCCACATTGGGTTGCCAGCTTGCGGTGAAGTCCTCCAAATTATATGGGACATTTCAGTCCAATCATTAGGGCTTGGCTTGCTGGCTTTTTTTTTCTTCTTTTTTAATTAAGGACGTATGATATAGTGTCGGTACGAATACATTAAAAAAAAAAAAGTCAAAAAATAACAAGTTTCAAAGCGCATCGGATAACCCCTCTTCTCCATCTAAAAAGTATCTCTAAAATAGTTGGCCACATAAGAGACTACCTAATTTACTATTAGGTTAGCTTCTCATACGCTTCCTCTTTGCACCATATTTATCTTGTGTGGGCCAGGATCTACGACGGTGAGTAGATCCGGGCATCAGTCCAATTTTAACTAGCCTTTGAGTTTTTTTGCCTCAAAAAACTAGCCTTGGCGAATGGCACCAAATTGGGCAGTGGTCCAATCTCAAGTCTCAATCGAGCTCCATGTCTCGTGCTTATTGTACTGCTGATTGTTTGTTGTCTCTACCATCTTAGATGGCTCGGAGGCATGCAGTGGGACACTATTAATTATTTCAAATAAGTTATAGGAGAATTACCTTTGTTAAAAACATTTGGTGAGAACCTACTAAGATTTAAATCAAGCAGTGTGGCTATTGGACTAATTGCTTAGTTTTCCATTAGTCAGTGTGATTAGACTTCAGTATTTGTGTCAATGCTTGATGCTTGCATAATATTCATGGATCGCTGAACCAGTGTCATGCTTGTAAGAATATGACAATGTGTTTTATGTTTGATACAACCACATTTCTTCCAATGAGGCATGCTATTTTTCTTATATGCGCTTTCCCATGTGTTTATATATGTGCATTTGTTTAGGTTACAACAGCAATAAAGGAAACAACCAATAGAGCACCCCTGCTAGGAGATGTGAGAGTACACATGCATGAATGAGAAGTTATTCATTGGACTAGGTCCACCAGGGGTGGATCGGTCTAACCACAAAGCGATGCGCATGTATATGGTTGAAAAAGAAATAGAAGGGGAAGGGAGCAATATAGGCATATCACTTTGTGGTTGGACTGGTACACTGCTGAGCTGGTGAACTTAGTCCAACTAATAATTTCATTGAATCGTTTAATCATATACAAGTAGCCAAATAAAGTTTTGGTCTCATTTTCACTATGTAGGACTTATGCTAAAACTATTTTGAGCCAACTTTCTATTGGCGTGGATGAACAAGAACCAAAGTTTATCGTCGTGGTATCGAGTCCGTATCGGTATCATCTTATTGTAATGTCAGTATGCGGTGTAGTATGGTAAGATTCAGTATACAGAATATTGGTACGGTTCGGTACCACATATCGGTACGATACAATATGTTTGATACGGTACGGTATCGATCGGTATGGTAAATCTTGGTGGTAATTTAAAACCGTAAGAGTTTTTTGCTAGGCAGCTCCATTGATGAGAAGTGGTGACAACTAATGTTGGACAGTGAATTTGCGTTCCTTATGCGCAAGGTCGTGTTGTTTTCATGGACTACTTGCTTGGAGTAACTTCGGGGTTTGTGTGGAGCTATGCATGCATACTTGGCCCGGACCCATGTCACATATGTGAATTAGGGACAAATTGTGGTCTCTTGGTTACATGGTTGAGGAATAACTAACATAAAGAGGAAACGAGGACGTTGTGCTTAGAGCCTAAAGCCATGGGGAAACACATCATGAAGTGCAAGATTTTCAAGGTAAAGTTAAAAGATTTTCCAGCAGAAAAGATTTGCAATTCCAAAATGCCTGATCCCATTTTGGTTCTTGGCTTCGCTACTACTTAGACCAGCTAAACCTAATAAGTTGAACAATTGTTATTAGCTATTATGTTTTGAAATTTACTCAAGTCGGACATAGTTTTATGTGATTCTCAAATATGAGTCCAATGCATGTTTGACCATTTGATCGTCTGATGTAATGTCAGCACAACATTGTTCTCTTGGATAGCACTGGATGTTCCGCAACTGCACAACTTATAAAGCTCTATCGAACAACGTGATGTATGTCGTAGGATGGTTCCAATATCTAACATGCATCTAATTTTTCAATCTATCATTCAAGGAACAGAAAGTTTGACTGTCCAAGAAGGAGGAGCTCAATTGGTCTTTTCTCCATGATTGGGTGGATCTTTCTCCCAATTGGTCTGCACAGGATGAAGGCGAATATAGCGCTTGGGAGAAGCACCAAAAATAGAAAACAACGTCTTTTACCTAATCATGTCAAGCTATATTTGCGCATATTTCAAGTGAACATCAAGTTTCCCATGATGAAGTGCATCTTTCTCCACAAATCTTCGTACATGGGATGTGGAATGGAGCCGTGGAAACAAGCATCAAATAGTGGGAAGCAGCATCGTTTATGAGGGAGCAACTAGGCAACGGTCCTGGTTGGTTCAAATGGCACGTTACCTGATCATGTCAGGGTACCATCACCCCAAGACAAGGATTTCCTGTGAGGACAGAGAAGAGAAGTTCTGAGTGGTCCTGTTTGGCTACCTGGGGCCAGCAATCCATGAGCCTAGAAAAGACCCCTCACACTAACGTCGAAGGTGTAGATTGGGCTCATTTAGTTCACGAAAATATTTTTTTTCTAAAAATATGATTCCTAAAAAGTAGATTTCTAGAAAAATAATACCTAAAAAAGTATTTTTGGTAGGTTTGACTGATCATGAAAAAATGACAGATTTACAGAGTACTTATGTTTGGTTGACCATCTACTTTTCTAAGAAAGTTATGTGTAATTCCTATTATACTCTTAATAAAAATTAGGTCTTTAATGTCTCTTTAATGCTGAAGGACCTTTTTGGAAAAAAATAAAAATAGAGTGATTCCTGGCTCATGGGAAAGTAATTTTTCTATGTTTCTCGTGGAAAAGATTTTCCCATGAAATGTGGGAATCATATTTCCATGGGAATACAACTTTTCCGTCTCTCTTCTTTAAAAACTCCAACCAAACAAGAGGCATCTCATTACTTTTCCGTTGACCACAGTTTCCCCCTTTCTTTTCCTGCGAACCAAACGAGCCCTTAGTGTTGACGGGCATCCTAAGTTTTTGGGGCAGTTCAGGTGAGGCTGGGGTTGCATCTTTGGCGCAAAAGCATGGTAGATTGTGTCTCTGTGTGTGTGTGTGTTTTTTTTCGCGATGTCGACCATTGTATTGCACCTCACATGGATCTCAAAGCATTTCATTTTTTTCATTAATCCATCTATACATATTTTGATGTGATCATTGTGTGATCCAACAGTAGATTTGCATAAAGAAAGATGAATATTTCTTTTGTGTGAAAGATACAATCTCTATCCTTGCAAAGGCAAAGGTGAATTGGGTCTCTATAAACCATTTCACAAATGAGTAGAAGTGGTAATGGATAGACGAGGTGAGGTTCAGATTAGATTGAGATACAAATATCTTAGAAAAATTATCAATGCAAACTCAACTTGCTAAGTAATTAGATCAAGAGTCAAAATTCGAATTAAACCATTGGAACAAACAAACTATACGACGCAACACTTAAGAAAGCTGATCAAGTTAGGTCAAATATGCAATGAGATGCTTACCTGATTTGACATGAATAAATGAATTGTAAGCAGGTGGACCTGACTTAGTCTAATTATTAAACAGTCCAAATACATCAAATGAGTCACCCCTAAGTTTAACCACAGTCCATTTAATGAATAGATTTTGTTGGATGAGTCTATTCATCGAAACCCCTTCATGTCAAATTCAAACTTACTCATCATGGTTCAAGTTTCTTGTCAAGTTGGCAAGTCGATCATGAATTGCCGCCTCTAGTCGTAATCTAACAAAATTGTTTTATTTATAAAAATATATTTTTTACTTAAACGTGCTAATAGAGAATGTGGATATGAATTTATTAGCCTATGGAGTTTTTCTCTCTTTTTTCGTAATAGGATGCCCACATTGATAGGCATATTTCGTTTTCAAATCATACTCTTGTCAAACATTTAACCCTACATCTTAAATGATTCGGATATGCATTACGCTCCAGTGACATGATGGATCATTGGTTTTGGAGCTATGACAAGATTATATTGGAAACTTACTGATATATTAGGTAGGACAAGTCGAATTATAATATGTAACACGGAAATTCTAGATTTGTAGGTTAATTAAGTTGTGTACAGGTAAAAGATCATTCATATTTGTTAAGCTGAAGGTTAAGCAATGTTAACTGGCTTGTAGCTTGGGTCAGGTGTATGGGCCATTGCCATACACCATTACAGTAAATCATTGTTCAATCTCAGTAAATATTTTACAATACCTCTACATGTCCAAATGATAAAAAAGCCCTCTTTATAACATTTTCTTATGATCAGGAGGGATCACCAGACCCACTGCTGATTATTCTGGCCATTTCGCATAGATTTGGATAGGATTCTAAGGCAAAATCTGCCTTATGATGCTCGATTATGAACCCAACTTTTGGAAGGCAAAGCTCTCGATGATTTAGCATCTCCTTTTACCATGTCAAATACCAAAGCAAAGCTCTCGATGATTTAGCATCTCCTTTTACCATGTCAAATACCAAAGCAAAGCTCTCGATGAGTACTAAGAAGATGCCTCTACCTTCAAAGGGTTTGGCTCACATAACAATTGAAGGTATACAATAATGTTTGAGCTTTGAAATGGATTGGTCAAAATAAAAAAAAAAAATTCAAAAAAAAATTTGTAGGGCATAACTTTAATCTAGAAAAAATTAGACAACGCCGTTGAAGACAAAATTGAGGTTGGAGCAAAAATCTTATTACAAGGAAATACTAGCTCTTTATGATTATTTTTTTTATTCATGACTATTTTGAGGAAGTCGTGACCTATTCTAGAAGAGAACTCTGACTTTAATTTTGTAAGGGCGGACCTAAACTAGATATTATAATCAAATTTATTTATTGAATTAGTGAAACAAAGGGGATTCATGACCCAACTTTCATTATTTTTTTGTTTTCTGTTATTAAATTCTAAGAAATTCGAGTCAACTAGGTTGAAAGAAACTTTTCTTCTCCAAATCGAATCGGCTTGGGTTGAAGCTGTGATATATGACAATTGGCCTACCATTTGAGTACTGATTCATTTATAGCAAATTTGCAAACCAACTACCAAAGTAGACTTGAACATGATGGATCCAATGCAATCATGAAGGAAGTTAAGGTCATAATGTGGGAATTCTTTATCATCTACCTGTACAAATGTTTTTTTTTTTCTGAGAACATGCATTTGTAGCGATGGTGATAGTCCTGGTTTAGACCTGTTTATCATCACTCGACCCAACTTGGACCTAACTTATGCAACCTAACCGATAAGATTCATGGCTTGGGTGCAGGCCATCCATCCCTGACCACCTAACGATTGGGCCTGTTTCAAGTAAAGATTCTTAACCTCTTAGATCACGAGGATATAGACACAAGCTATTCTTAATATATAATAAAATTTCAGAAAATAATATAAACTATTAGATATTAATTCAATTGTTCATAACCGAATAGAGATAGAGACACAGAAGGGTTAGAGTCTCCACAATCAAAAGCCCAAATCAATCCAAGAAATTGTAAAATGAAAACCCTAATTCATCTATCGGAAGTCCAAAGATGAATGGATTTAGACTATGTTAGAAAGTCTATTGGGTGTCTCTATGTAAGAGAGGTCCTCTTAAGGTCTAGATGATTCAATTGATAGTTTAATGGTGCTTGATCATTACATATCAAGGCAGTGGAAGGGTGAATAGGACAAGGATCCTTCATTTCTTAATATGATCCTTCTATTTTTTATACAGTTAAATCCAGAGCCCTATTAACTATCAGATTAATTTCACAGTTAAAAGAGATTCTCTCTTTTACAATACTCACCTCCAAGTATGGTACTAAAGAAGGTATGAACGGTTTTATTTCAAAACCATAGTTATTATTATAGTACCACTACCCCATATTACCATACTTACAACCACTCGAAAGAGGTTCTTTTGGACATATTTTATAGTCGCCCCTCCACCTTTACGCCATCTCTTTTCTCTCAATTTTGCTGGTTGTACTCATGCTGGAGGGTGATTAGGACAAGGATAGTTCATTTCTTAATATGGTCCTCGCTTATTTTTATACAGTTAAATCCAGAGCCCTATTAACTATCAGATTAATTCATAGTTAAAAGAGATTCTCGCTCTCACAATACTCACCTCCAAGCATGGTACTAAAGAAGGTATGAACCGTTTTATTTCAAAACCATAGTTATTATTACACTACCGCTACCCCGTATTATCGTACTTAAAACCACTCAGAAGAAATTCTTCGGACATATTTTATAGCTGCCCCTCCACTCTTACGCCATCTCCTTTCTCTCGACTCTGCTGGTTGTATTTATACTGAAATAATGTGAACAACCATTGTACCAAAAAAAAAAAAATCTAAAATTGATACCGCGGAAAATCCTCCACAACACTACAGTGTGCAATACAACTGGGAGTGCCGACAATAATAGTCAATCAATTGTACGAAACTTTTTCAAAAAAATAGCAAGAGCCGGTAAATAATTTTATTTTTAATTTTAATCATCATCATTATTACTAACAAAATAAATTAAAATATGAATACCACAAATATAAAGTACTTTATGGATACGTCTATGGTTCTTGGTTCAGATTTCATCTTTGCAGAAATGTTACAATCTTTTTGCCAATGAGACGTACTATAATTAACTTAAATTTTAATAAAATACATTTTAGATAATTAATTTTATATAATAAAGAGGATTAAAACATGCAAGCGCGAACAAATGTATGGTACTGGATAGCCTCAGCATGGCGGCCCAACGTTTGAATGAAGGATGATTTGATTGGCCAAAAGTGGATCGGCGCCTACTGTTTGAAGTTTGGGCCCCCAAAGACGAAGGTTCGGGTTGTATCTTTTGGGCGAATGAATGCTTGATGTTGTCTCGCGACGTTGGCCGTTAGGATCGCGCCCCGCAAATATCTCAAAGCATTCCGAAGGGCGATCCAATGGCGTAGCCGCGCGGAGGAAGGTGAATCCTTCTTTCCCACGAAAGATAAAATCAGATGAAAACTAAAAAAAACGAGAGAGAGAGAGAGAGAGAGAGAACAAATTGGCAAGATAATTGGTTTTTCCCAATATGAACTTCAATGGTTGTGTAGATACAGATGGAGTTCAAAAGATGCTGGTTTTATAGAGACATTGATTTTAGGCTCTATAATACTTTTATTTTTTAAGCTGAGCTAAGAGCTACTTGAAAAGAGATTACTCATGTACAAGTTATTTTGAGAGACCTGAAAAGAGATTTGATGATTTTTATTCAAAAAGAAAAGATTTGATGACTGTGATTAGATGGATTCAGAGCCACGTCTGGATAGCGATGAGCATCTGCTGTTATAGAATATTTTGAGGAATTGTGTTGCTTCTTAAGTTACCTATGTTTGTCAAAAGACGAATAATGCAGCTGATCGAGTGGTCTTATATGTTTTGCAGCATTTTGGCGGCTAGTTTTGTGACAGCTATGAGTTGGCTTCACTCTCTCTTCATTTTATTTTAATTTTTTATTTTTTTTTTGAACGCAGTCATACTAAACGGTACATTGTATCCGGCTGAAAAAAGAAAGAAAGAAAGAAAGAAAGAAAGAAAGAGAAAGAAAGAAGGCAATCCGCCGTCCTAATATAAAATCCATTTTATCCGGTCTCCGCCGCCTCCTCCGCACCTAAAATCGAACTCCCCCACAACCCACACCAAGAACACCGGCTCCCTCCCCCTACCCTACTCCGGTATCTCTCCACGAATCCTCCACCGAAGGTATGGAAACACCCTTCGTGCTTGCTTTTCTTGCAGGAATCTCTTGTTTCATTCTAACTCCCAAGTTTTCGATCTGGTGATAGCCTTCTCTGGGTTATCGATTCTGTTGGATGATGAATTTGGTTTGATTGATGTGCTTTTTGGCCTTTTTTCTTGATCATTTGATGCTTATTTATGGTTGCATTGGTAGATGTGATTCCTACAGTGAAATGAGTGCTCTTTTTTTCGATTTTGGATTCCGATCTGATTTAATTGAAGTAGTTCTTAGAGACATGATCATCTGGGTAAAATCCGTTTCGTTGTTCCCGAAACTGTCTGCACGACAATGCCAAGTGGTGGTAGAGTTTGAAAGCGAATAGGAAAAAAAAGGAGAAAGAAAAATCGGGAATTGGTTTTGTGTACGGGTTCCTCTAGCGGGGTTAAACTATGGTGTTCAAACTTTCACTTGTAGTGGTCCATGTAGTTAGATTAGGATCGATAATGGAGTTTGAGGTCAAGAATGTCAGGTTGTGATTATAAATGGAAGTATATATAAAAACAGAGCATGCTTTATGCAGTTTTCTGCATTTTTTGTTCCTGTTCCTTTCTTTTCTTTTTGTTTCTTTTCTTTTTTTCTGATGCATTAACTTGACTTGATAATCTTAAAAATGGTCAAAAAGCCTTTGTTTCCATGTGAAAGGAAACATAGCTTCTTCAAGTAAAGCAAGTTATTTCTAGAGTAACATTGGGCCACATCTTGCTATTGTTACGGCAATTGCAGGTAATTAGGTGAAAGGTAATTATACATTTAGCGTCTGTTTGGATGCTCGAACTCAATATTCAGGGATATATCATGCATCAGAGCAGAATTTAAAGTCAAGAATGAAGATGGAGAGAAGAGATGGGGGGGGGGGGGGGGGGGGGGGGGCATGGGGGGATCAAATTGAAGCATCCATGCCAATTTTGGGGAAAATTTGATTGATCTGAGAGGTGATTTATCTTAACCAACCCCCCCCCCCCCCCCCCCCCCCCCCCCAAAAAAAAAAAAAAGCCCAAAGGAAAGAAAAAAGAAAAATCAGAATTTGCAATTCAGAGGTTCCCTGATTGCTTAAACTTCCTCACTTTTTTTGCCTCTTTCTAAAAGGAACCTTCAGTGGCCCGGACAGCTAAGCTGTGAATAATTAGCCTGGGCATCCAAACAGCCCCTTACTAAATGGTCAAGTCATGCACAGTTTCAATTTTTATAAAAGACTAATATAGTACATATTACAACATTGCAACTATATTTTTTCATTTCATGCAATGATTTTCATTTAATAAATATAATTCCTGAAAGGTGATCTATGGTAGTTTCTGTGTTCTCGTTATAAAGGTACATAGATCTTGTTCCAACATGCAGTTGTTGTTGGGCTTAATGAGCTAAAGGATAATATATTATTGCCAGTTTAGAAAATGGATTTAGGATCAACTTTCATCGTAACAAATTATCACATAATGGTTACTTCTGTCATGCTGGAGAACATCCCATTCATTCTTACATTACTTGGAAGGAGGAATCATGTTGAATTTATTTAAAATGTCAAGTTGTAATTCAAGAAAGTCATGGATTGAGATATAAGTAACTCACTATGGATTGAGAAAGTACAGGCAGTTTCTTATGCTTTAAATGCACACTTAATCAAGTTGATACAATTTTCGTTTGGTAAAGTGTTGATACAGCTTTCTTGGGGGTAGTCTTGGAAAGCTTCCATACTAGAGGTAGTTGTAACCCAAGTACATGGCAGCAAGTCATATTGCTTTTGAAGAGCTAAAAGTTCCCACTCAGGCAATTTTGTTTTGCAAAAGGTGGATAAGATAGTACTCTTAAGGGGGGGTGTGGTTGGATGCCCAAATAACCTATGCTTTGGATAAGGTCCTTATCAGAATTTCATATGAGGAGATAGAAACCGTAGAGGAAGAATCATTGAGATTGAAAGCTCTCCTAAGCACACAATTCCTTCAAAAGATTGGGACTACTTATTCCATCTAAAAGGTGATCTACCATATCTGGCTCCTTCAGGAATTTTTAGATCCTAAGGTTTCTGTATTTTAAAAAAAAAAATTCTTTGTTCCCATCGCAAATATTTTTCTCCAACTATATAAAGAATATTCATTGAATAGCCTGTGTGAGCATCCAAACAGACCCTAAATGTTTTTGTTGTGAACTGTGGCAAGATGTAAGACATGTGAGCATAAAATGCCCAATGCAACTGAATACAACAATTGAAGGAACAATAATGACGGTGATAGCAGAAACTAATAAATAAAATTTCAATCTAGCAACTGCCAGGGAGCCTGTCTCTGGTTAACTCCATAATTCACCTTGATATGTAATGAAAGTATAGGCTATCCGACATAATATGATCCTTGATACATAAAGTACAAGGTAAACGCGCTGATGTGAATGTTAATCATAAAAATAAACTGCCTTCTGCTATCTATTTGGGGTTGGTTTTGTGTCTCGTACTTATGAAATAATTCTAATCCAAGTCTAAGACTTGCAAAGTGCAAAATGTCATGAAATCCACTACCCCCATTTAAGTTGATTTTGGCACTTCTGTTTGATCTTTTAATAGTTTTGGATATTTTAAATCAATGTTATCCCCCTCTTTAAGGAGTAATCTCTGGCTTATGCTGTATGTGGCCAAAGAGTTCAAATTGGCTCCTTTTTATGCTGTTATTAGTACTACCCTTAACCTTGTTATAAGCTACTAATTTTGATTTCTGTTCTTCTGAGTTTTATCAGGACTTAGCTTTGTGCATGCAGTGCTCTTATTATGCTCATGAGTTAGTTTTGCTGGGTGACATTCTTATATTTGTAAAGCTGGTTTATTGGCTATTTTGTAACCTTTTCATTTAAGCTTTTATGATTGCATACTACTTACAGATTGCATCTCTGTGGCATCCACCTTCTTTAATTTAGTTATCCTTTCTGATCCTTAATGGGTGTAAACATTTGCTTAAGAAGTTAAGAAACTATAAGAAGAGTTTGGGACTTTGATGCTGACATTGGTGAACAAGAAGATGACATTGGGACTTTGGTACTGATTCGAAGTGAGAAGCTCATTCCATGTACTGCTACTTGACCTGTTACGCAGGCTTACTGTGTGATGTTAGATGGATAGTCCACCGGGTTTATATGGGGTAGGTGCTTATTGTCACAAAGCTGCTTTCACACACACACCCTTTCTTCCTTTTTAAAGCAATTCTCTTGTGCTTATGCTTGTCTGTTTGTGCATGTCCTGTTGTTTCATAGATATTAAAATTGTAATGAGATTTTAGTGTATGTACTCATTCTACCAACCGCACCAGCTCAATTTTGTCAATCATTATACAGAACAGTTGTTGTTTGGGAGGTCTAGCCAAAAGCGAATCAACAGACAGAGCATTGAACGTCCATCAAGAGTGGAACTTAGGCTGCTCATCAATCTATAGAAAAAGGTTATGGTCATCAAGTCCAGACAAAATGGAAAATAATACCAGCAATTTTCACTCCCCTGAAGCGCATCTGTCTTCAAGTCCTGCTTCTGTAGGTGAAGAAAAGAGATTTTCAGAGGAAAATGGGAATAACTCTTCATTTATCAACCAAGGTCAGTTTTTATTGAAATGTGATATAGATTTTGAGCATGATACATTATAAATTATTGCATATAACTCTAATGCTTCACTACTTTGTGCTACACACCATATAATTTAAGTTCCAAGACATCCTAAAGGAATGCCCATTCATCTTGTTGGATCAGTCTATTGATTCATAATTTACTTTCTTTTAGCTTTTACATTATTTAGTTTAATCCTCAATTGATTTATAATTATAGTTTCAATTTAATCCTACACATGGTAGCCACCTCTTTAATGTTGCTTCTTACATAATCATATCCTTGGCTGTTCTTCTTTAGAGAATCTATATCAAGGCTTTATAAGGATGGAAATGAAGAGCCTGTAGTTGCTCAAAAGTTCTCTTGCTATGCACATCTTTCACCTTTATCCATGATAGATTGACTTGACCATGGTTTTGTAACACCCGTAAAATGAATTTAAAAAATAAACTCTGGCCGGTCCTCCAGGTTTGGATAAACCCACAAGGGTGAAAAGGGGAATGAAGACATATTTACATGTTTGAATTGATTGATTTAAACTGATTGTTAAAATCTAAGCAGGAAGCAGATTACCAAATTTTTCATTGCTTGTCTATAGATTATGAAGAATTAGCAAGACTTCAATTTCCTAAAATTTTCATTGGCAAGTCCATTAAAAATTTCTATAACTTATGTGAAATATAGAGTACACAAGAAATATTAAGAGGGAAAAAATTAATTTAAATCATGTAGCAATCATGAGTTTAGCGGACAGTCTTCTTCCTTGGGTCCTACATTGGTTTCAGTATGTTTACATTGGTAGAAAGTTTTAACTTTGTCGGCCATTTGCTATCCATTTCTATTTTATTCCTGTACTTTGGTTTAAAAGTACAAAATGCTTTTGTGACAAATGTTAAGGGAATTTGCTTATTTTGTTGTGTAGCTTCTATAGCCTGGAATGAGATGAGAAGGGAATGGGTTGGAGACCGGTCAAAACATTCCCATAGAAGATCAAGAGAACCTGTAATAAGGTAAGGTACCTTATTTGAATATCGGTTGCATTCATATTCTGTTCTTTCAGTAACTAGATTGGTACTTATGGCTTGCCTTGTAATTCAATTCCTTCGATTGAGCCAACAATATAAGCTTTTTTGCTTCTATTATTTTGTAATAATTAAAGCATTATTTATTTTTCTTCCCACCTGCTTCCTGTCGGTTGATAGAACTCCCCTACATGCCTTAATTTTATAACCTTCTTTGGTATGTTAGTATCTTCTTATGTTGTGTTAGCATCATCTGTTATTCTGTTGCTATTCTGCAAATATCTTGTAGGCCTACAGTCTTACTTCTGGCCAAAGTCACAGTATATCTGTTTATAAAATCTACATATATTTGTATTTATATGTGTATGTGTATTCTGAAAGGATAAAACTTAATATATATTATGTCATCTCTTATGGTGCATGGATCACATTAAAATTTATTACTGAACTTGTTTAATTTGTCTTAAGAGGCTGATGAAATGCTTTAAGGAAGTACATCGTTTCTTAAGCTCAATATAGTGCAAGGTCTCCCCATTTATTAATAATAATAATACAAAGTTGCCTTATTCCAAGGTTTAAGTTACATGCTTCTTTTTTCTCCATGCATCCTACTAAGAGCTGCATATGCTGTCAATTCCAGTGTGGAGCTAAGGATACTATGAATAATTTGCTGTTGGTTTCTAGTTGTTTCTTTTTTTTCTAGGAAGCACAGCACGTTTCATTTGTATTTGGGGTCAAAATGCATAATGCACTGGACTTTCAAGCATTCTTGCTGTTTAACTTGAAAGCATACAGGTTTGAAATATGTCCTAAAAAAGAGAGCTCTTTTTCATAAAAGTCACTAATTATTGATATAACTATTTGTATATAGCATTATCAATATTCAGAATATGATAGCGTATTTGAGATCATTCAACATAATAAAAAAGAATTACAAATTGTTAATGAATCCTTTCATCTTGGATGATATGAAAGTATGTTCGTTGATTTACTCCAAAGTAACATACTTTCATAAATTTATTAAGCGACTAAATTTCTTCACAAGAAATGATAAACCTTTTGATGAATCCTAACTTCTTTGCCATAGTGTTTGTTGTTGGCACTAAGAACTAAGCCCACAGGGTACCTCTTAACTTGGAAGGGTGGGTGAGAGCATTCTTGCTGGTGGTTCCCGCCGGTCAGTGCCAAGTGATGTTCTCTATCCAAGTGTTACTGCACTTACAAGGTTCCATTGTGTATTAAGTATTCTTGTCCATGCCAGACAGTAACGCAAATTATAAAATAGTAAATCCATGGCCTCATCAAAAATAAAATGGAAAATCATGGGGTTTCTGTGCAATATAAGATTACCAGAAAAACATGCAGCGAGTCCTCATTTTCCTATAAAAAATGATTTCTGTTCCTATTTTCTTATATTTCTATATAGGTGTTCAAAGATGTTGAATAGTTGGGAAAAAGCTTCTTGCTGGTTGTTATGGTCTCATACAATTCATGCATAAGTCATTGGCAGTGATCCTAAGAAAGATCTTATCTGTTACCATTTATTTAATTTCTTTGTTGGCTAATTCAGTGCGAACTTAAATTTCCCTTCTAGCTGGTGCACCACGTACGAGGACTTACTGTCAGTCGGTCAACCTTTTCCTCAGCCAATCCCATTATCTGTAAGTGATGGCACTTGTATTTTATATTTATGCAGCTTTTCCATTTTGAATTTGGAGGTGCTTTGGTGTTGGAAATGTATCCTTTTTTGACTGTATGCATGATAATTTATCACTTCGAGCAACTATGCAGGAAATGGTAGATTTTTTAGTGGATATCTGGTATGAAGAAGGGCTCTATGATTAGATGAGGAATCTCTACATGGCAGTGTGGTGATCGCTGTTGCTATTCTTTATAGGCCTATAATCACCAGCTTGCAGCTCTTTTAGCATCATGACAAGAATCTACTTTGTTTTTTAAAATGTCAAGAACAAAAACAATGTTCGATATTAGATTTCTCTCTGACAGTTAAAGAAAGGCATTATTAGATATACTCAATTACAATTGTGATGCAAGGACCTTGTTAAGTAAGGTAAAAGATTTCGCTTGGGAAAGTCTGGGAAGCTTGCTATATGAGTTTTAGAAGAAACCTATTATAGTATTGAAGATAAATCTCTTGAATGGAAGTAATATTTCAGAGGCCTAGAATTCCTGTCATTGCATGTGGGAAGCAAAATGTTACTCCTCCAAGGATGTGTCGAGCTAATTTTATGCGTCATCTGTTGATCATCCATCAGAACTTAGGATTGTTTTGCCCATAATTTCGATTTCTGAATACCAGCCCCGTTTGTGGAACAGTCCAGCAATGTTTCGCCAAAAAGAGGGGGATCAATGGCAGGTGGAATCTGTTGACAAAGACTATTTATTTTCTATCATGTGGTGATGAAGAAAAAGGATGCCGTTTGGATTGTTTTATTTGATCCTCCTAGTATACACTAGTAGTTAGTGGAAGTCTTTGAGTAATCATATAATCCTGTTTATGGTGTATGATTTAGTAGAGTTAAGGATTACTAGGTTGCAAAAGAACCAAGCTGTTTCAAAACAGCTCAGGGTAGTCTTTACTAATAGGCTATTGAGTTAGTCAAATGAAAGATTAAAGCATGATTCATAAATGATAGGCTTGTTCATAGACGAAGCTTAAAACATGATTTGTAAATAATGTTAGAACTATTACCTAGAAATTGCTATTTTGTTATTATAGAACTGGGTTATAAAAGAATAACCTACTAAAATAAATTTAGAAGATTGAAAAAATTTTGCCTAGATCGAAGCGTAATGCACACTGCTCTAAGAATGTGATTTGCCTCGTATATGCGGGTCTGCAGATATCTCATCTTCCAGGTGCAACAATCCAGCTCAGCCTGATCCTCCTCTAACAAGCATAATTGCTAGGAGACTTTATCCGATTGATTCTTTCAAATGCCTAGAAAAAAATAGAAGAATCAAAAAAAAAAGAAAAGAAGTATTTTCTGTCTCAATCACTCTTAGGAAGCAAAGGAAACAGAGAAAATAAAGTGGAGAGTGGATTGAGTAATTTAAGATGCTGGACGTAAAGCCTACCTATAAACTCTGTCAGATGACTAAGAAGACATGATGGTTTTCAAAGATACGTAATATTTCGTAAACATTGCATCTTATTGGAAACCAAAGTTTTCTTTCAAAGAGTCGCAATTCTTCTAAAAAAAATGTAGGGAAAAAAATTAAATCATTTAAACCAACTAAAATTTAGAAGATACGAAAAAATTTAAATCTTTTTAAAATTAAAATCTCAATAAATAAAACTAGGAATTAATATGCAGTAGGTTTGTTCAAGCATGTCCAATAAGTTAAAATGAGTTTTAATACCTTTCCATATGACAATTTCACAAGAATTGTGCATCCTAACTTGGCTAATATTCTGCCCCGGAAGTTGTGACGGAGACTAGGGTATTGTCAGTAGGAGCATGGTTTCAAAACACCGTCAACTGGTACTGTGAATGAGTCGGATTAACTCATGACCCAACTTGTTTAGGCATAGCCTGATCTAATTTTTCGGTTCCGTGACTGGGTTTAAAATATGATCCATATTTTGGGTCTAAAGAGAAGAGAGAGATCTACTGTTCAAAAGAAAAATCCCCGCTTCCAAAGGAAGATCCAACTATTTCTCGTACATTCCCCGTCTTCGATCATACACCCTTCTCGCCACCTCCTCTTCACCCATCTCTCTCTCTCTCTCTCTTTCCCTTCCTCTCTCAAACACACACGTAGAGATAAAGAGAAGAAAGAAAAAGAAGTTACTCCCAGAGCGCTGATAAGGCTCACAAAGATGGGGGAATTGACACCAGAGATGGAGAGGATGTTCAAGCGCTTTGACACCAACGGCGACGGGAAGATCTCATTGGCCGAGCTTGGGGAAGCCCTCCGCACCCTCGGCTCCACCTCCGCTGATGACGTCCATCGCATGATGGCGGAGATCGACGCCGATGGTGATGGCTACATCGACTTCAGCGAGTTCTCCGCCTTCTGCCGCGCCAACCCTGGCCTTATGAAGGACGTCGCTAAGGTGTTCTAGGCTCGTTCCATTCTTAATTTCTTCTCTCTTTCTTTTGTTTTTTCTTTCTTTCTTCTTCTTTTTTTTTTTTTCCTTTTGAGAGTTTTCTTATACCTTGTTTCCGTTGAGAAGTCTTTGTGGCCTTCCACGTTGCCATGCATATTTTATTGTGTAATGACGATTCATGGAGCTTATTAGCTTAATGTGCACCGTCATGAAAATTCGTGATAAAACATTCGAAAATGTGGTTTGCTTTACAGTATCTATCTCGACTAAGCGTGGATTTTGACTGATTTGAAATCGTTTCAACGGCAGAAAAGAGTAGGCTAGTTTAGAATTATAGGAAAAGGAGTAAAACCCTTCGTCCCCTCCCCACATAAGCAACAGATTTTATTTGATTTAATTCAATTGTTTTATTTTATTTTATTTTTGCTAAAAACGGTATTTTATATGGTTCTAACGTGAGTACATCCTGCCAAGTCAAATGAAAGTAAAAGATACAAACAAGGGGATATAACTGTTGTTGTCGTTCAGATGAACTTCTCGGAGTGCCAGGTTACAAATGAAGTGATTTGCCTCCCGAAACACATGTGCTGTCTGGAGGGAAGCAAACTCTCGGGCCAGTTTACGGGCTTGCGGATCAGTTGGTGGCCATCTTTATACCTATCCACTCTCTGAATCTAGTCAATCACCATAGAGAAATCTCCTTTGAAGCATACCTTATCGGTATCGAGTTCGTGCCTCGCATAAGAGATGTCTTTTCAGGCTGCCCGTAACTCCGCTCCAACAATAGTCAGACCTGGAGTGCGCCGACCTCCAGCTACAATCAGTCTGCCAAAACGGTCTTTAATTATAAAGCCCATACCTTCCAAAGCATCATCCACCGATATACCACCGTCAAACCAAGGGTGGGGGCCTACCATGCCCAATGTGATTTCGTCTCCGGAAGTTGTTCAAATCGTGCTTACCTATGACGCGTACTAGATCTAGGAATGGGCTGGATGATCAAGGAATCTGCGGTACATGTAATTATCCAGCACAAGATGCGACCGATCCCTCGGGAAGGATAAAAAAAGAAATGAGAGAAAGCTTAAAAATCTGTATTTTTGGAATAAATAAAAATATTAATGGCATCTGTTCGCGTGCACTACACCTGTCAAAATCCAGCGATCAATGTATAGAGGTCCAACGATCCAGTCCTCGGCCCAGCGTTTAAAAAGTCGCTGAGGTACGGGCCAAAAGGACGGGTGGGCTTCGGTCTATCATGATAGAAATGAGACAGAGCCATGGCGCTGGGCTTTGGGCCAGAGCTAGTGGATTTAAGTGGCCCAGTCCGAAACACGTTTAGTGGGCTGCAAGCCGATTCAAGGCCCAGCTGTTCCAGAGCGTAACAAGTAATTTGCTACAATGTTGTCACAGCATAGGAATTGTAGTCCTAATCAATATTCGTGATCGATAAATTAAAAGTAATTCTTTTGAGGAAACAAAGAAGATACTTCATCAGGATTCCACAGTCACATGTTTGCCGAAATAATAGTACTCGAAATAGAGTTGAATTTCTTTTAAAAAAATATTGCATTATGTGCTATTTAAATGGCCAAACAAGGAATTCAGATGATTAGTGGCAGATCTAAACTCATATATTATTTTTTTATTTTCCTTTTTTTAATGAAGAAAAGAATGTTCTTGTAAAATTCAAGTGGCTGTATGAGACCTATTGAAAATTGGTGGCATTGATGCACAGACATGGACTCATACACGGTGGTTTGTGACAATGAATGATAATGGTAATGAAGTGGAAAACACTTCCTCTTTTTCTTTTTTTTCTTTTTTTTTTCTTTTTTAATGAGGAGGGAGGCAAAGCTACCCGACCTTTATTAGAAAAATAGAGTTTACATAAAATATTTATAAAAAAATTTCAAGAAAGAAAAATATAAAGAAATAATAAAAAACTATTATAAAAGCTAGTGGTCTATAAGTAGACTTGTCAATAAGCTGAACAATCTTATAAGTAATTTGAAGGATTTCTGTGTCTTCAATGTGCAACTATATAAGCTCTGCATCCTGGTGTGAGTCAACCTTTTTCTAAAAAAAATAGATCAACATCTCTCAACGTGCGGCGCCAATGCTGCGAGGTTATTCCCAAGTTTGAGATGAGGGTCAAGTAGCTTCTCTAAACACAAATGCTTCTCGCTGAAGAAAGTTGATAAGATTTTCTACAATACACAATAGATAGAACTTGATTTCTTTAAGAAAATTTAAGCATTTCACTCCTTTCATATTTCCCAACAGACAGCAGCAATCAACTGGTGTGCAGCTTTTCTCATTAATTATTGGAAAACACTTCAAGATGCCCATTAAGTGTGGAAGAGAAGGCTTCTCAGGCTCACATATACTAGCTCGATGATTTGATATTGAATCACCTCGTGCATCATATCAATTTCTATGAGTTACACTAATTTTTTTACAAGATGTAGCCAGGAGAATTTCAACATCCCCTAGCAGCATTACTAAGTGCCTTTTTCAAACCAACGATCATGCTTCAACAAGATTAGAGATCCCAGCCAATGAGGAGCCATTGTTGAAGAGCAAGTCACCTAGTCCCAACGGACCAGCCCGGAATTGCACTATACAAATGTTTTAAGGAGATGGACCCACGGATAGCTTGCCGAATCCTCCGGCCAATGATGGTCTCAGCCAATTGGAGATGGAAAGCAAGCTCGGGTCCGTCATTTTGGGGACATCGGCGACTTTGGTGCTACCGAAAGCCGTGTCCCGGGCCAGGACAGCCTCCGACACCGGCAGAGATCAAAGCGGCTCGAAATCCATCGCACGTACATGTACGCTGTCCCTGTCCACGCCTCCACGCCGGACACCCATCACTGCTATTCCGGGTCCAACCAGGTGCTAAACGTGCGTGACATATTCTCTCGAATCCCGGATATCCAGAGTTTGCTCCCCGCAACGCTAAGGAATTGGTCCCCGGATGCCGAGTTAACTCGACCGGCTCCAAATTCTAAATTCCAAGTGTCGCCCGCCAAGGAGTCGATATCATGGGTCCCCAACAGCGACGAATGTTATCCTGGATAACGACAAAGGAGGAATGTGGATTCTGGCCTCGGGATCAGGGATGGATGATATCGCGGCATCTTTACTGCATCCGATCTGGGATATTCGGGTAATTCGTATCCTCTCCATGCCGACGGTGGAATGTGCTATCATGTCATCTGGGGGAGGTTTGCAGGGGATGGTTCGTCTTTGGCTTTCCCTCTCTCTTTCTTTCTTTCTTTCTTTTTCTTTTTTTTTTTTTTTTTGGAGGACCCAGGAGGGTGCCAAAGTCGCCGCACCAAAGTGGCCTCTTTTTTTTTTTTTTTTTTTTTTTTTTTTTTTTTTTTTTTTGTTTGGAGGGACCCAGGAGGGTGCCAAAGTCGCCGCACCAAAGTGGCCTTTCAGATGGGGAGGGAGTCGCGGAGGGGTTCATATGGAATTTAATTATCAATTTTGGGGATAAAATAAGTTGTGGTTAATAAATACATGCACCAAAAAACTTCAATTTGATGTGGCGAATGGACATATATAATGTATATAGCAAAATAATAAATAAATTTTTGCTGACGTCCGTTCATACTGTGCTTGGTTGTCACACCAAAAAAAGAAAGAAGGAAAGAAAAGTTCCACGAGGGAGAGAAGACTCGAATCATCTAAATCTATGCAGAATTTGAGTGCCTTAGGTGATGGATCTACAAACTTATTTATACTGCTAGGATAGGGACTCGTATTCTTATCCATAAAGTTTATCTCTAATTATTTCTATCCATCACAGAAACTACCAAATAAGATAAACTCTGTATAACCTCTTTCTTGATTTGATGTGTCGAATGGACATTCACGACCACAAAATGGTGTACCTATTCCACATGATGGCTTGGTGTTTTTTGTTCCCTCCTTTTTTTGACCCTTTTGTTGTTGTGCTCTTTAAAATGTTACAAACAAGAATCCGGTCGATTGATGATCAGATTGAGGAGATGGGTAGATACCAGCATCCGATCTTAATGAATTTATCATTAATTGGGAGCCTCATCCAGTTGAAAGTACTAAAATTTTATTTTTAAACTTTAAACTAGATTGCGACCTCCCTGGTATAAAAATGCTTTAGAAAAGTTCATTAGGTTCATTCTTTTTTGGTTGCCTTGGCAATTCATCGTTCAACCATTTCTATGTATGGTACCAATTTTCATGTAGCTTTGCTCTCCTTTGAAAATGACCTATTTGTATCCTACTCTTTTGGATGGGTTTGGGCATGCTTGCCGGGTCCTGGTCAGAGTTTTCGATTAGTGGCTCGTACTCTCTGAATGCTTGGAATTCTGGAAGGAATTCGAGACTCCGAGACGTGGCTTAGAGGTACAAACTTGGGGTCCTCTCGGAGCCGCAAGTATTAAGAAGCATGCATCGAGGCCAATTAGACGAGGACAGGGCATGGTTTTGCCGTTTTGCGAGCCAGCAGCCTCGGCTTGGGACCCTGAGAATAAGTTTGCCTCACCAAGCGGCCAAACAAAAGTAACCAGAGGTTCTATAGTGCGCCTTTTCCACTAGTCTCGAGGATTTTACGTAAACCCATCCATCCTCCTGAATGATGGTAAGGATGTTCCAAGGAGTTGTTGGTGAATTTTAAAGGAAGATTCCTATGGTATTTTGAAGTCCATTTTTGGGCTAGATAGTGTAGCCGTTAGTATATCAGGAGGGTGTGATGTTAAGGGAATTAGCTTTGTTTTTAACAAAGATTAGCTACTATATATAATACAGGCTGGTTGGGGGTGTATCTTTCACGTTGCATGAATCCACTGTTAGATGTTTCAAAATCTATGCAGATAGATAAATGAATGAGATTGAAGTGTTTGGAGACCTGTGTGGTATGATTGATTATTCTTTCGCATGAAAGATATAATCCGAACCCTAATGCCCCCTTGGGAATGATGGAAGCCAAGCACCATATAAGTTTACATCTTATTAAGATGTGACCTTCCAGGTCTTTGCCACATCACAAGAGAGCATATTCCTATCATTCCAGCGGGCTGTAACTTATTTATGCATGGCACGTAAATCCAATTGATTTGGAACTCTGCAGTTGATTAATTTGGCACACAATATACATGCCAAATGATGCTACAAATCACAAGAAGTTGGATTAGTTGGAAAGAGACTACTGATCTGATTCAGTGAATGTTCGGGGAAGATCACATCCTAATGTCTTGGTATCGTTTTCTTGTTTAATTTTCAATTATTTACTCTTAATTTGTCCTCCAACCAATGTACTTGCTGTCCTCATTTTTCTCAATAATTCACATTACCAACAAAGCTCCAAATGCCATGTCCACCGCGGGTAAAGCATCTTCTGCGTGAAGGTTAGAAACCCATTGTTTTCATATGATATCAAGCGACTTGATCGCATGGTTAAAATAAGACACCGGAAACCATTAGTTAATAGGACAATCAAAGAAAGATGGCCTAACAAAAAACACTTCCAATGACCAAGAAAGTTGCCCCACCGATTGATCGAACAGGTGTGAAAAACGAAGGATTCACCTTCATTCGAATCCACTGTTTGTTCACAATAATCTTTTCAAGATCAGATTATCGTGCATAAATGAATGAAAGAGTTTAAAATATTGCTTTAAGATTTTTTTGCAAGGCTCGACCAACAGTCGGTGTCATAAAAGAAGATCAATAGTTTTTTCGCATGAAACATTCGGCCGAACCCGAGTTAACCAATACAATTAGTTTTTGTTGGTCATTCAAATCGTATCAGTATTTGCCCATCAAGTTTTTGCTCAGCTGGTTGGCATTCCTGTGGCCTAGGATTCAAATTCGGTGCCATTCCCATCATATTTCCTCAAAATAATATCAAACTCAAAAGAATGTGTTGAGATACACCATTAAGAACGAATCACTAATGCAAATCTCAAGACTATAATGATATCTGCGATCAGAGAAAATTCGTTTTCTTACTGGCTAGTGGAGCCAAGAGGTTTCATCCATGGACACACAAAAACCTGATTAAACCCTCCAACTACCCACCAAGCTAGCGGCATTGCTTAAACGAAGAAGCTAAGCTGAAAGCACCGAGAGACGAAAGAAAAGGCCGCTGCTGCCCCATAGCTTCGCACTAAACAATCTCTTGCACGTGGATCCCCATGAATACACAAACACTTCGCCATCACAGCACAAAGCAACAGCCCAAGGTTGGAAAAGCTTTCTCACAACAGCCTGCACAGAGTAGAAGATGGGATGGGCGTACGTCAGAACTCAGAACTCAGGTGGAGGCTTCGCTTTATAAGTTAAATTTAAGGGCGAAGCAAGGGAAAGGCAAGAGATCGAGACACCTAAACAATGCACTATAAACAAGGAGCAGTTCTTGGAGTTCTTTTGGCGATAATACGAATGATGGCTTGTCTCGACCGGGGCGGGCAGGCTGTCCCTTAAAGCAGGAGAGCCTCGGCACCTGAACACGCCCGCAAGCCGATGCAAGGAAAAGAAGAGCCCACGCCCGGAGAACAACTTTGGGAGTGGAGACTTTAGTGGTACCATTAAACTATCTATGGCTCCTCACTGAGCTTCCAAAGCGGCTTTCCAGTTTTTGAACTTGGTGAACCAAGGGAGGGCGAGAGGTGAAATAACGGCCGTTATTTCAACAAAAGAAAGGTTCAGTTGTTTTTTTTTTTTTTTTTTTGTGTGTGTTTGTGTGTTGATACGAAAAAAAATATAGGTTTTCATCTCACCTTCGCTATAGTTGATGATCTTAATAATTTATTAATGAATGCCACATATCTTCTTTCCAAAAATATTTGAATCTCTGGAATATTCTGAAACAAATTACCATTATTTTTTTTTAAAGCTTTGTTCTCTAAAAAATAGAATTTAGTGAATAAGGACTTTAAAAATCATGTTTTTTTTCCATCATTTATCATGATTTTCTGTTGTTTGAGCTAAGCTTTGCCCGACTCTTCTCCTCAAAAAATATAAGAGAAGAAAATTTATCACAATAGTTAACGATAGCCGGTACAATAG